>NC_140183.1:19810277-19820594 GCF_963971535.1 Notolepis coatsorum | reverse complement strand
GAATATCTGGCGACCACCAGCATTCTGGCCTGCTCTGTCTGTGCTCATCTATGTGTCTGTGGTCATATGTCTGTCTGTGGACACAGTATGTCCTCACCACCACATCCAGACCACCCCCCTCTCTCTCTCTGTCTCTCTTTCTCTCTTTCTCTCTCTCTCTCTCTCTCTCTCTCTCTCTCTCTCTCTCTCTCTCTCTCTCTCTCTCTCTCTCTCTCTCTCTCTCTCTCTCTCTCTCTCTCTCTTTTTTTTTCTCCCCTCTCTCTCCCCCTCTCGCTCTCTATTTTCTTTCTCTATCCCCCCCTCTCTCTCTATCTTCCCCCTCTTTTCTCTCTATCTCTCCCCCCTCTCTCTCTCTCTCTTTGTCTGTCTCTCTCTCTCTATCTGTCTCTCTTTCTCTCTCTCTCTCTTCTCGCTCTCTCTCTCTCGCTCTCTCTCTCTCTTCTCTCTCTCTCTCTCTCTCTCTCTCTCTCTCTCTCTCTCTCTCTCTCCCTTTTTTCTCCCCCTCTCTCTCCCCCTCTCGCTCTCTATTTCTCTGTCTCTATCCCCCCCTCTCTCTATCTTCCCCCTCTTTTCTCTCTATCTCTCCCCCCTCTCTCTCTCTCTCTTTGTCTCTCTCTCCCTTTCTCTCTCTCCCCTTTCTCTCTATCCATCTCTCTCTCTCCGCCCTCTCTCCCCCCCTCTCCCTCTCCCCCCTCTCTTTCTCTCTCTCTACCTCCCCCTCACTCTCTCTTGTGTGTTATTATTTGTATCTGCCAGCTGGCGACCAGCAGCTCTATAGCTCACTCTGTTGGTTGGTCCACTAAAGTGTCCCTCGGGCAGAGACACAGTTTTTCACCCGAGGAGGCTGAGATTTGGCCTGGAGGTCAAGTGTTTGTGTGTTTGGTCGCAGACTCACACACCATCGTGATGTGATCATGTGTATTATTTATACTCAATCTACGTGGTCACATCATGGGGTCTTTTGATGTTGGTTACACATATATTTCTGATGTTACACACAATTGCATTATCTTAATTAATGATTAAAAGCAAATGTGAAGTATTTCTCAAAAAAGGGGAATTTGTGAGAACTACTGCTCTGATCCCAGATCAGTAGTCCTGCTCTGAGGAGTATGATATGACGCTCCCATCCAGCGCGCCTGGGTCAGAGAGCACAGCTGAATACTAACCATTGCCTGGCTCGCTCTTGCAGAACGAGGTTTGTCCACAAGGGGGTGCTGTGGATTGATTTGTGACTGCACGCTCTTGTCACGGTCAAGGTCACCAGGTGGCCGCTCTGCCTCTGAGGTCTGTCTCGTTACACAGAGGGAGACGTTGTTAACGGGGCTTGAAGTTTGGTGAAATGTGGTGTTTTTGGTGACAGAGGCTTGAATATTGATGCCGTACGGTGGCTGGTGTTTAGTGTAGCGGTTAAGACCCCCTGGCCTGGCCGCTACCCGCCCCCGCGAACCAACATCTACACCTGCTGACCTGGGATCAGATCCCACCAGAGACTCCTGTGCCATGTCTCCCCTACTCTTGTCTCTCTCTGCCTTTCAACTGAATCACTACTCAATCAAGGAAAGAAAATACTAAGCTGAGTGGACTGCCCCCCCCTTCCCCCCCCTACACACACACACACACACACACACACACACACACACACACACACACACACACACACACACACACACACACACACACACACACACACACACACACACACAAATAGCCACATAAATGAATGGTAAATGAATGGCTGCATTTATATAGCGCTTTTATCCAAAGCGCTTTACAATTTGTTCCTCACATCTTACCCATTCACCCACACATTCACCGACGGCGGAGGCAACCATGCAAGGTGCCAACCTGCTCATCGGGAGCAGTTAGGGGTTAAGTGTCTTGCTCAAGGACACTTCGACACGCTGCCCGGGAGGAGGAGCGGGAATCGAAGACAACTGCTCTACCTTCTGAGCCACTGTCGCCCCATTCAGTACCAGCCTCTAGACTGCTGTGACTGATGGTGCAATTAGAGATACAGGTGGGCAACCTTAAAATACGCTGATGGCCCAGGGCCTCCTCCCGTCCCACTGCTGCTCTACACACTGTTCCCAATATCAAGTCCTACACTAGATGACTAGAATACCTCCTCGCCAGGCCTCCAGAGAGGAGCTCCAGATGGCCACGGAGGATCCTCTGCTCCCCAGAAGCACCCCCATCCTCTCGTCCTCTCTCTTGACCTCACCTCCTCTCCTGCCCTCACCTCCTCGCTCCTCCTCTCCCCTCCCTCCACCTTGTCTCTCCTCTCCTTTCCTCTTCCCACCTCTCTCCGTGTCCTCTCCTCTCTCCATGTCCTCTCCTCTCTCCGTGTCCTCTCCTCTCCTCCTCTCTCTCTCTCTGTCTACTACCACAGCAGTACAGAACCTCTCTCTCTCTCTCTTCCTCTTTTGGCATCACACCTCCTTCCTCCCCCCCTGCCCCCACCCTCGAGCAACCACAGTTTTCACACTAGGACGCTGAGATTTGGCCTAGAGGTCAAGTGTTTGTGTGCGCGTGTTTTGGTCGTAGCTCTTGCAGATTCACACTTGTCGCGGACTCTCATTGGCGAGGTGTAACGTGTGGGAGGCTCACACTGCCCCCGCCATCTCCTGTCCTTGCTGTGCAGGCGCCCTGACCTGACCAGTATGACGGCCTGCCCAAGCCGGAGGCAATGCTGACAGTTGGTGACGAGCGCTTAGACCGCTGCGCCACCCAGCCGCTCTGATGTGATCATGTAGTATAGTATAGTGAATCTGCATGGTCATATCATGTTTTTTATTTTTTTATATAATATACTATCACTCCACCACACTAATATGTAATACACAGATGGGACACATGTGTGGTGGAGTGATAGTTAAAAGTCCCAGTGCTGTCATACTGATTATCAGCACTCATGGAATCAAATTACTTGGTTGGAACTAACTGTTGTGTAAAAGAATACATCATTACAGAATGATTGGTGTGATGATAAACTTTAAATTCAGGCCAAAAAAAACCTAAAGTCACCAGAATTAGAGGTGTTTTCACCCCACAGCGACTGTGACTCACTCCATCATTTCCTGTGTGTGACTGAGAAGGCCTGGCGTGTAGAGGGTTAATGGGAGGCCAGAGAGAGTGGACTCCTCCGCCAACGCGCCACCTCCACCTGAGATCAATACCAGATGCCTCGGAGGCAGACGGGAACAAACAGGGCTCATATTTTATGAGAGGGTTTTACTCGGAACTAAGAAGGCCGCCCACGGACACAATATTCAGTGAATTATGAAGGGCAGTCGTGTCGACCGCGACAGCTTAAGACCGAGTGGATTCCTGAGGCTCGGGATCAAAGAGAGCCGCCTGCGTCTCTGCTCTCTGTAGCGTCTCTGCGCTCTGTAGCTTCTCTGCTCTCTGTAGTGTCTCTGTAGCGTCTGTGCTCTCTGTAGCGTCTCTGCTCTCTGTAGCGTCTGTGCGCTCTGTAGCTTCTCTGCTCTCTGTAGCGTCTCTGTAGCGTCTCTGCTCTCTGTAGCGTCTCTGCTCTCTGTAGCGTCTCTGCTCTGTAGCGTCTCTGCTCTCTGTAGCGTCTCTGCTCTCTGTAGCGTCTCTGCTCTCTGTAGCGTCTCTGCTCTCTGTAGCGTCTGTGCTCTCTGTAGCGTCTCTGCTCTCTGTAGCGTCTCTGCTCTCTGTAGCGTCTGTGCTCTCTGTAGCGTCTCTGCTCTCTGTAGCGTCTCTGCTCTCTGTAGCGTCTGTGCTCTCTGTAGCGTCTCTGCTCTCTGTAGCGTCTCTGCTCTCTGTAGCGTCTCTGTAGGGTCTCTGCTCTCTGTAGGGTCTCTGCTCTCTGTAGCGTCTCTGCTCTCTGTAGCGTCTCTGCTCTCTGTAGCGTCTCTGCTCTCTGTAGCGTCTCTGCTCTCTGTAGCGTCTCTGTAGGGTCTCTGCTCTCTGTAGGGTCTCTGCTCTCTGTAGCGTCTCTGCTCTCTGTAGCGTCTCTGCTCTCTGTAGCGTCTCTGCTCTCTGTAGCGTCTCTGCTCTCTGTAGCGTCTCTGCTCTCTGTAGCGTCTGTGCTCTCTGTAGCGTCTCTGCTCTCTGTAGGGTCTCTGCTCTCTGTAGCGTCTCTGCTCTCTGTAGCGTCTCTGCTCTGTAGCGTCTCTGCTCTCTGTAGCGTCTCTGCTCTCTGTAGCGTCTCTGCTCTCTGTAGCGTCTGTGCTCTCTGTAGCGTCTGTGCTCTCTGTAGCGTCTGTGCTCTCTGTAGCGTCTGTGCTCTCTGTAGCGTCTCTGCTCTCTGTAGCGTCTGTGCTCTCTGTAGCGTCTGTGCTCTCTGTAGCGTCTCTGCTCTGTAGCGTCTGTGCTCTCTGTAGCGTCTCTGCTCTCTGTAGCGTCTCTGCTCTCTGTAGCGTCTGTGCTCTCTGTAGCGTCTGTGCTCTCTGTAGCGTCTGTGCTCTCTGTAGCGTCTCTGCTCTCTGTAGCGTCTGTGCTCTCTGTAGCGTCTGTGCTCTCTGTAGCGTCTGTGCTCTCTGTAGCGTCTCTGCTCTCTGTAGCGTCTGTGCTCTCTGTAGCGTCTGTGCTCTCTGTAGCGTCTGTGCTCTCTGTAGCGTCTGTGCTCTCTGTAGCGTCTCTGCTCTCTGTAGCGTCTCTGCTCTCTGTAGCGTCTCTGCTCTCTGTAGCGTCTGTGCTCTCTGTAGCGTCTCTGCTCTGTAGCGTCTCTGCTCTCTGTAGCGTCTGTGCTCTGTAGCGTCTCTGCTCTCTGTAGCGTCTCTGCTCTCTGTAGCGTCTCTGCTCTCTGTAGCGTCTGTGCTCTCTGTAGCGTCTGTGCTCTCTGTAGCGTCTCTGCTCTCTGTAGCGTCTCTGCTCTCTGTAGCGTCTCTGCTCTCTGTAGCGTCTCTGCTCTCTGTAGCGTCTCTGCTCTCTGTAGCGTCTGTGCTCTCTGTAGCGTCTCTGCTCTCTGTAGCGTCTGTGCTCTCTGTAGCGTCTCTGCTCTCTGTAGCGTCTCTGCTCTCTGTAGCGTCTGTGCTCTCTGTAGCGTCTCTGCTCTCTGTAGCGTCTCTGCTCTCTGTAGCGTCTCTGCTCTCTGTAGCGTCTGTGCTCTCTGTAGCGTCTCTGCTCTCTGTAGCGTCTCTGCTCTCTGTAGCGTCTCTGCTCTCTGTAGCGTCTCTGCTCTCTGTAGCGTCTCTGTAGGGTCTCTGCTCTCTGTAGCTTCTCTGCTCTCTGTAGCGTCTGTGCTCTCTGTAGCGTCTCTGCTCTCTGTAGCGTCTGTGCTCTCTGTAGCGTCTCTGCTCTCTGTAGCGTCTCTGCTCTCTGTAGCGTCTCTGCTCTCTGTAGCGTCTCTGCTCTCTGTAGGGTCTGTGCTCTCTGTAGCGTCTCTGCTCTCTGTAGCGTCTCTGCTCTCTGTAGCGTCTCTGCTCTCTGTAGCGTCTGTGCTCTCTGTAGCGTCTCTGCTCTCTGTAGCGTATCTGCTCTCTGTAGCGTCTGTGCTCTCTGTAGCGTCTCTGCTCTGTAGCGTCTCTGCTCTCTGTAGCGTCTGTGCTCTCTGTAGCGTCTCTGCTCTCTGTAGCGTCTCTGCTCTCTGTAGCGTCTCTGCTCTCTGTAGCGTCTGTGCTCTCTGTAGCGTCTCTGTAGCGTCTCTGCTCTCTGTAGCGTCTCTGTAGCGTCTCTGTAGCGTCTCTGCTCTCAGTAGCGTCTGTGCTCTCTGTAGCGTCTCTGCTCTCTGTAGCGTCTCTGCTCTCTGTAGCGTCTCTGCTCTCTGTAGTGTCTCTGCTCTCTGTAGCGTCTCTGCTCTCTGTAGCGTCTCTGCTCTCTGTAGCGTCTCTGCTCTCTGTAGCGTCTGTGCTCTCTGTAGCGTCTGTGCTCTCTGTAGCGTCTGTGCTCTCTGTAGCGTCTGTGCTCTCTGTAGCGTCTCTGCTCTCTGTAGCGTCTGTGCTCTCTGTAGCGTCTCTGCTCTCTGTGTGCCACTCTGCTCTGTGGAGTCGGCAGGGTTGAGATCAATTCACTTTCAATTCACTGGATCCAGAAAGTGGATTTTCTTTCACATGCAAATGGCGGAAAACGTTTGAGCGAGAGCTTGTTCTATCTAACCTGTTGACAAGTACATGAGAATCGATGTTCCATTATCAGCTTATAAAGGGTGTTTCCGAATTAATTTAATTGAAAGGGAATTTTGATGGCAAGCCTGGGGGAAACTCTCTGACTAAAGGCTGGTTTGTACTAGGGTGCTCGACACCTTGCCACCAACTGACTCTCAACAAGAAATGAAAGTGTCTATTGTTGTTTATCATTTATGCTTTGGTGAAGGTTTCTGTCTTTTTTATCTGTATTTTTTGGAGAAAAGTATTTATCTGCTCTACTATTGATTGATTGATTGATTGATTGATTGATTGATTGATTGATTGAAAATGTTAATTAACAGATTGCAGAATTGGTACAGTACAGTACAGCTCAATACACACAATTGTTAAGGGGATGCAGACCAGAGAAAGACTTTCGTCTTGTTAACATCAGGGTCCCCCATTTTCAATTCATAATGACATTTATGACATACACAACATACAGATATACAGATATAAGAATCTAATCTAATCATCTAAACTAATCTAATCATGACATTTAAGACATACATGACATACAGATATACAGTACTGTTACATTTGTGACATACAAGATATGCAAATAATGTACTGTTAATTAAGCCTTAAGGTCCCCGTATTAGATCCCCAATTATCATATCATGGGGTATCATTGGAAAGCCACACTCATTGGCTACAACCCTGTGCAAATATTTTCGAGATCGCCAAATGATTGACGGAACTAGAGTCCCGGGAGTTGGGGGTGGTAATGTGTACTTTTGCGTACTTTGGGGCACGCCTCACATATCGGCATGTAACTCGAGAACTGCTGAACGGATTTTGTCACCTGAAAGGGCAATCGACAGGCAACAAATAGGGCTTTAATTCTATCTATATATTGTATTAGAAGAAATGCACACCCGAGCCACTAGAGGTCGGCAAAGAATCGTCCACATGTGGGCCCTTGGATGTTAAGAGGTTAATGTTTTTAAATATTTTTTTTTGTAGCAAAGAGTAAAGACCATAACCCTATCAAAAACAGTAGTCAAAGTGTATATTTTCATTTTACCGATGTTTTATACGATTTATCGGAAAATGCTAATTATCGTAAAAACCGCAAGGAAATGACTAAATCCAGATTCAACCCTGCCATTGGAAAGAGGAGCATTTTCCCTATCCATAGATGTATGATTTGGCCATAATAAGGTCAAGGTCAAGTTCAAGGTCAAATATGAATTTATAATTCAAATCGATTATCATTAATTACTGTATCTACAAATCCTTCTGTTTAATCATCTTCCCTTTATTCATTTGCTTAGATTTTTTGTACACATGATCTCAATAAGGTGGTGAATGAGCTCAGTGAGCATTTTCTCCTACCCGTATACATTTTTTATCAAAGATGCAAAAATCATAAATCATAATTTATATTCTCCTTTTCTTCATTACAATTTATTCAGCCTAGTAACAGACACAATATTTCTGACACTGGAAATACATACCCCCAGGTCCCTAGATGTTCCTAGATACCAAGAACATGCAAATTGACCTTGCAGAAGTGGAGCAATCTTCCATTTACTTAGGCATGTACCTTTAGGCGAAAACGGTCTACAGATTAACAGGTTAAACAGATCCTAACAGTAAATATATACATACGAGGGGGAGGGAAATGTACATTAGGAGGGGGTGGGTGGGTGGGAGAGTGTTCAGACATTTACAGCGATCCTAACAGAAAATATATACATATGAGGGGGAGGAGACTGTACATTGGGAGGGGATGGGGGGGGGGGGGCAAGGTGCAAGCAATGTTCCTCTGTCTCCATGTATAAACATGTTAGTTACAGATAAAACATTTCCTCTGTCTCCTGCATGTATAAACATGTTAGCTACAGATATAACCTTTCCTCTGTCTCCTGCATGTATAAACATGTTAGTTACAGAAAAAACATTTCCTCTGTCTCCTCCATGTATAAACATGTTAGCTACAGCTAAAAAGCTAAAAAAGACAAATGTCAAACACGTTTTTCCATCTGAAAATATGTCATTTCCGTAGAGCGGTGGTTATCAAAGGTGTCGAGCAATACATTACACACAATAACTCAATAACATTAGTATCATCACATTCACCCTGGCCCCGTGGGGATAATAGGGTTAATCTCTGACCAGTGTTAGTTGTGTGGTGAGCAGTGTTGGGCTGAGAGGGGGCTGAGAGATCAGGGCTCATATATCCAGCCATGCCGCTGTGATCCCAGAGCCTGGTCAGTGGGCTTATGGTCAGTAATATGTTCAGTCTGTGTGTCAGTAAGCCAGCTGTCAGCAGAGGAGGAGAAGGAGGGGTCACTGACATCACTAGAGTCAAGTCAAGTCACTTTTATTTATAGAGCACATTAAAAACAACAGGAGTTGAGCCAGAAGTGCTTTCTAATCATTACGACAGAATACATAGTAATATAACAAAGACAACACCACAGTATAACATGTGCCGACAAAACAGTACAAAGTCATCTTATTAAATAAAACAGATGATGTATATACTGTATATTTTTATTGCAGATGTTAACAAAGTTTTCTAATTACAGTTGAAAAAAGGTAACAAATCGCAATATCGCAATATAGTGATATTACAATATCGTGAATAGTATGGTGATAATATGGTATCCTCTGATCATTCCCATCCCTACCGTGTGTAGTGACATTTAAACAATAGTGTTTTTCTGTTTGCTGTTCAATCAGATGTTACATGGCTCTAGAAATACAAGTCAGAGGGCGGCCGGATAGCGCAGCGGACTAAGCGTCTGTCTACCACCACAGAGACAGTGGCATCGAATCCAGCTGTGGTGCTTCCGGGTTGGCCGACCGTCCATACTAACATAATTGGCAGTGTTAGCGGGTGGGAAACCCGGCGAGGGTGGGTCCTGGTCGTTGTAAACAGCGACTCCTACAGTTCAGTCGGGGCGCCTGCACAGCAAGGGAAGGATCTGGGAGAGGTAGTGTGACCTTCCACACGTTACACTCTCCCAGTGAGAGTCCGCGCTGCCAGGTGAAAAGAAGCGGTGGGCTGGGTACACATGTGTCGGAGGAAGCCCTCCCGGACCGATTGTAGGGGGTAGAGTGCGCAACGACCAGGAAGGGGATTGGGAATTGGCATAACGACTAACATTGGGATGGGAGAAAAATGGAAAATAGAAGGAGGAAAAAGATAAAATAAAAAAAATACAAGTCCGACCAATTTTAAAGCCCAAATTGGCCGCCACCTGTTATATATAATATATATATATATATATATATATATATATATATATATATATATATATATATATATATATATATATATATATATATATATATATATATATATATATATATATATATATATATATATATATATATGAGAATATATCTGTATCCCTAAAAACTGAAAATTATTCACACCTGGGATGCAAGCTAAGGATTCTGGGTGCTAGTCCAGAGACCGTTTCTGAGATTTTAGTGAAGATCATTTTCCAAAAGAAGTGGTCAAGGACCAGCAGGTTACTGGGACATCAGAGACCATCCTCTTTTGAACCTCCTTTTAAAGGTAGAATCTGTAACGCCATCAAACATTGACTTCTAGGCAAAAGAGCTACACTTGTTGCACTTAGTTTGCTCTTTTTGTTTTGGTCTGACGTGTGGGCTGGAGTTATTATAGTATCTTGTAGGGCTGACCTTCGATTTTTTTTGGAATTCGAAGCTTTGGGGCCGAGGTTCGATTTTAATTCGAAGCTTCGAGATTCAATTATTATTTTTTTTAATAAAAAAAAAATTTGTGGGACTTGTACAGCACTTTGTTCAACTTTGTCAGTGCTGTAAAGTTTAAACCTTTTTAAATCTTAGACAAACGAAACACTGCTTTCATGAAATATTGTAAGCCGTCATTTGAGGCTTTATAAAAGCAGCACAATGAAGACAAATCTGTCAGTGGACCTCATCTTAAATAACAAACAGCATTGCTTGTTGTAGTTAACAAAGAGAGGCAGAGTTGATTTTGCACAAAACATTTAAAAAAATACTTTTTTTATATTCAAATTTTATATTCATATTCGAATCCTATGCCCATCGAACGAAGCTTCGAAGTATTTAAGACAGCCCTAGTCTCTTGGCAGAGCCTGAGGTGTGGCCAGCAGTAGCAACCCCTCCTCTATGTCTGAAATCCAACCCACACATCAGACAAAAGCTAAATTTGATTACATTAGATTAGTTTCAAATGTATTGTCATCATACATCA
>NC_140183.1:19785277-19805277 GCF_963971535.1 Notolepis coatsorum | reverse complement strand
GTGAATGGGAACAACAAGTGAGTGAAATTATCTCTGATTACTCAACCAGATTAGATTTCATTGATTCATCGCCCCTGCCACTCATCATGAAACTTGAAGCAGTCAGACAGATAGCCCTGGTCAAAGTTCAGCACCTATTCTCAAATGTACATATTCCTCGCAAATTTCTTTGTGAGATGAACAATAAAACCGTACAGATGGTGAGACAATGGACTGGACTGAACACTCACTCAACACGGGACATCATATTCCATACCATGCAGAGGGGTGGCCTGGGTGTTCCCAATTTTGAATGGACATACATTGCCACGAGACTCAGTCATCTTCTCAACATGCTGAACAGTGACGACCAGCACGTCAGAGAGCAGGCCAGAGCCTCTCTGTTCCTAGACCTGCAGAGACGCAAGGTCCCCCTGGCGTGTGGGTCGGATCCAAACTTCCTGGGTTACAAGAAGAAACCAAGTGGAAAGCTGGACAGCCGCGCCCCCGGATTCGGGGTGTGGTCTGACTGGCCAGACCTGAATGACCTATGCGGCTGGTCCAACGTGGCCCTGGAGTGGGTGGGGCCGGACTCAGACGCTGTTAATGTTTCTGAGGAGATCATCTCTGACCCTACCATCTCCGTGAAGGCCACCATTGACATCTGTGGAACATGGCATGAACTGCCACTTACCAATGCCCGTGGCCATCTCATGTCGGCACAACAACAACGCCAACGTCAACACTGAACTGAGCTTAAACTGCAAGGGAAGCTTGCCTGTCTCCCTGCCGCTGACCACTCTGTCTCGCACGCAGTTTACATTTTTTTTGCTATTGATGAGAGCATCATCATTTTCACTTTAAAAGCTAGGCTACAGGTTTTACCATCGATGCTCAACCTTTCCATCTGGTTCCCTGGCAGTCATAGCCCACACTGTATACACCATGGTCACGAACAGACAACAGAAACCATGTCTCACATACTCAATGGCTGTCATGCATACAAAGGGCTCTACATTTGTAGGCATGATAGGATCGTGGATCTGATTGCAGACAGTGTCAGCTCCACACGGGTCACCTGCAACATATAAGCTGTATAAGCACACCAGTGTGAAGCCATAATATGCTCAATCTGTGTAGGGACAATTCACTGTTCTCTGATATTTCAGCAAACACCCCCGATGTTGTTGTTGTTAATGAGAATAACAGAGAGGTTCTCATCCTAGAAGTTGGCTGCACGTTTGACTACAGTCTAGAGGAAGCCTTTACAACCAAAATGTTAAAATATCAACTGTTAGACCATACCATATCACAACTCGGCTACAACTGTAAACTTTTAGTCTTCATATTTGGAAGCCTGGGTCATGTCCATAAGTTGGGTGTTAGAGGCCTTCAGATGGCCGGTCTTCCGAAGAGAAGAGCCAAACAATTAGCAAGATATTGCTCAGTGTCAGCAATTATTGGCAGCCGGGCAATTTGGAGAAGACGCTGCTATCTGTATCCATGAGCTGTGTGTTGTTTGTCAGGTTCATCATCCATGTGCGTGTGTAACTTTGGTTGCCATTGTCAATTTGGGCACGA
The DNA here is from genome assembly GCF_963971535.1 of Notolepis coatsorum. Lineage (NCBI taxonomy): Eukaryota > Metazoa > Chordata > Actinopteri > Aulopiformes > Paralepididae > Notolepis > Notolepis coatsorum. Next base: position 19,803,717 of record NC_140183.1, on the reverse strand, counting down.
TTGTATCAGAATAACCCACAATGTACAAGTGCACTGATAATATTTGTGTCCTTTAAACATTGTCTTTATGTGGACATAAATAAAGATTCTAAATGTGTGTGTGTGTGTGTGTGTGTGTGTGTGTGTGTGTGTGTGTGTGTGTGTGTGTGTGTGTGTGTGTGTGTGTGTGTGTGTGTGTGTGTGTGTGTGTGTGTGTGTGTGTGTGTGTGTGTGTGTGTGTGTGTGTGTGTGTGTGCGTGGTGTGTGTGTGGTGTGTGCGTGTGTGCGTGTGTGTGTGTGCGCGGCCACCAGTAGCAGCCCCCACCACCATGTTGTGTTCACAGCTCAGCAGCCTCGCCATCTGTGGCAGACAGTCAGACTTACAGCCGCGTCCAACATAACGGCTTCATTTCGGTCCAGATTCACACGCGGCAACATGGTTTCACTACTTTTAAAGCATGATTTAAATGCCTGTCTGGGTTTTACAGTGCAGTTACAGTTCATGCTCTGTTAGATGGCAGATGGCAGAGGAACACGTCCGCCCCGTAGCTGGAGATGAGAGGGAGTTATTCTGGTGTCTGACATCTAGACATCTGCAAAGTGATTTATAGGAACGTTGTTTAAATACTTCACTTTTTATTAGGGTGGGTGTGAATGTGTTTGTTGAAATAGGCCCCCTGCTGTTATGGTAATATAAGATTAGTAGGAATGGGACTAAATGGCATTTATTCAAAGCGCTTTACAACGTGGGCCTCACATTCACCCAGTCACTCACACATTCACACACGGTGCGAGCTGACAACCTGCTCATCGGGAGCAGTTAGGGGTTAAGTGTCTTGCTCAAGGACACTTGGACACGAGCCCGAATCTAACCGAGAACCGTTTGATTACCAGACCACCGCTCTACCTCTGGAGCCACTGTCGACTAGTGATCCACTGATATATCAGGTTGATCTGCCATTTTTTTTTTATCTACCAACACCATCTTTCACTCAAATTATAGGAAGGATGATGGTATCATATGAATCCATTGATCACGCTAGCTTACCTGAAAGGGGCTACATAAGGCTCCAAAGTTCACCAATATTTCAAAGGGAAATTTTTTTTGGCTAAAATCCCTGTTTATTTAGGCTAATGTTAGCAAGTGCAAACCACCTAGGAGTCATCAACCAGCTAAGCTAGCAAGCTAAGGGGTCATCCCTTCCCAAAAAAAGGTCCTATGTTCCCCATGTCTCCCTCCTGAAACAAGGTCCAATATCTCCCTTCCCGGAAAAAAGGTCCCATGTTCCCCGGGTCATACTGTCATTAACCTACCTTGTTATTACACAATCCCGTTAATACCAGGCAGTGACAATGGCTAAGATAATGACTGCAGACCAAGGAGGATAGATATTAGTTCTAGATAATAGTTAATTCATTTGAAAATCTTATGGAAACAGGGAACTAGAAGCCTTTTTCGGGAGCGGGGAACATAGGACCCGGGGAACATAGATACGCTCCCCAAGCTAATAGCTAACATTAGTAAACTTAAATGTGCTATAGATAACATTCAGCCACTAGATGTTGCACTAGAATGTAATTTATCCAATCAGGTGCATTCCACGTGGGAGAAATGGGAAGCAGGGTGGGGATACATGCACCAACATGTAAACAACATAAATGTTGGACCCGCCAAAACATTTTATTATTTTTTTGCAATAAAAATATTGGTATCGACATCAGCCATTAAAATACCCATATCGGTCAACCACACAGGACACACACACACACACACACACACACACACACACACACACACACACACACACACACACACACACAAACACACACACACACACACACACACTGTGTACTGCATGCATTTCTGTTTGTGTATTTTTATGTGTCACTGGTTTGACACACTGCCTGAGTTCAGTTTACATTCCAGTACAGTTCAAATGATCAGTCCACAAGTACACTCAGAGATACACCCATACACACACACACACACACACACACACACACACACACACACACACACACACACACACACACACACACACACACACACACACACACACACACACACACACACACACACACACACACACACACACACACACATACACACATACACGTACACACACACACACACACACACCCACACACACACACAGCCATGTTTGCATGCTTTGTGGGGACATTCCATACCCACACTAATTCCCTAAATCCTTACCCTAACCTTAGCCATCACTAGATGCCTAACCCTAACCCACAACCTTAACCATAACCATAACACTAACCATAACCATAAACGTAACCATAACCATAACACTAATCATAACCATAACACTAACCATAACCATAACCATAACCGTAACCGTAACCATAACCATAACCATTTCATTTCAAACCTTTATTTAAACTCAAAAGGCAACTGAGGTTTCCCTCATGTACAGTCATGCTAAGGGCTAGATCCACAAAGAATGGATTGCACGGAGCAAGTTGCACCCTTAATTACAATTCATTATGAATTGAAAATGGGGTACCCTGATGTAAACAAGACGAAAGTCTTTCTCTGGTCTGCATCCCCTTAACAATTGTGTGTATTGAGCCGTACTGTATTGTACCCATTCTGCAATCTGGTAATAAAATGTTCATTCAATCAATCACCGTGCAGATTGATTGATTGAATGAAAGTTTTATTAACAGATTTCAGAATGCGTACAATACAGTACGGCTCAATACACACAATTGTTAAGGGGATGCAGACCAGAGGAAGACTTTCGTCTTGTTTACATCAGGGTCCCCCATTTTCAATTCATAATGAATTGTAAGTAAGGGTGCAACTTGCTCCGTGCAATCCATTCTTTGTGGATCTAGCCCTTTAAGTGTACATACAGAAATAAGCATATCAAATTACACAGCATATAAAGTCATAACAATAAGACAACAAGTCGAGGCAAAGAGCAAGGATAACAAATAAAATAAAATATGTACAACTTGATTGAGAAACATTGGTCAAACAGCTTGATTGACTATAACCTAACCATAGCCATTACCATAACCATGACCATTACCTCACCTAACCTAACTTAACCTATCATAACCATAACCATAACCCTAGGTATAACCAGAGCCATAGCCATAATCCCCAAGCCTAAGAAGAAATCTTGTTTTTGTCACTTGCTGGCACATTTGGTCCTCATGAGGGTAGGAAAAAATTTCTCTCACACACACACACACACACACACACACACACACACACACACACACACACACACACACACACACACACACACACACACACACACACACACACACACACACACACACACACACACACACACACCTACACGCACACACACACACACACACACACACTCACACATACACACACACACACACGTACACACACACGTACACACACACGTACACACACACACACACACACATACACACGTACACACACACACACGTACACACACACACACACAGATAGATAGATAGATAGATAGATAGATAGATAGATAGATAGATAGATAGATAGATAGATAGATAGATAGATAGATAGATAGATAGATAGATAGATAGATAGATAGATAGATAGATAGATAGATAGATACATAGATACATAGATACATACATACATACATACATACATACATACATACATACATACATACATACATACATACATACATACATACATACATACATACATACTGTAGCGGCATGCATGGCCAGCCTCTGATGGGGTGTGTGATACAGAGGGGAATAATGGGTTGTCTGTGGAGTTGTTCGTGGGCACGTCAGCCTCTATTTAAATCACGCTAAGCAGCATAATGATTAATGCTCCATTCTGCTATGAATATGTTTCATCTGATTATGAATGCCAGACAGAGTGTATGTGCCGCTGATCAGGCAGCCCCTCCTGACGACTCCTGCTGACCTGGTTGTCCCTCAGGACAGAAGAGATTTCTATATTGTATATTATATATAGAGACTCAAGGCACACACATATATATATATATATATATATATATATATATATATATATATATATATATATATATATATATATATATATATATATATATAGAGAGAGAGAGAGAGAGAGAGAGAGAGAGAGAGAGAGAGAGAGAGAGAGAGAGAGAGAGAGAGAGAGAGAGAGAGAGAGAGACTCTGACATTTTACTTTAATATATGGAGACATAAAGTAATTATTACACTGTGTTTTACCAACTGAACCAAGGTTTGCCTCATCATTACCATCACTTAATGACAAAACCTAACTTAGAGAAAGAACAGAGAGATAAACACAGACACTGGGAACAGAGAGATAAACACACTAAGAACAGATAGATAAACAGACACTATGAACAGAGAGATAAACACACTAGGAACAGAGACACTAGGAACAGAGACACTAGGAACAGAGACACTAGGAACAGAGACACTAGGAACAGAGAGATAAACACAGACACTAGGAACATAGAGATAAACACAGACACTAGGAACAGAGAGATAAACATACTAGGAACAGAGACACTAGGAACAGAGAGATAAACACACTAGGAACAGAGACACTAGGAACAGAGACACTGGGAACAGAGAGATAAACACACTAGGAACAGAGACACTAGGAACAGAGAGATAAACACAGACACTAGGAACATAGAGATAAACACAGACACTAGGAACAGAGAGATAAACATACTAGGAACAGAGACACTAGGAACAGAGAGATAAACAGACTAGGAACAGAGACACTAGGAACAGAGAGATAAACAGACACTAGGAACAGAGAGATAAACAGACACTAGGAACAGAGACACTAGGAACAGAGACACTAGGAACAGAGAGATAAACACAGACACTAGGAACAGAGACACTAGGAACAGAGACACTAGGAACAGAGAGATAAACACAGACAGTAGGAACAGAGACACTAGGAACAGAGACACTAGGAACAGAGAGATAAACAGAGACACTATGAACAGAGAGATAAACAGACACTAGGAACAGAGAGATAAACAGAGACACTAGGAACAGAGAGATAAACAGACACTAGGAACAGAGAGATAAACACAGACACTAGGAACAGAGACACTAGGAACAGAGAGATAAACACACTAGGAACAGAGACACTAGGAACAGAGAGATAAACACAGACACTAGGAACATAGAGATAAACACAGACACTAGGAACAGATAGATAAACATACTAGGAACAGAGACACTAGGAACAGAGAGATAAACAGACTAGGAACAGAGACACTAGGAACAGAGAGATAAACAGACACTAGGAACAGAGAGATAAACAGACACTAGGAACAGAGAGATAAACACAGACACTAGGAACAGAGACACTAGGAACAGAGACACTAGGAACAGAGACACTAGGAACAGAGAGATAAACACAGACACTAGGAACAGAGACACTAGGAACAGAGAGATAAACACAGACACTAGGAACAGAGAGATAAACAGAGACACTAGGAACAGAGAGATAAACAGACACTAGGAACAGAGACACTAGGAACAGAGAGATAAACACACTAGGAACAGAGACACTAGGAACAGAGAGATAAACACAGACACTAGGAACATAGAGATAAACACAGACACTAGGAACAGATAGATAAACATACTAGGAACAGAGACACTAGGAACAGAGAGATAAACAGACTAGGAACAGAGACACTAGGAACAGAGAGATAAACAGACACTAGGAACAGAGAGATAAACAGACACTAGGAACAGAGAGATAAACACAGACACTAGGAACAGAGACACTAGGAACAGAGACACTAGGAACAGAGAGATAAACACAGACACTAGGAACAGAGACACTAGGAACAGAGAGATAAACACAGACACTAGGAACAGAGAGATAAACACAGACACTAGGAACAGAGACACTATGAACAGAGAGATAAACAGACACTATGAACAGAGAGATAAACACAGACACTAGGAACAGAGACACTAGGAACAGATAGATAAACACAGACACTAGGAACAGAGACACTAGGAACAGAGACACTAGGAACAGAGAGATAAACACAGACACTAGGAACAGAGACACTAGGAACAGAGACACTAGGAACAGAGAGATAAACACACTAGGAACAGAGATACTAGGAACAGAGAGATAAACAGAGACACTAGGAACAGAGAGATTAACAGACACTAGGAACAAATAGATAAACACAATTGGGATGATTACATACAAGAGACACCTGGGAGGGGAAACAAACTACAAAGAACCACAGGGACTAAAGAACTACAGGAACTAAAGAACTACAACAGAACACAAGAGAGGGAACACAATGAACCTGTAAGCAACGCATACAAGTAACAAGACCTGTCCTAAACAAGAAGCTACAAGTGACTAGACGGACAACACAATACACAGCGACTGGACCAAGGCAAGAGAAACCAGATACATGGAAGAACTAATTACACTTAAACTAGAGCTAAACAGAGAAACACAACACCTAGGACTGCTGAATAACTAAACTAACAGATGAACATGAACAGGAGGGAGACAGAGGGAGAGGGAAAGAGAGAGAGAGACAGAGAGAGAAAGAGAGAGAGCGAGAGGAGGGGGTGGGGGGGACTGGATAATTGAGATAAAACGACTATTGTGCCACATGCCATGTTGCTCTCATTTTGTCTTGTGTTGTAAATGCAGCGCACCCTTCCTTCATAGCGTGTTTCTCCAATTATTATGAATCATCTTTGGTAACTTGTAGAGCAGAGGTCGGAAAATATTTTTTCCAAGCCATTGTATGGCGGGCCAGAACCAAAAACAATGGCTCATTTAACACTTTCAGTGCCACGAGGTGGCGCCAGAGTTAGCGCTTGAATGCCACCATCGGCGCCAACGTTATCGTTAATATCGCCTAATCTATGTTTTAAATTATGGCTATGTGTCTAATCTGCCCGTCGCTTATCAAATAATCCTTATTCCAGTCAGTGCTGTCAAGGCAGATTGGTTTTTTATCGCTTCATTTCCGTTTGAGAGCATTTTGAAAAGCACCCGTTTTGAGGTAAAAGACAGTCCATTCTGGGCCATTCTATGATAATCGTCTTTTACTGGAATATTCCAGAACGTTGATATTTGTCGGCCTATTTATGAATCGTTTTCAAATAAACGCTAGATGATCAATATTATACATACACGCACGCACATTCGAGCCGCGCACGGATAATCGCCGTGTTCATTTCCTCTTGGATTTTTACAGTGAAACCGAAAGAGCCCATTTCACAAAACAGCTTATATCTTCATCAAAATTAGTCTGATTATCCTAACACTGATAACATAGATTCCTTACCTGACATCAGATGGTATCCAACTGGTATATTCCAATTCCTGATCACCATTCGAAAAAATCGATAAGTGTATAGATCCAACATGATACAGTAGAACACATGATTCCGCGGGGCAGAGAGGCTCCAGAATGAACTCTGATAACCCCGGCTGCATCAGTGGACTGGAAAATGTGGAGTACAGGATTTTTTTCCCCATCCATTTTCATTGAGTCCATTCCAAAATCCCTTATGTCATCTGGGAGACGATAGGGGGCGCTTTTTTCCACATCTGATCGCCGGTGGCGCTCGGGTAGACTAGGGTAGGCTCGCGTGATGCAATATGATTTCAGATCACTAAAAAAAAGAAATTATAATAATTCCGAGAAATCTCGTGCATGGCTTTCAACGAGATATTAATAATTCAGAGAAAACTCGTGAGTGGCATAGAAAGTGTTAATATATTGAATGATAGTGACATTTTTTTTTTTTTACTATCAATATATTCAATTAGCCATTGTTTTTGTTAATGTTAATGTTAAGACCACCTTATAACTAAGACATACATTTGTGGCAAAGGCAGTGAATGGATCAAAATAAACTAGCTGCATAGGTGGCATAATAAACTGTAAACAACATAGGCCTACATGTTTGCACTGAACATTATACCTTTGTCTTTTTGCCATTTTCTATCAAATATTGTGTTAAACTTTAGAGACAGACATTTTCTCTGTAAGCAGGGTCGGTAAGATAGATAAGGCGAGCCAGGCACAGAACTCAGGGTCGACATTCTTGAGATGGCACAGTCTGGCCATCACTTAGAAGTGATGGGGGCAGGGCAGAGCGAGAGTAGGAGAGAGAGAGTGTCCCTTTTACAGAGAGACGGCCCGTGCCAGGGGTGAGCAAAGAGAGTTGGAGGGGCATCGCGTGAAAGAGAGAGACTTTAAGACGTTAAGCTGGTAGTCTTCCGGTAACACAGACAGATGGGTTTTGATAGCAAGCGAGACGGACCGACACTGGCCTCTTCCTCCCCCTGATGGGGAGGGGGAGGGGAGGACCACGAGGCGGTAGACAGAGATAGCTTAGGCTAACAGTTGGGCTTCGGCTAACAGACAGGCCGCAGACCCACCGACACAATCGACGGAGAATCTATTAATCTAGTTTCTGACACCATCAAAGACTTTTCATTTTGTACAAGATGCTATGTTTATGGAAATAAACATCCTTGTAATGATAAAGAGACCACGTTTCCAGTACATTCTTCTGTCCGGGTGCATTAACAGGGTGAAACAGTGTACAGCCAGTACGGGGGAGGATCGACTCCCAACGAATGATTGCCTCATCATGAACAACTAAAGACACAACGCTGAGACTTCCCGGAATGGCAGATGAGGGCTAATAAAGGCTAAATACACTGTTTTCTAACAGTCCTGTCAAGTCTTGACTTTAGGCACATAGCGCACATTTACGCCTATAACGTAGAACATATGCGCATATTGCTGCGGTTATTAAAAGTAGTAGTACCGGGCGGTTAGGTGGCCGAGCGGAGATTGCGTTCGTCACCAACCCCGGAGCTGTGAGCTGGATTCGCCTGTTCGAATCCAGCTCACAGCTCCGGGGTTGTCACCAGCTTGGCTGGCCGTCTGCACTAATACAATTGGCTGTATTAGAGGGTGGGAGAAGCTGGCGGGGTGGGTCCGGGTCGTTGTAAACAGCGACTCCTACAGTTCGGTCGGGGCGCCTGCTAAGCGCGGATAGGACCCGAGGGGGATAGTGTGGTCCTCCCACACGCTACGCCCTCTCAATGAGAATCCGCGCTGCCAGGTGAAAAGAAGCGGTGATTGGCTGGACGTGTGTCGGAGGAAGCACGTGGTAGCCTCCACTCTCTCAGATGATCTGACTGTGGGGGGTAAGTGCGCAGCGACCAGGAAGGGATTGGGAATTGGCATACGACTAACATTGGGATGGGAGAAAAATCGGAGGAAAATGGAGGGGAAAAAATATCAAAAAAAAAAAAAAAGTAGTAGTACCTACTTACAGGTCACAGGAGGCTTCAATAACGTTTGGATGGTAATCCATTTTGTGAATACATTTGTTGAAACAACATCTTTGTTGGCCCACGGCTCCTGCTATCTTAACGTTAGCAAGCTAAACGTGCATAACATACCTGTGTAACGTTAAGTAACTGGTGTTCCGCTGGGAAAGTTCGGCATCACTGCATACACTTGGTTTAATCCAAACGTCCATTCGGAAATGTTGTATTATGAAATAAGACGGGTGAGTGTGAGTGAGTCTCTCTCTCTCTCATCTTTTTGCATGATTGATTAATTTCCTGATAATGTATGACGGGCGGTGACCCCTCCTCATCTCGATTAGACTGTGATGGGTCTGTGTTCGTGCGTGACTTTTAAATTATTGTAAACACAACATAGTAGTACTGTGATATTCTGATATATATCACATTCTGATATATATTTTTTGTGTAAAATAAATAAATAAAAAATGAAACATTTAAAATATATATATATTTCTTTAAAGCGGCGGTTTGAACCCATCAATTAAGATTTGAGTGCCAATGTAATGAACAAAGGTCCAAACTGTGTTTTTGGTGTTTATCAGCCTTCATCTGCCCTTTCGTGAAGTCTTCTGCGTTGTGTTATTTGTTGATGATGAGGCAATCGTTTGGTGGAATTCAGTCCTCCCACGCACTAGCTGTCCCCCCGTTAATGCATCCGGACAAAAGAATGTAACTGGAGTCGTTGTCTCTTTATCAAAAAGGATGTTTATTTTCCATAAACATAGCATCTCGTACAGAATGAAAGTATTTGATGGTATGAGAAACTAGATTCATAGATTCTATCTCTGTCGATCGCTTTGGTGGTTCTGCGGCCCGTTCTGTTAGCCGAAGCCTGTCTGTTAGCTTGTAGCTATCTCTGTCTACCATGTGGTCTTTTCACCCTCCCCCTCCAGCCCTTGGCTCAAAGGGCTAGAGCTCAGCTCGATGTCAGTCTGTCTCTATCCCAAAACTATTCTGCCCCATACTGGAAGAACTCACAGCTATCTTGTCCTCCTAGCAACAGCTTCTACTACACTCCCGGCTATCTGACCTTGGCTCATATTTCATAACCATATGAAAACCAGTGATATCCTTCAGAACCTTTGAACGTTTGGGCTCAGCCCTACTGCCTACCTGTTATTCACTCTCAACATGGATAAAACAAAGTATAATAAGCATTCTTTAGGTGGTGGTCGTTTCTCTGTTTGGACATTATAGCTTAATATATAGCCTAGCCGGTCTGATATATAAAAAAAATAATAATAAGAAAAATCATCTGATGGGCCAGATATTATTGATGGCGGGCCAATTTCGGCCTGCGGGCCACCTATTGCCAACCACTGTTGTAGAGGATAACAGAACCACTGTTGTAGAGGATAACAGAACCACTGTTGTAGAGGATAACAGAACCACTGTTGTAGAGGATAACAGAACCACTGTTGTAGAGGATAACCTTTGGTCGAGAAGAAAGGTCAAACTAATGTACACATCGTTAATATGATGTTCTCAATTCAAGTATTCATGTTTGATCTTCGTGATTTCAATATCAATCAAAATAAACGTGATTATGATATTTGCAGCCCTAGTGTGTGTGTGTGTGTGTGTGTGTGTGTGTGTGTGTGTGTGTGTGTGTGTGTGTGTGTGTGTGTGTGTGTGTGTGTGTGTGTGTGTGTGTGTGTGTGTGTGTGTGTGTGTGTGTGTGTGTGTGTGTGTGTGTGTGTGTGTGTGTGTGTGTGTGTGTGTGTGTGTGTGTGTGTGTGTGTGTGTGTGTGTGTGTGTGTGTGTGTGTGTGTGTGTGTGTGTGTGTGTGTGTGTGTGTGTGTGTGTGTGTGTCCAAGGCAGAGCAGAGAGAAAGTGGGCAGATATCCCGAACCATGACAATAATTAACTATTTTCTTCTCTTCTCTTCTCTTCTCTTCTTTTCTCTTCTCTTCTCTTCTCTTCTCTTCTCTTCTCTTCTCTTCTCTTCTCTTCTCTTCTCTTCTCTTTTCTTACAGTATCTTATCCCTTGTCTGGAACCAAACAAACAGTATAGATATAACCTACCACTGCAATACTCAAATGAGACTGTATTTAATACTAGAATATTTCCACATGAATAACAGTTATGTATTCCCTCCTCCTCTCTGTCCTCTCTGTCTTCCCTCCTCCTCTCTGTCCTCTCTGTCTTCCCTCCTCCTCCTCTCTGTCCTCTATGTCCCCTCTGTCCTCTCTGTCTTCCCTCCTCCTCTCTGTCCTCTCTGTCTTCCCTCCTCCTCCTCTCTGTCCTCTATGTCCCCTCTGTCCTTTCTGTCTTCCCTCCTCCTCTCTGTCCTCTCTGTCCCCTCTGTCTTCCCTCCTCCTCCTCTCTGTCCTCTCCTCTCCAGGACTGTGATGGCCACTCCAGACCAGACAGTGTTCATCCCCCTGTGTTCTCAGCCCTGCGCTCCTCCAGAGGGGTGTCGTCCACCTCAGAGGAGGAGGAGGCTCTCACAGAGAAGTTCCTTAAGATCAACTGCAAGTACATCACAGACGGCAAGGTGAGGACAACACACACACACACACACACACACACACCAGAGCATGTGAGCGGAGCGGCGCGGACGAGAAATCCGCTCTTCGCTCTAGACGGCTTATTCCACTCCGCTAATCGCTCATGTTGATCCCGCCGCCACGCCGCTCAGCGCTCCGCTCCGCTCACCTTCATTTACGAATCAAGCGCTCCCCGCTCCACAGCTCGCTCAGCAGATTTTTTTTTGGAGCATGATGTAAATTAGCTTGATTTGACCAAACTACAACAGTCTACACCCCCTGGGGCCCTTAACAATTGTTTGTATTGAGCTGTATTGTAATTGTACCCATTCTGCAATGTTGAATAACATTTATATCCATTCAACTAGCTCTACTAAGCGATGGTAGCTAGCCTAGCCACAATGCTATGGTCGCTGCCATTCACGTTAGCATGTAAGCTAACAACAACAACAATGGCGGATTCTACTTTGCTCTAGCAGGATGTGAGTGACGGTTCACCCTTCTCATTGGTTGAAAATGGCCTTCATGTTTGTACATCGCCACCTGTTGCTTTGGCATTGTACTACATGTATATTACATCAGTTTCTGAGCGGACCGGAGCGGATTGGAGCGGAGGAGAACTCTCGCTCTGGACGTTGCGCCGGCCCATTTTAAAACCCACTCCGTCGCTCACGTCAAAACCGCCCGCGCCGCTCTCGCGCCGCGCCGTTCACATGCTCTGACACACACACACACACACACCAGGGCCGGATTAACGACTGGGCCGTTTGGGCCGCGGCCAGTGGGCCTCTAGTGAAGAGGGGCCTCCAAAAAAAAATATATATATATATATATATATAATTTTTTTTACTTTTTTTATTTTTTTATTTTGGAGATCGATGTCATACTGTGACACTGAAATGAACAAATATTTCATCAACTAAAATATTGAGTCAACAAAAATATTTCATCAACTAAAATATACAGTACGTCACACCCCGTGCCTCTCCCTGCCGTCTGCAAGTGGCTAATCTTGAGTTTCCGACCCCCCAGTAAGCTAACCATGGATAAATCCAAAAAAAGGAAAGTCTGAGGAAAATAGAGGGTTTAATTCAGCGTGGACAGATTAATTTGCTTTCACGACTAACAATGCAGGCTTACCTGTAGCCTATGCCTGATATGTGATGCGAAATTAGCAAACAACGATTACTGTCATTTTTATTACTGTAGTTTGCCTGGTATGTAGCCTTGGTTAGTGGCTGCCCCACCAATGTTTTACATATAAAAACGCCACTGTGCCTGCGTGCACGTGTATGTGTGTGTGGGGGCCTCCACAAGAGTCTGGCCCAGAGGCCTCTAATGTATTTATAAGTCAAGTCAAGTCAAGTGTTCCTTTATAAATCCAGTTCAGTCCAAATACAAATAAATCCACTCCAGTCCAAATACAGGTATTATAGCAGCATTTGGGGGGGGGGGGGGGGGTACAGGCAGAATAGGTAGTAATAATAATATTGATAATAATAGTATTATTATTATTATCAATAGTAGTATTATTATACTTATTATTATTGTTATTAATATTATTAATAATAATAATAGAGCATTTAACAAAGTGCAAATTAATAATGGTGATAGTGATAATAATAAACTTTATTTGTATAGCACCTTTCATACAAGAATTGCAGCTCAAAGTGCTTCACAGCAGAAGAAATACAAAATGAGCACATAAAGTGCAGACATAAAATCACAGTTTTTCACATTGGGATCTAACATCCCAATAGGCCATGTGTATCTATGGCAGTAATACAAATAGTAAAATAGTGCAATAGTGCAGTGCAATAAAATAGTTCTGAATTACTGTTCAGTGTTTATTATTAAGAGTCAGACAGTCCTAACAGTACACCAACAGTACACCAAAGTGCTGTATGGGTGAGTTATGGTGCAAATCACAACTACTAGAAGAAATTAATACAGACAAGTCACAAGTAAAAGAGAAACAGCATTATAACACACAGACACACAGAGACAAACCATGCAGACTCCAACAGCAGAGAAACAGCATTATAACACACAGACACACAGAGACAAACCATGCAGAACTCCAACAGCAGAGAACAGAAGAGCTTTTCATTCTGCTTCTTCACCCGGCCACAATCTTTACTTATAGATTCATGTATAGATCAGCGTGAAGACATTTTAATGGGCTGATGACGGATTCACCTCCATGTATTTCAAAACACGAACGCCACAGAGAGGGAAAACAATGTTGGGTCAGATGATCATGAGCTGGTGTTTCCTGCCTGTTGCTCTGACTAGGGATGGGCACGAGGAATGTCTTCCCAGATCAAGTGCTCGCATGAATTACTCAGGTAGGGCCTGAGTAGTGCTATTTTTAGAACGCATCTTAAACAGCATGGCAGCAGCAATAACAATGCACAGCAATATACCCGATGCTTATCGTCAGTCAAAACAGTCAGTTGCCATTTGTGATAATTACATTACCTCCACTCTGTCTGCAGCAGGTCTCTCCGTTCATGGAATGGCATGTCTTTATCAATAGAGGTGACAGGTGACATGTTGTTGGCACAATTTGGAAAACGCACAAACACAAACCGCTGTTTTGTATCTTTTAGATAACAATAAACGTTTTGCCGTAATGTTAAGTGCTCTAGCGAGAGTGTTCCAGTGGACGTACTTGGCGATAACCAAATAAAAAAAACAAAAAAAAAACCAAGCACCCTCAAAAAACTACTCGAGTTCAGTTGAAATGTACTCTAGTAATCGAATTACTCTCAGCCATCCTATTGGTTCTTGAAGTGGTCGTCACTACAATCAACAACAAGAAGTCTTTGTTCTCACGTTTTCATGATGAAAAATCGGACGGAAATAAGTTTCTTCCACCCAACGCTATTTTGCCAGTTGCATTTTGGGCTTAGCACCACTCTAGATGATTGGTTTGAGAAATACAAACAACCCAGAATGTTTATCCCCCCCCCCCCCTAGTGCACAAGGATACATAGTGTGGAGAGAGGTCTGCCTGAGAGACACTACAGCTAGTCTCTCCTGCGAGGAGCTAACATAGTGTGGAGAGAGGTCTGCCTGAGAGACACTACAGCTGGTCTCTCCTGCGAGGAGCTAACATAGTGTGGAGAGAGGTCTGCCTGAGAGACACTACAGCTAGTCTCTCCTGCGAGGAGCTAACATAGTGTGGAGAGAGGTCTGCCTGAGAGACACTACAGCTAGTCTCTCCTGCGAGGAGCTAACATAGTGTGGAGAGAGGTCTGCCTGAGAGACACTACAGCTAGTCTCTCCTGCGAGGAGCTAACATAGTGTGGAGAGAGGTCTGCCTGAGAGACACTACAGCTGGTCTCTCCTGCGAGGAGCTAACATAGTGTGGAGAGAGGTCTGCCTGAGAGACACTACAGCTGGTCTCTCCTGCGAGGAGCTAACATAGTGTGGAGAGAGGTCTGCCTGAGAGACACTACAGCTAGTCTCTCCTGCGAGGAGCTAACATAGTGTGGAGAGAGGTCTGCCTGAGAGACACTACAGCTAGTCTCTCCTGCTGCGCGGAGCTAACATAGTGTGGAGAGAGGTCTGCCTGAGAGACACTACAGCTAGTCTCTCCTGCGAGGAGCTAACATAGTGTGGAGAGAGGTCTGCCTGAGAGACACTACAGCTGGTCTCACCTGCGAGGAGCTAACATAGTGTGGAGAGAGGTCTGTCTGAGAGACACTACAGCTAGTCTCTCCTGCGAGGAGCTAACATAGTGTGGAGAGAGGTCTGCCTGAGAGACACTACAGCTAGTCTCACCTGCGAGGAGCTAACATAGTGTGGAGAGAGGTCTGCCTGAGAGACACTACAGCTAGTCTCACCTGCGAGGAGCTAACATAGTGTGGAGAGAGGTCTGCCTGAGAGACACTACAGCTAGTCTCTCCTGCGAGGAGCTAACATAGTGTGGAGAGAGGTCTGCCTGAGAGACACTACAGCTAGTCTCTCCTGCGAGGAGCTAACATAGTGTGGAGAGAGGTCTGCCTGAGAGACACTACAGCCAGACGTCTCTCCTGCGAGGAGCTAACATAGTGTGGAGAGAGGTCTGCCTGAGAGACACTACAGCTAGTAGTCTCACCTGCGAGGAGCTAACATAGTGTGGAGAGAGGTCTGCCTGAGAGAGACTACAGCTAGTCTCTCCTGCGAGGAGCTAACATAGTGTGGAGAGAGGTCTGCCTGAGAGACACTACAGCTAGTCTCACCTGCGAGGAGCTAACATAGTGTGGAGAGAGGTCTGCCTGAGAGACACTACAGCTGGTCTCTCCTGCGAGGAGCTAACATAGTGTGGAGAGAGGTCTGCCTGAGAGACACTACAGCTAGTCTCTCCTGCGAGGAGCTAACATAGTGTGGAGAGAGGTCTGCCTGAGAGACACTACAGCTGGTCTCACCTGCGAGGAGCTAACATAGTGTGGAGAGAGGTCTGCCTGAGAGACACTACAGCTGGTCTCACCTGCGAGGAGCTAACATAGTGTGGAGAGAGGTCTGCCTGAGAGACACTACAGCTGGTCTCTCCTGCGCGGAGCTAACATAGTGTGGAGAGAGGTCTGCCTGAGAGACACTACAGCTAGTCTCTCTCCTGCGAGGAGCTAACATAGTGTGGAGAGAGGTCTGTCTGAGAGACACTACAGCTAGTAGTCTCACCTGCGAGGAGCTAACATAGTGTGGAGAGAGGTCTGCCTGAGAGACACTACAGCTGGTCTCTCCTGCGCGGAGCTAACATAGTGTGGAGAGAGGTCTGCCTGAGAGACACTACAGCTAGTCTCTCCTGCGAGGAGCTAACATAGTGTGGAGAGAGGTCTGCCTGAGAGACACTACAGCTAGTCTCTCCTGCGAGGAGCTAACATAGTGTGGAGAGAGGTCTGCCTGAGAGACACTACAGCTGGTCTCTCCTGCGAGGAGCTAACATAGTGTGGAGAGAGGTCTGCCTGAGAGACACTACAGCTAGTCTCTCCTGCGAGGAGCTAACATAGTGTGGAGAGAGGTCTGCCTGAGAGACACTACAGCTGGTCTCTCCTGCGAGGAGCTAACATAGTGTGGAGAGAGGTCTGCCTGAGAGACACTACAGCTAGTCTCTCCTGCGAGGAGCTAACATAGTGTGGAGAGAGGTCTGCCTGAGAGACACTACAGCTAGTCTCTCCTGCTGCGCGGAGCTAACATAGTGTGGAGAGAGGTCTGCCTGAGAGACACTACAGCTAGTCTCTCCTGCGAGGAGCTAACATAGTGTGGAGAGAGGTCTGCCTGAGAGACACTACAGCTGGTCTCACCTGCGAGGAGCTAACATAGTGTGGAGAGAGGTCTGTCTGAGAGACACTACAGCTAGTCTCTCCTGCGAGGAGCTAACATAGTGTGGAGAGAGGTCTGCCTGAGAGACACTACAGCTAGTCTCACCTGCGAGGAGCTAACATAGTGTGGAGAGAGGTCTGCCTGAGAGACACTACAGCTAGTCTCACCTGCGAGGAGCTAACATAGTGTGGAGAGAGGTCTGCCTGAGAGACACTACAGCTAGTCTCTCCTGCGAGGAGCTAACATAGTGTGGAGAGAGGTCTGCCTGAGAGACACTACAGCTAGTCTCTCCTGCGAGGAGCTAACATAGTGTGGAGAGAGGTCTGCCTGAGAGACACTACAGCCAGACGTCTCTCCTGCGAGGAGCTAACATAGTGTGGAGAGAGGTCTGCCTGAGAGACACTACAGCTAGTAGTCTCACCTGCGAGGAGCTAACATAGTGTGGAGAGAGGTCTGCCTGAGAGAGACTACAGCTAGTCTCTCCTGCGAGGAGCTAACATAGTGTGGAGAGAGGTCTGCCTGAGAGACACTACAGCTAGTCTCACCTGCGAGGAGCTAACATAGTGTGGAGAGAGGTCTGCCTGAGAGACACTACAGCTGGTCTCTCCTGCGAGGAGCTAACATAGTGTGGAGAGAGGTCTGCCTGAGAGACACTACAGCTAGTCTCTCCTGCGAGGAGCTAACATAGTGTGGAGAGAGGTCTGCCTGAGAGACACTACAGCTGGTCTCACCTGCGAGGAGCTAACATAGTGTGGAGAGAGGTCTGCCTGAGAGACACTACAGCTGGTCTCACCTGCGAGGAGCTAACATAGTGTGGAGAGAGGTCTGCCTGAGAGACACTACAGCTGGTCTCTCCTGCGCGGAGCTAACATAGTGTGGAGAGAGGTCTGCCTGAGAGACACTACAGCTAGTCTCTCTCCTGCGAGGAGCTAACATAGTGTGGAGAGAGGTCTGTCTGAGAGACACTACAGCTAGTAGTCTCACCTGCGAGGAGCTAACATAGTGTGGAGAGAGGTCTGCCTGAGAGACACTACAGCTGGTCTCTCCTGCGCGGAGCTAACATAGTGTGGAGAGAGGTCTGCCTGAGAGACACTACAGCTAGTCTCTCCTGCGAGGAGCTAACATAGTGTGGAGAGAGGTCTGCCTGAGAGACACTACAGCTAGTCTCTCCTGCGAGGAGCTAACATAGTGTGGAGAGAGGTCTGCCTGAGAGACACTACAGCTGGTCTCTCCTGCGAGGAGCTAACATAGTGTGGAGAGAGGTCTGCCTGAGAGACACTACAGCTAGT
>NC_140183.1:19675277-19780277 GCF_963971535.1 Notolepis coatsorum | reverse complement strand
TTTTACTGGGAGTGGGGCGTGGCCGTATTTGGTCCCAGACAATAAGAGTGGCTGCGATTGGTCACCGTGACGTTAGGTGATATTAGATTATATACCGTATCAAATCCACTGAAAGAATGTAAAATAGCACTTTTAAAGCCCCTGTGTTGATGGAAGGAGGTGTCCCTGTGTGTTTCCAGTGACCTGGAGCCGCTGCCGGTGGAGCGACACCCCTCCCAGCAGACGGGACCCGAGCAGCGCCTCAGGGACGACAGCGCCAGCAGCGGGGGGCCGCGCAGCGCAGAGGGGTCCGTCTCCGAGGACGTGTTCACGGAGGCAGAGCTGTCCCCCATCCGAGAGGAGGAGCAGGCCTCCGCCGAAGACTTCCGACTGGAGAAGTCCTCCGGGGGGGCCTCCGCGGAGTCCGTCCGGGCGATCGCCCAGGTGGACGTCTCCAGCGCCCCTGGCAGCGCCCCAGGCAGCGCCCCAGCCAGCGCCCCAGGCAGCGCCCCAGGCAGCGCCCCAGGCAGCACCCGGGGGTCAGTCAGCCAGCCAGAGGAGCCCACCCCAGGGAAGGCCTCAGCCTCTGCGGAGGACAATCCACCAAACACTGCCACACAGAGCCAGTCCCCTCCGGGGTCCAAGCAGCCGCCAAGCACAGCCACTACCACCAGCAACACTAGCCAGGACCAGGCCCCCAGCGGAGCCACCTCTCGCCCGGGATCCCAAAGCTCAGTCAACCCCGGGACCACAGAGCCCTCCGCCTCGGCCGGTCCAGAGGGCGCCAAGGACGGGGCGACGGGACACTCGGAGACGGACACTATGCACCAAGCCAAGGGTCCAGAGGAGAACGTTGAGCGGACACAGAAGGAGGACACTTTGAACTCTGCAGAAGGTAAACAAACACCCCACTGGGTTATTATTATCTGTGTAGTTTTAACATTCAACACAGTAAACACCCCACTGGGTTATTATTATCTGTGTAGTTTTAACATTCAAAACAGTAAACACCCCACTGGGTTATTATTATCTGTGTAGTTTTAACATTCAAAACAGTAAACACCCCACTGGGTTATTATCTGTGTAGTTTTATTACTATTATTATTAATACAGACTTGTGATTACCTATTATAATACAGACTCGTGATTACCTGTTATAATACAGTGATTACCTGTTATAATACAGTGATTACTCTGTTATAATACAGTGATTACCTGTTATAATACAGTGATTACCTGTTATAATACAGTGATTACTCTGTTATAATACAATGATTACCTGTTATAATACAATGATTACCTGTTATAATACAATGATTACCTGTTATAATACAGTGATTACCTGACTTGGGTTGTTTTTAACAGTGCTCGTGTTTTGAAGTGCATGGAGGTGAATTAGTCACCTGACACATTGAAATGTGCTCCTAGCGATCTAAGTAAACTACGCAGCCTAAAGGCACATTCAGCTACATGAGTCAGTTACTTTCATTGTAAACAGTTACATTAAACATTTCCACTTGTCAACTTTACAATCTTGAAGCTAGAGGAGATATCTTTGAATGAAATCAGTCATAAAAACGGGAGTGGATGTGGTTCTTCTGGTCCTCCCGCCCAGCCATGCCTCTGTTAAAATGTGGCAGCGACGTGAATAAGGCTAATCCCCGGCACACTGTCAGCTCAGTAAATCTCCACGAGGGCAATCGTGGGTTACTTTATATTATTTATATATTTAATATCAACATGGTTACCCTTTGTTACATTCATACCTAAGCAGCCGTGTCACTCTTTCTTAATAACTTGGCTTGAAAACGTCTAAGTTGGGACTTTAGTGAAAAGGATGAATCGACCTGCGCCGGATTTCCAGTGACATTTTGGCTCTCCGTCACAACAATGCGTCTGAGATAGTGGCATGCCGTCCCAGAGGTATCACACAGTGGGTGGGTCCTCCCTGGATTCTCCTGACTCACCTGTCTGCTGTTGGCTCCTGATAACCTTCCTGTGCCTCCCTGCTAGTAATTGTAATAAAAGAGAGGAGAGGGAAATGTGAAGATGACAGTCAGACAGTTGTTATCGCCTCCGTGGAGCTTTTAATGCTGCTGTTTGATCTCCGGCGCTGCCCGGTCTGGGACCCGCGTGCTCGCCTCTGGGCGATAAGCTAAAGCCCATCAAACAGAGCTGTGGCTCAAACACACCTCGCTCCTGAGGGGGAGACCCGGCGGCGGCTTAGACCCGACATCAGAACCACCCAGAGAGGCATTCAAAGAGACACGTTTTACTATTTACATTTCATTATTTTTTTTATTTGCATTGTAGTAAATGTTCAATTCCCCATGACCTATGATGAGGTCCAGTCACTGTGTGTTTCACTGTTGTACTGAAGCACAATCTCTGTCTGGTTGGTTCTGCGTTGGTTCCACTTCATCTCTGTCTGGTTGGTTCTGGTTGGTTCTGCCTCATCTCTGTGTGGTTGGTTCTGGTTGGTTCTGCCTCATCTCTGTCTGGTTGGTTCTGGTTGGTTCTGGTTGGTTCTGCCTCATCTCTGTCTGGTTGGTTCTGGTTGGTTCTGCCTCATCTCTGTCTGGTTGGTTCTGGTTGGTTCTGCCTCATCTCTGTCTGGTTGGTTCTGGTTGGTTCCGCTTCATCTCTGTGTGGTTGGTTCTGGTTGGTTCCGCTTCATCTCTGTCTGGTTGGTTCTGGTTGGTTCCGCTTCATCTCTGTGTGGTTGGTTCTGGTTGGTTCCACTTCATCTCTGTCTGGTTGGTTCTGGTTGGTTCCGCTTCATCTCTGTCTGGTTGGTTCTGCTTCATCTCTGTGTGGTTGGTTCTGGTTGGTTCCGCTTCATCTCTGTCTGGTTGGTTCTGGTTGGTTCTGCTTCATCTCTGTATGGTTGGTTCTGGTTGGTTCTGGTTGGTTCCGCTTCATCTCTGTGTGGTTGGTTCTGGTTGGTTCTGGTTGGTTCTGGTTGGTTCCGCTTCATCTCTGCCTCCCTCACTGACCGTCAGGTAACTGGATCTCTGCGTCACCCCGGGGGGTCCTGCTCGTCACATAGCGTCCACAGCATTTCACTCTTCAGGACGAGGGAGAGAAAAACAGAGAGAGAGAGAGAGCGAGAGAGAGAAGAAAGGAGAGAGAGAGCGAGAGAGAGAAGAAAGGAGAGAGAGAGCGAGAGAGAGAAGAAAGGAGAGAGCGAGAGAGAAGAACGGAGAGAGAGATTTGTTATTTTCTCTTTGGTAATTATCACCCCACAGAGAGCGCTGGGCCGGGCTGGCGGTTCTTATTTGGCGGCATCTCAGCAGGGTTGGCCTTTTCTTCTCCACACATTATCTCGGCCCACGCACTCCGACAGCAGCCACTTCAAAAACACTCACTTTCATACCCAATTAACGCATTTCTCGAAAATTGAATCTGTCCCACTGTGTGCCACGTTGTCTCTTAAGTAGAGTCGTGTTTTAACCTCCGCCCCCGACGTGGTGTCGCCGGCTCAGAGATCCTTCTCTGCCTTCGTGTCGCGGTGACCTTCTTAATAGGCTGTTGATAAACGTGGTGCTGGCCGTGAGACCCGCTGCCACTATCCATTACACTGTGCTACTCCACTTAGTCCTGTCAACCGCCGGCTCCCTGGCCCACAACGTGACTGATGCCAGTCCAAGAGGGCCAGCGAACAGAGAGGAGGACATCTAGGTCACGGCTTTGAAATAAAGCACACTGGTAGAGTTTGTCCAGGTGGTTAATTTTGTGTTCAGTTTTCAAATTTTTTTAACATTTGGATGTTTAAGATATAAAAGGAAAACTAGTAAACAATGTCGTCCCCCAGTCAGTGATGTAGTTCCTCCCTGTAGTCAGTGATGTAGTTCCTCCCTGTAGTCAGTGATGTAGTTCCTCCCTGTAGTCAGTGATGTAGTTCCTCCCTGTAGTCAGTGATGTAATTCCTCCCTGTAGTCAGTGATGTAGTTCCTCCCTGTAGTCAGTGATGTAGTTCCTCCCTGTAGTCAGTGATGTAGTTCCTCCCTGTAGTCAGTGATGTAGTTCCTCCCTGTAGTCAGTGATGTAGTTCCTCCCTGTAGTCAGTGATGTAGTTCCTCCCTGTAGTCAGTGATGTAGTTCCTCCCTGTGGCTCAGTCAGTGACTAAAGTCTAAAAGCAACAATAAATATGTGTTCTGAGTTTGTCACGCCACATAGAAATATCTTTTAAGAGTTTGTCACGCCACATAGAAATGTATTTCAAGAGTTTGTCACTCCACATAGAAATGTCTTATTAACACACCAGAAATTTGAATGATTTGGCCCTAGTCTAACACCTCAAACACACCCTCTACCACCAGCAGAACCACTAGCCAGGCTCTAGTCTAACACCTCAAACACACCCTCTACCACCAGCAGAACCACTAGCCAGGCTCTAGTCTAACACCTCAAACACACCCTCTACCACCAGCAGAACCACTAGCCAGGCTCTAGTCTAACACCTCAAACACACCCTCTACCACCAGCAGAACCACTAGCCAGGCCCTATAGTCTAACACCTCAAACACACCCTCTACCACCAGCAGAACCACTAGCCAGGCTCTAGTCTAACACCTCAAACACACCCTCTACCACCAGCAGAACCACTAGCCAGGCTCTAGTCTAACACCTCAAACACACCCTCTACCACCAGCAGAACCACTAGCCAGGCCCTATAGTCTAACACCTCAAACACACCCTCTACCACCAGCAGAACCACTAGCCAGGCCCTATAGTCTAACACCTCAAACACACCCTCTACCACCAGCAGAACCACTAGCCAGGCCCTAGTCTCACATGTCCCAGACCTTCTGTTCACACTACGTTTAGCACTGTGCCGGGCTGGAGGAGGGTCTTATCTGGCAGGAAACATTAGTGTTTTGGGAATAAAGGGAGAAAAAAAGCATTCTGGGTTATTTTAATTTCTTTAGCCAATTACAGTCTTCTAGGGCAGCACTACACCGGAGGAGCAGGAGATAGTAGCAAGATAAGACAGAATGGGAGAAGGATTCCAACTGAGAGAGTCGGCCAATGATACCCCGATCATACCGACTCGCAGCATCCTGTAGGCCAGACTAGCCAGGCCCAGGGCCCCCAGCAGCATGTCCTCTCACCTGGGGCCAGACTAGCCAGGCCCAGGGCCCCCAGCAGCATGTCCTCTCACCTGGGGCCAGACTAGCCAGGCCCAGGGCCCCCAGCAGCATGTCCTCTCACCTGGGGCCAGACTAGCCAGGCCCAGGGCCCCCAGCAGCATGTCCTCTCACCTGGGGCCAGACTAGCCAGGCCCAGGGCCCCCAGCAGCATGTCCTCTCACCTGGGGCCAGACTAGCCAGGCCCAGGGCCCCCAGCAGCATGTCCTCTCACCTGGGGCCAGACTAGCCAGGCCCAGGGCCCCCAGCAGCATGTCCTCTCACCTGGGGCCAGACTAGCCAGGCCCAGGGCCCCCAGCAGCATGTCCTCTCACCTGGGGCCAGACTAGCCAGGCCCAGGGCCCCCAGCAGCATGTCCTCTCACCTGGGGCCAGACTAGCCAGGCCCAGGGCCCCCAGCAGCATGTCCTCTCACCTGGGCTGCTAGAGCTGAGCTGCCCCTGGAGCCAAGGACACCCTACTGCTTAGGGGTTGGAATCACCAGAGGCCCCACGATACAATAATTATCAAAATACTAGAGTCACAATATTGTAATATTGCGATATATTGTTTTTTTTTTTAATCCACTTTTTCTCCCATTTTCTATATTTTTTCTCCCATCCCCTGTCACGAACGCTGTTTCTTGCCTCCCACAAGCCGGCTGCAATGTGGACTAAGTCGTACATAGCACAAGTCCCCTCCGGTACTTGAGGTAACAGCCGTCGCATCTTTTCACCTGCGCAGCTCGATCTCTCAGTGTCGAGGAGTAACGCGTGGGAGGCTCACGCTGCCCCCGACACTTCCTGATTCTACTGCGCAGGCGCACCAACCGACCTGTAGGAGTCGCTGTCCACAACGCCCGATCCCCACCCATCAGTTTCCCACCCCCTAATACGGCCAATGTGTATTAGTATGAATGACCAGCTAAACTGAAAGCAATGTGGAGCGCTGGGCTCGAACAGGCGAGCCCAGCGTCTCCGCATTCGTGGCGAGCGCCTTGCCCACTACGCCACGTAGCCGCCCACATATTGTGATATATTGTGATGTATTAACATTTTTAAACTGCAAATGATGTCCTCAACAGAAAACGTTGTCAACATCTGCAAAATAAATCATCTGTTTGATCTCATTTACATTTCAGTCTGTTCACCTCCAATGATTTTTATTGCAGCAAAATGTGATTGTCAAGCAAAAATAAAAGATACTTGGCGTCAGTGTATCAATATAATATCAGCATGCAAAATATTGTGATATATATTGCTCTATCTACCTTCCCCCCCACCGCCACAACTACTGTTTTCTGCTGTTTGTTTTGTATGAACCCTTTCACTACCACACTATAGAAGATTAACCCTTTGTAGTGTGGTAGTGAAAGGGTTAACCCTTTGTAGTGTGGTAGTGAAAGGGTTAACCTTATGTGGTGTGGTAGTGAAAGTGTTAACCCTCTGTAGCGTGGTAGTGAAAGGGTTAACCTTATGTGGTGTGGTAGTGAAAGTGTTAACCCTTTGTAGTGTGGTAGCGAAAGGGTTAAACTCGTTCGACGAGTAGTTTATCTCCTGTTGTGTGACTTGATCGTCCCGTCACCATGTGGTCATCACTTCCTGTCCCTGCTCCGTAGGGGCGGTGGCGAGGAGGAAGCACCGGACCCACAAGTTCCTGTGTCTGCGGGTGAAGAAGCCCATGAAGAAGACGTTTATCTCCAACGCCAGCGCCTCCATGCAGCAGTACGCGTACGCCCAGCGCGGCAAGAAGCACGAGTACTGGTTCTCTGTCCCCCAGGAGAGGTGAGCGCTGGACTCCAGTCTCCACATGTTTCATTTATATGCTAACAATTTAGCATAAATTGATGAATTGATGAATGATGAATGAATAATAACCTGAGATACACCTCATGAAGTAGAACACATTGAGATATGGTGCTGCTCTACAGTGCGCTCGGTTGGTTGGTCCACAACGGTGTCCCCACCCTCTTACATTTACATTCACATTTACAGTTAGTCATTTAGCTGAACACTTTTATCCAAAGCCACTTACAAGTTCTGTACAACAAGTCAGACGGCAGGGTACAACTCTGGCAGCTAAGGGTAAGTGGTATTGTTCATAGTAGTGCATGGTAATATAGACATATTAGCATAGTAGGCAGTAGTATAGGCATACTAGCATAGTAGGCAGTAGTATAGGCATACTAGCATAGTAGGCAGTAGTATAGGTATAGTAGCATAGTAGGTAGTAGTATAGGCATAGTAGGTAGTAGTATAGGCATAGTAGCATAGTACAGAGTAGATAATAGTATATAGACATATTAGCATAGTAGGCAGTAGTATATTCAACATTTACACAATTATTTGATTCAATGGTGGGTTCTGTTTTATTTTATGCTGCTGGAGTATGGGGTTTTGATGATGCACCTGAATGTAATGCTATCCAGAACCGTGCCATGAGCTACTTCTTGGGAGTCCATAAATATACACCAAAAGGGGCTATAGAAGGGGACATGGGTTGGGACTCTTGCTTGGTCAAGCAAAAAGGTGAAATGGTTAGGTTATGGAACCGCCTGGTCCAGCTGCCAAATGACAGGGTGACAAAAAAGATATTTAACTGGGACAGAGCACATGGTCATCCCAGGTCAAGAGAGATGTCCATGATGTTTTCTTCTGCTGACTTAAGTATGATTTTTATGAACAATCTGCAGTGTAAGGTTCACATAATTAAAACAAAATGATCAACAATCCATCAGGATAAGTGGAAGGTGGAGATTTGGAAAAAACCTAAACTTAGAAAATATGTTGTAATTAAAAATTTGTATTTTACTGAACCTTATGTAATGTTAAACTTAAAGAGAAGACGGAGGTCTCTGTGTGCCCAGCTGAGGTCTGGCACCCTGCCATTGGCTATGGAAGTGGGTAGATTCCAAGGTAAACCTGAGGAGGAGCGGTTGTGTGTTCTATGTGATCTGGGAGTGGTGGAGGATGAATATCATTTTGTTTTTTATTGCCCTTTGTACACCGCTTTGAGGAGGGCTTTATTTGAGAAAATTCAAATTGTAAATCCAGATTTGTTTTGGCAATCTGAGAGTTGTATGTTGAGTTTTTTTTTTGTGGAGGACATCTTCAGTTTTGCAGGATTTTTGGAGAAAGCACTTGAGACAAAACACCGTATATCCTATATAATTGTATTTGAATTCCTCTTGTTTCTTTGTTTACATACATTGCGTACAGCTTGTGTTATATTGCGTTTTCTTGTATTTTCTTGTATTTTCTTTTCCTTGTGGCCATCTTGGTCTATATGTCATTTGTCAAATAATTGGTCAAGTATATTATTATATACTTATTGTTATGTGTCTTGTAAGTCCATATGGGCTGGGCATACACCTGTATGTAAGACACGAAAAAAGAAAACATCAAATCAAATCAAATCAAAGTATAGGCGTAGTAGCATAGTAGGTAGTAGTATAGGCATACTAGCATAGTAGGTAGTAGTATAGACATAGTAGCATAGTAGGTAGTAGTATAGACATAGTAGCATAGTAGGTAGTAGTATAGACATATTAGCATAGTATGTAGTAGTATAGGCATAGTAGCACAAGGACCGAGAATAGCCTGCTTCGCTTTGATGACCGCCCATGAGCCAGAATAGGAGTCAGTCTCAAGCGGCCAGAAGATGCAGAGTGTAGGGGTCTTGAGGGTGTGTAGTTAGAGACCATTGACCGGAGGTAGGAGGGTGCACGGTATGCCAGGTCAAGGACCTTGAAGCGGATTTGTGCGGCAATGGGAAGCCAGTGCAACTCTCTGAGGAGTGGGGTGACGTGGGCTGACTTCGGTAGATTGGAGATCAGGCGGGCCGCTGTGTTCTGTTTGAGTTGAAGGGCCTTGGTGGCGGAAGCCGGTAAACCAGCTAGCTTTTTTCCTCTAGGAGGCTGAAAGTTGGCATGGATGTCAAGTGTGTGTGTGTGTGTGTGTGTGTGTGTGTGTGTGTGTGTGTGTGTGTGTGTGTGTGTGTGTGTGTGTGTGTGTGTGTGTGTGTGTGTGTGTGTGTGTGTGTGTGTGTGTGTGTGTGTGTGTGTGTGTGTGTGTGTGTGTGTGTGTGTGTGTGTGTGTGTGTGTGTGTGTGTGTGTGTGTGTGTGTGTGTGTGTGTGTGTGTGTGTGTGTGTGTGTGTGTGTGTGTGTGTGTGTGTGTGTGTGTGTGTGTGTGTGTGTGTGTGTGTGTGTGTGTGTGTGTGTGTGTTGTGTGTGTGTGTGTGTGTGTGTGTGCGTGCGTGCGTGCGTGCGTGTGCATTGCGGCAGCAGCTATTGCTGATTTGTGCTTGTAAAGCACAGTGACCCATAGTGCTGTATATAGTGTTAGTCTTCACGACAGCATGCAGTGAGACGAGGGCAGCACAGAGACAGTAGAAGACACGCAGGGATTTGAACCCGCGTGACCGGTGCCCAACATTTGGTATTCCTAACACAGTGCAATAGTCGACCGAGCCGCCTGGATACCTCGACCTCCAGTCATTTTTTATATTTGAAAATCCAATCAAATATGCATTCTCTGTTAGGTCTGCCTCCCACTGCGGTGCCTGGTCTGGCCTGTCTGTCACCACCAGGCGGATGTCTGATTCATTATTCATTCAGTCTGCTGGGAAACAGACACACACTCTCACCCCATGCTGGGGCACACAGAGCACAGTCAAGGTCTACTAATACAGTGGCGTTCCACTAGCACCCCCAGATTAATTCCCCATTTGATAATATATTTTGTTGATGACTAATTTCACAACTGTTATGTAATATAGTTGAGGAGATAACAGTGATCAGAATAGTTGTTCTCATACTGTATATATCATCTCCTCTCCTCTCCTCTCCTGGAACTCCCTCGAGACCACAACCAGCGGACTCGGGGACAGCTGTCCCCCCAGGCAGTCAGACTCATAACGAATTACACCTACGACTTGCTACTTGCCTGCCCACTACTCTCACACACACACACACACACACACACACACACACACACACACACACACACACACACACACACACACACACACACACACACACACACACACACACACACACAGACACTCTGACACTGCACTTTACACACACTGCATCCACACCAGATCAAATGTAGTATCATGTTTATACAATATTGTACTGTATTCTTTATTTCTAATGCTATATTTGTGCTGTTTTGCTGATTGTTTTGTTGTATTACCATTGCTGCTGTAAGTATATATGATATGACAAATAATGACAAAGAAAATATATGTTGACTGACAAATATTGAGTGTAACACTCAAGTTTGACACTATTTGACGAACAACTTACCCGTAGCTGCCAAAGATCTACAACTCCCGTTTACTTTTTGTTCACAATTTGTAAGTCGCTTTGGATAAAAGCTTTCGCTTTCAGCTAAATGACTAAATGTAAATGTGATTGTAAATATAGATTCTAGGGGTGTTACGGTACGTGCGTCACAGTGCAGTACGTGCAGCCATACGAAGAATACGTCTCATACCACTAGGTGAAACTAGGGTTGCACATTTTACAAATCTATGCTCAATATCTTTACTTTACTTTACACTGGCTTACATTGATCTTTAAGTTCAAGTTTCTTTAATAGTTGTCATACAGAAGTACAGAATACTTTCATACAAAATGCTTCTTACTGTTACGCTCCAGAGACTGTGCTAGACAAGATAGTATCAAATAACATAGTATAGCATGTAGTTTAGAAGAAGAAAATGAGGTCACAGTGTTCGGTATAGACATATGTACAATGTTCTGAGTTACCATATAATATACAATACTATGCAGTGTACTAATGTACAGTACTATATAGTGCAAAGCAGAAATGTAACGTTGAATATTAAGCTTGTATTGCCAAATTTTGATTTAAAATAAAACGTTGAAGCTTGTAAACGCATGCACGATTACAAGCGGACAGAACTAATTAACAACGCGCACTGGCCCTCTGCACTGCAGGCTGTTTCTCCCCTCCTCCCCTCCCCTTACTACAGGTGTTGGGTGTCCCTAAAACAAAACCATGAATGTAACATGTTTGTAACACAGCCGGGTCATTACAATTTTACAGTTTTCTTTCGTTTTCTTGTTCGCCCAATAATGTTAACCAATGGAAAGACACACACAGACACACACCAAGTTGGTGTGTCACCAAACACACACGCTAACTATCTCCCGCGGACATTCTCTCACAGCTGATCGCAAGGGGGGAAAAAGCAATACATACTTTTCCAGACTGATCATCTGAGCTCCTCTCCAGTTGAACTGCTACTGTGTTTAAATCCAAAATATTGCTAAATCCTCTGCCATTGTTGTGTAACATGTCATCTGTTCTCTAGTCTTCAGTCTCGGCTTCACGTGAGGTTAAAAACTCTCTACAGGGGGCTCCAGTAGCTCACCGCATATCTCGGCGCTATTTCAGCGTCGGGGAAAACCGTGCTGCGTCACGGATCTGGTGGACTCGGAGTTCGATTCCCGGACCCGCCGTAATTTATCAGAATGTCTTCCCCTGATCTATATCCCGTTTCACCCTGTATCTGTCGGTCATGCTTGACCAGAAAAGCGATAAACGCTAAAAAATAAAGTTTAAAAAGAAGAAAAAAAACTCTCTACAAATGAAACTGAAACTTAACAAGCCTAAGTTGTTATGGGGGCAGTAGGCAATTAATTTACTCAGTGGATGCTTGAACACAGAATGACACCAGTATCACTGACTACCACGGCAAGCCTATAGAAAATGATTCTATTTAATAATAATAATAATTATAATTATTATTATAAATATATAATAATAATTATAAAAAAAATATTCCTAGGGCGGCTGGGTGGCGCAGCGGTCTAAGCGCTCGTCACCAACGCAAGAGACACCGGTATCGAATCCGGCTGTCAGCGTTGCCTCCAGCTTGGCCGGCCATCATACTGGCTCAATTGGCAGAGTCAGCGGGAGGGAAGCCGGTGGGGTGGTATTCTGGTCATTGTAAACAGCGACTCCTACAGGTCGGTCAGGGCGCCTGCACAGCAAAGAAGGGATATGGTGAAGGTAGTGTGACCTCCCACGCATGACACTTCACCAATGAGAGTCCGCGCTGGCAGGTGAAAAGAGGTTGCTGGCTGGATAGACTGAGGAGGAAGCATCTGATAGACTTCAGGACTCCCTAGACCGACCAGTGGGGGGCACATGCGAGCAACGACCAGGAAGGGGAGGGGGAATTGTCATAACGACTAAATTGGGATGGGAGAAAAATCTGAGAAAAACAGGAGGAGAAAAAGTGGATAACATTTTTATTTATTTTTTTTGTACCGAACTCGTACCGAACCGTGACCGCAATACCGAGGTACGTACCGAACCGTGGCGTCTGTGTACCGTTACACCCCTAATAGATTCTGATTCTGATTCAAGGACCACTGTACTAATACAACAAACATCTGCAATCCTTCCAGTCCTGGTTGTTTTGTTGATGTGTGTATTCTGTCACAGTCCTCTGACATGGTTCTGCACTCTGGTTCTGAAAGCATGTGGACCGTCTGTCGGCTCGTATCGAAGTTCACAATGCGTCAGTAGGCTTGGCTCGGTTTACAAGGGTTCGCCTCTCCTGCATTTCAGAGATGCCAAGCCAGCAGTGTTCATAATGAGGTTATCACTCCTCGCGTCAGAGGGAGGCCCATTACAAGGGAACCTGTATTTCCACACAAGCCATGAAATATATTTTTCTAGTGAATTAAACCCAATTGCACCAATAGCTTAATGTGATAAGTTAATGCTGTGAGAAAGTGATTTTGTTTGAGGCAGAGCTGGAGGAGAGCAATGGATTGGAAGAAGGAGACGGACAATCTGAGCTTAAATCTGAACAGGAGTTCATTAAACTATGCAACACCTCCTCTGTATTTGTTTTGTTGTCATTCCTGAGCCTTTACCTATTGTGTATCCCTATGAAAAATAACATCATTATTTATTTAACCAAACACTTTATTCCCCAAATGTACAGAATACACAGCAATTGTACTTGGTATATATAAGAATAATATAACAATCCACAAATGTACTGTAACATGATGCAACAGCAATATAACATATACTATAGGACTGCATCATCACGGTTTGGCTTGTGTACACAGTTGGTGTGAATTTTGAAAGGTTGCCTAGCAACCAGAGAGTTTACAAGAAACACAATAGAGACAAACCCAACCATACCATACCATGCTAGACCATGGCTAGCCCCAGCCAGGCTGAACATAGCTAATACAACATACAAGGCATTTAGACTTTGAGGTCACAATTAGATTTTCGATTCTTTATGTGTTCTTTGTGATGACAATTATTCAGCAGCCATAACAGCACTGTTGCAACAGCAACACATGCTCCTCTCTCTGTCAGCAAATCACATTTAAACGAGACAGACAGACATGTGTTCATTAGTCATGCCCCCACCATGTTCCTTGCATGGGTTATGAAATATCTTGACTGCAGCGCGTGCAGTGATAGTTCAAAGAAACCCCCTCTCACTTGATTGGTCATGCTGCCTTGCTCTGGCGTTTGAACTGTTCCGGTCTTGGTTCGCCATCAATCTGGTAGTTGTAGCGTATAATTTAGCCAGCGTACCTCGCGCTGTGTAAAGACCTTGCGCATACTACTACTTCTACACATATCAGTCTCTTGTCGTCCGTCTGCTGAGAGCTACTCAGTCTCCCCTACTCTCAGTCTTCCTACTGACTCACTAAAGAACCTTCTCTTCTGTGTCTCCCCTACTCTGTTTCCATCTCAGCCTTCCTACTGTCTCAATAAAGAACCTTCTCTCCTGTATCTCCCCTACTCTGTCTCCATCTCAGCCTTCCTACTGTCTCAATAAAGAACCTTCTCTCCTGTATCTCCCCTACTCTGTCTCCATCTCAGCCTTCATACTGTTTCAATAAAGAACCTTCTCTCCTGTGTCTCCCCTACTCTGTCTCCCTCTCAGTCTTCCTACTGGCTCAATAAAGAACCTTCTCTCCTGTGTCTCCCCTACTCTGTTTCCATCTCAGCCTTCCTACTGTCTCACTAAAGAACCTTCTCTCCTGTGTCTCCCCTACTCTGTCTCCCTCTCAGTCTTCCTACTGTCTCACTAAAGAACCTTCTCTCCTGTGTCTCCCCTACTCTGTCTCCCTCTCAGTCTTCCTACTGTCTCACTAAAGAACCTTCTCTCCTGTGTCTCCCCTACTCTGTCTCCCTCTCAGTCTTCCTACTGACTCACTAAAGAACCTTCTCTCCTGTGTCTCCCGTACTCTGTCTCCCTCTCAGTCTTCCTACTGTCTCACTAAAGAACCTTCTCTCCTGTGTCTCTCCTACTCTGTCTCCCTCTCAGTCTTCCTACTGACTCACTAAAGAACCTTCTCTCCTGTGTCTCTCCTACTCTGTCTCCCTCTCAGCCTTCCTACTGACTCACTAAAGAACCTTCTCTCCTGTGTCTCCCCTACTCTGTCTCCCTCTCAGTCTTCCTAGTGTCTCACTAAAGAACCTTCTCTCCTGTGTCTCCCCTACTCTGTCTCCCTCTCAGCCTTCCTACTGTCTCAATAAATAACCTTCTCTCCTGTGTCTCCCCTACTCTGTCTCCCTCTCAGTCTTCCTACTGTCTCACTAAAGAACCTTCTCTCCTGTGTCTCTCCTACTCTGTCTCCCTCTCAGCCTTCCTACTGACTCACTAAAGAACCTTCTCTCCTGAGTCTCCCCTACTCTGTCTCCCTCTCAGTCTTCCTACTGTCTCACTAAAGAACCTTCTCCCCTGTGTCTCCCCTACTCTGTCTCCCTCTCAGTCTTCCTACTGACTCACTAAAGAACCTTCTCTCCTGAGTCTCCCCTACTCTGTCTCCCTCTCAGCCTTCCTACTGACTCACTAAAGAACCTTCTCTCCTGAGTCTCCCCTACTCTGTCTCCTCTCAGCCTTCCTACCATCTCGAGAAAGACAAAACACTAATGGGAGTGGACCGCCCACCTTCCTTGAAAAAGGAAAAAGATACAAATTGGGCACAGTGTCACTACTCATATTATTTTAAACCTCTTCTCCGTACCTGAAGCCAACTGAAGGTGTGTAGGCGGGAGGAATCACATACAGTCAGGCTCACAGCCAAGTGTCGTCCCACTACTTTCCTGCAGACTCTGGCAGACTCTCCATGGCCTGACCTAGATGAGAAGTGACCCGCATGATGTGTGTAAAGTATCCTGACAATAGTGTGGGAGAGGTGGCAGGGAACAGGATGGACCATATATAAACATGATACCGAGTAGCTCTCAGCAGGCGGACGCCTCCAGAGCCCCTATAATGTCCAGCACAGATGGCAGATGTTGGGATTGCGTTTCTTCTAAGCACATTTTATTTTCTATAGTGTCATTACAACTAGGAGGTACTAGTTACAACCACCAGGCTGCCAATACATTTGAAAAAAAAAATGGAGTACGTGCCTGGACCTGTTTCCTTATTTTTTCATGTATCGTATCAGAGGATACAGCACCCAGTGTCAAGTCAGGTGAGGTGAGCGCATTCTACTACTTTTTTCATTTAACTAGGAGGTACTCACACTTGTACAAAGTACTTGCATAGGTGTGTTGGGAGGAAATTCATCATTACTCTGCAAAACGAAATATTAATAAATCAGAAGTGGTGTTCTTCAAGTATCCTGATACCATGTTGCCATTTCATATGTCACAATTACAAAGTATAGTATGATATATACTAAGTATTGACAGGTGCCACTGTATTACTGAGCTGCTGTGTCCTTATAGTCCTGTAAGGTATCTTGGGTCCTCTGACCAGGGTCTCCAGGTGGTTCATCTGACCAGGGTCTCCAGGTGGTTCATCTGACCAGGGTCTCCAGGTGGTTCATCTGACCAGGGTCTCTAGGTGGTTCATCTGACCAGAGTCTCCAGGTGGTTCATCTCACCAGGGTCTCCAGGTGGTTCATCTGACCAGGGTCTCCAGGTGGTTCATCTGACCAGGGTCTCTAGATGGTTCATCTGACCAGGGTCTCTATAGATGGTTCATCTGACCAGGGTCTCCAGGTGGTTCATCTGACCAGGGTCTCTAGGTGGTTCATCTGACCAGGGTCTCTAGATGGTTCATCTGACCAGGGTCTCTAGGTGGTTCATCTGACCAGGGTCTCCAGGTGGTTCATCTGACCAGGGTCTCCAGGTGGTTCATCTGACCAGGGTCTCTATAGGTGGTTCATCTGACCAGGGTCTCCAGGTGGTTCATCTGACCAGGGTCTCTAGATGGTTCATCTGACCAGGGTCTCCAGGTGGTTCATCTCACCAGGGTCTCCAGGTGGTTCATCTGACCAGGGTCTCTAGGTGGTTAATCTGACCAGGGTCTCTAGATGGTTCATCTGACCAGGGTCTCTATAGGTGGTTCATCTGACCAGGGTCTCCAGGTGGTTCATCTGACCAGGGTCTCTATAGGTGGTTCATCTGACCAGGGTCTCCAGGTGGTTCATCTGACCAGGGTCTCTAGGTGGTTCATCTGACCAGGGTCTCTATAGGTGGTTCATCTGACCAGGGTCTCTATAGGTGGTTCATCTGACCAGGGTCTCTAGGTGGTTCATCTGACCAGGGTCTCCAGGTGGTTCATCTGACCAGGGTCTCTAGATGGTTCATCTGACCAGGGTCTCTATAGGTGGTTCATCTGACCAGGGTCTCTAGGTGGTTCATCTGACCAGGGTCTCCAGGTGGTTCATCTGACCAGGGTCTCTAGGTGGTTCATCTGACCAGAGTCTCTAGGTGGTTCATCTGACCAGGGTCTCTAGGTGGTTCATCTGACCAGAGTCTCTAGGTGGTTCATCTGACCAGGGTCTCTAGGTGGTTC
The DNA here is from genome assembly GCF_963971535.1 of Notolepis coatsorum. NCBI lineage: Eukaryota > Metazoa > Chordata > Actinopteri > Aulopiformes > Paralepididae > Notolepis > Notolepis coatsorum. The sequence goes on along the minus strand of NC_140183.1, from coordinate 19,763,335 downwards.
ATCTGACCAGAGTCTCTAGGTGGTTCATCTGACCAGGGTCTCTATAGGTGGTTCATCTGACCAGGGTCTCCAGGTGGTTCATCTGACCAGGGTCTCTAGATGGTTCATCTGACCAGGGTCTCCAGGTGGTTCATCTCACCAGGGTCTCCAGGTGGTTCATCTGACCAGGGTCTCTAGATGGTTAATCTGACCAGGGTCTCTAGATGGTTCATCTGACCAGGGTCTCTATAGGTGGTTCATCTGACCAGGGTCTCCAGGTGGTTCATCTGACCAGGGTCTCCAGGTGGTTCATCTGACCAGGGTCTCTAGGTGGTTCATCTGACCAGGGTCTCTATAGGTGGTTCATCTGACCAGGGTCTCTAGATGGTTCATCTGACCAGGGTCTCCAGGTGGTTCATCTGACCAGGGTCTCTATAGGTGGTTCATCTGACCAGGGTCTCCAGGTGGTTCATCTGACCAGGGTCTCTATAGGTGGTTCATCTGACCAGGGTCTCCAGGTGGTTCATCTGACCAGGGTCTCTAGATGGTTCATCTGACCAGGGTCTCTATAGGTGGTTCATCTGACCAGGGTCTCTAGGTGGTTCATCTGACCAGGGTCTCCAGGTGGTTCATCTGACCAGGGTCTCTAGGTGGTTCATCTGACCAGAGTCTCTAGGTGGTTCATCTGACCAGGGTCTCTAGGTGGTTCATCTGACCAGAGTCTCTATAGGTGGTTCATCTGACCAGGGTCTCTAGGTGGTTCATCTGACCAGGGTCTCTAGGTGGTTCATCTGACCAGAGTCTCTAGGTGGTTCATCTGACCAGGGTCTCTAGGTGGTTCATCTGACCAGAGTCTCTAGGTGGTTCATCTGACCAGGGTCTCTAGGTGGTTCATCTGACCAGGGTCTCTAGGTGGTTCATCTGACCAGAGTCTAATAATGCAACGCATAATGCTCTTTTTTCCCTCTTTGTTTCACTTAAGGGTGTGATCTTAAGAGTTTGTGAAGAAGATTTACTTACTTAAGTAAGAGACGTTTAAGGGTATATTTTATGTGGGTATATACGCTGAGAGACATAACTACTGTGATACAGTATAAAGGGTTAAAAATAATAATAATAAACACAATTCATACCTTTACCACCTGTGACACTTTTCTGTCCAATTGTGATGGTTGTAATTTTTTAGCACCACTCTCCTCCCCCCCCCCTCCCTCTCTCTCTCCCACCAGATCGGACCACCTGTATGTGTTCTTCATCCAGTGGAGTCCGGATATGTACGGGGAGGGCGTGCGAGGTATCGGACGGGAGCCTGGCTTCAGGGTCGTCAAGAAGAACGAGGAGACGCTGGCCGCCGAGGATGAACCCATCACAGACATTAACGTCAAGGACTGGGAGGTACGGCCTCTCACGCTACAACCTGCTCCCCTCTCTGTCTGTCTGTCTGTCTCTCTCTCTCTGTGCTTCTGGTCGCACTTGTTCTGTCGTAGGCTGGCCTCACAGACATGGAGCAATCCTAGTCCCTTCAAGGCTGAGATTAGGATTATTCCATATCCGTGAAACTGGAGCCTTGTGTTATGTATTTCTCCATGCTTGAATGTATTATTATTACTACATTGTAATGTTTTGTCATTTTTACTTTTTCCAGCGTTGAATTGTGATTTGCTTTTGAAGTTCTATTATGACGTGTCGTGGAATATAAATGTTGTGTGCTTGTTTTGTTTTTTATTCCATCCTAACTATGTAGTTACACAGCGGTGTTGTTTTGTCTTATTGTGTTTGTCGGCGGCCCGTGTCACTGTCGCCGTGTCATCGGCGTGACGCGTCGCTCCCTCAGGTGACGGCCATCGTGTTTTGCATGTTTGTGTAATCTGTGTCTCTCCTCCTCGGTCGGTGTCTCTCGTAGTGTCCTCGCTGCATGTTGTGTGGACATTATCTGATGTCTGTCGAGCCGTCGGCAAAAGTACTTCTCTAGACGGCTGGTTTAAAAACCCATCACGGGTCATTCAGCATGGGGGTGGGAATGAACCTCTGAACCGATGATGCGCGGTTAATTGACAGCACTTGGTTTGTACCGAGGCTGGGTGTCATTAAGGCCCTCGAAGCCAGTGTGGGCGGCCAGCAGTAGCAATCCCTCCCCCACTGAAATCCAACCCAAACATCAGACAAAAACAAAAAAAAATTAAAACCACGTTGTCATCTTTTGCCTAGAGTGCACTGTTTGACAAAATGACAGATTCTACCTTTAAGTAAACACTACACTGAAACATACTTTAGTTGCACTGTGCAGCAGGTTACAGCGTTTGTTTTCAGGGCACGATGGCACAGTGTTTCACATTGTTGCCGCACAGAAAGAAGGTCCTCTGTACCAATGCAACAGAGTCTGCGTGGAGTTTCACATGTTTTCCCCGCGTTCGCTTGGATTTCCCCCGGGTACTCTAGTTTCCTCCACGCCAAAAGATAGGCACATATTCCATTTCCTGCCCTGACTTACTTTAAAGTGGTCTGGGATTGGATTGCTAGGACTAATCTCACTGCACTGTGTGCTGTATTGTACATTATGCTGAACAGCTTGTTGAACGGGTCGGTTTGGATTTCAATTGTAATGTAAATGAATGATGTGTAGGAAGCAAAGTGGACACTTTTGTGTTTGCCCCGGGGCTGCAGGTGCAGAGAGGAGCTACACGTGACAGTGATTTGAATAAGTAAATACTGTCGTCCCCTGCTGCAGCGTTCACCTTCCTCCTTCCCACCAAACATTTAATTGTTTTGTGTTGAGATTGTAAGTAGGAGACAATCCTGAAATATCCTGCAAATAGAATATTCTGGTCAAACCAAACGAAACAGAAAAGTGTGTGTGTGTGTGTGTATACATATATATATATAGAGAGAGAGAGAGAGAGAGAGAGAGAGAGAGAGAGAGAGAGAGAGAGAGAGAGAGAGAGAGAGAGAGAGAGAGAGAGAGAGAGAGAGAGAGAGAGGGGGGGGGGAGAGAGAGAGAACGAAAAAGAGAGAGAGGGAGGGAGGGAGGGAGAGAGCGAGGGGAAATGAAAAGTCAAGTTTACTAAGTTACGAAAAGTGAAGTTACTACGCTGACTAGGTTTATAACTTTAGTTGCAACTATATTTACTCAAACAACGCGGCGACCCTGCAGCAGTTTTACACGGCTGGTCTTGGTCAATTAACCGGTTACTACTTGCGCGCGTCGCGGTGGTCAGACAATGGTGTGTCACTGTGCCTTTAAATCCCTCCGGGTTATGGGCTGTGTTTAGTTCTCTTTGAGCGAATAGGGAGAGCCGAATTCGCTCCTGTTCCACATCCTGATTGGCTCTCGGCGATGTCATTCAAATCATAGAAGGACGGACGGGAAGGAAGGAACCCCTGCCGTGTACAAACTGTTTCTATTTCAGTCCAGCTAGAAGATATACAGTGAACTCTGTCTCCACTGGACTCTCTATCTCCACATTGGAATTAACTTCAAGGACCTGGAATGTGACTTTACGCTTCTAAACCCTCGTCCAGAAAGCAAGACATGTTTTCTAGGAGGGTAAAGGATCAAGATAAGCAGCTGAAACCGAAGTATACCTATGTATGTTGTTTTGACCGGTCAACCCGTTACTACTAACCTATAGCTGTCCAACTGTCGTTAGCAGCAGCAGGCTAGGCTAAGCTAGCAGGTTAGCATCGTTAGTTAGCTTGCTCTCAGTCCAGCTCAGTGGCTGCAGATTCATGAACAAAGTGCTCAGTGTTTGTGTTGTCCTCCTCTCTGATCATCTGGATGACTGTGTCTTTGTGGGCTCAGCTCTGAAAGTTTCTTAAGAAGGTCTTGGGGACACAGCTGTTAGCCTCGCTAACTAACTAACTAACCATAAATCAAATGCGAACTCTTGCATGCCTGTTATTCTTCTTTGTTGTTGTTGTTGCTGCTACACACGCGTTTCAAATGATCACGTCACATGCATTGTTGTAGAGGTGCTGTTTGCTCCTCGCCAGGTTTTTAGATTCGATTCAAATGTAGTGTCATCATCATACATACATACAGCAGCACAAGTACAGTACAACGAAAATAAGTTCAGAGTGCAAATGTAACAGCAAAGTGCAATAGTAATATACAATGTACAGGCGATTCAACTGGATATATAAGAGATATAAATGAGTAATAGTGCTAATCAGATGTATATGTATGTACACTACACACCTATGCTTAATGTATGATATGGTAACTACTGGACTAGATCCCCTAAATATCTGGATAGTACGTACGTTGGCTGTTGCCAGCCTGCACGATGACCCCTGTTTCGTGACATTGACCTCCTCCCCAGATGAAATGCATTAGATGCCCCATCATCGTGTTGAAGAGGTCGGCCGCTGCACGTCCCAGCAAGGCTCGCAGCCAGGGGGGGGGGGGGGGGGGGTGGACGGCAGCACTAAAATACCTCCGCTAGAGGTGAAGTAAAGGCACATCATGCATCTTTCATGAGGGTTGTAGTTTAGCCTTTCTGCTGCATTATTGAGAACTGTAAAGAGGCAACTTGTTTGCAAAAAAGTTAGTTACAGCAACAAAGTGAGAAGAGCGCTGTCAGGCCGGCTGCGGTGTAGTTAATTAAAAATACATTACTGCATATTTGTCTAGAGTGTTTTTAATTCCACTGCTGGAAGACCTTGAAGTAGCAGCCAGGTTCGTGTGTGTGTGTGTGTGTGTGTGTGTGTGTGTGGGTACACGCATATTCAGTGCACCCATGTGTATGTGTCTGTGTACAGTACAAGCCTATGTGTATATATTACTGTGTGTGCGTGAGCCTCCTCAAAAAAAACAGTATGGGTGCTGATGTCAACGGTTGTGTAATCTATAGGCACAGTTGAAAAGCAGCATTCCTCTCTCAGGTATGACTCCAGTCCGGACACAAAGTGGCCCGAGCTGCTCGACAAGTGAAGTGTTGTTGCATCAGCCGGTCCCGTGTGGTCCAGTCGGGGTCAGAGTGATAATGATCTGCCCACTCGTTATTGGGCATTGGATTATTTACTGTCCGTCTTGGCTAAATGCACGCGATTGGGTCTACGATTTGTGTCGATGACAAACGGGTGTTCTCTTGGGATATAGGCCTGAGGTGGAGCGTGAGCCGGGCAGCGGCTCTCCTTGTATGGTCGACGTAGGCGACTTCCTTCTGAGACGAAGCGGTCTGTGACATCTTCACAGTCGGAATCCTGGCTAACACCAGCTGGGAGTGATGTTAACCAGATTACACAAACATGCAAAACGTTCAGACTCTCTCTAATATGCCCCCCCCCCCCCTTCTCCGAACCAAAGTAATTTCTTGTTCAAATATTAGCCTAAAACCAATTTTCCCTTTTGTCAGCAGTTTAAAAAGGTGGCGTGGGTCCAGACTCCAGCGTTTTTGACTATATTTAGTCCACCGCAGCTTCCCAACTCGGGCAGACTGTACATTATCATTCAGGCATTTTAAAGTGTTAGATTGATGTTGGCCGCTCCACCGTGCCGCCCGCCGCTCCCTGTGCTCTGCTCTGCTCATCCAACCTTTTCTCCTCCGTCGCCGAAAGCAGCAGCAGCAGCATCAACAGACTCTTCTGTTCCCCCTGTGCCTGTGTTTGTACTACCAGGTCGTGTCTCAGACTGAGTACCATCGTCGGATCGATGCGCTAAACAGCGAAGATCTGCGTTCGCTCTGCAAAAGGCTCCAGGTGCTCCGATCAGCCCGGTCCCATCCATCTGTCTCCCTCCCTGTTCAGACCAGACTAGACCAGCCCTCACGTCCGTCGCTACACCCCAGCATTACTGTGTCCCTCCCTGTTCAGACCAGACCAGCCCTCGCCTCCGCCGCTACACCCCAGCGCCACTGTGTCCCACTATAGTATCTATAGATCATTGTAGCAACATCACTGTGTCCCACTATAGCATCTATAGTTTACCGTAATTTTTGCACTATAAGGCGCACCTGAATATAAGCCGCAGCAGCTAAATTGAATGATGTGTACATATATAAGCCGCACTGGACTATAAGCCGCAGGTGTTTTAATGTTTAATTACAGTCTTCCCACCAGCATTGGGACACAATACTGTCGGACAAATAACAAGAATTAACTCATTTACAAGTTGTATTAAGTTTAGCAAATAAGGGAACAGATAAATAACATTTCAATGCAGTCAAAAAAAGCAATATTTCGATTTTTACATTTTCGGGTTTGGTCACGTCGAGTCACATATAAGCCGCACCGTTATATAAGCCGCAGGGTCGAAAAATGGGGGAAAAAGGCGCGGCTTATAGTCCGAAAATTACGGTAGATTATTGTAGCAACATTACTGTGTCCCACTATAGGATCTATAGATTATTGTAGCAACATTACTGTGTCCCACTATAGGATCTATAGATTATTGTAGCAACATTACTGTGTCCCACTATAGGATCTATAGATTATTGTAGCAACATTACTGTGTCCCACTATAGGATCTATAGATTATTGTAGTAACATCACCGTGTCCCATTATAGGATCTATAGATTATTGTAGTAACATCACAGTGTCCATCATAGCCTCTATAGACTAGTTGGGTGGGGGGGGTGTATCCTATGATCTGTGTTATCAATTTGACATTGACTAAAGGTAAATCGCCGTGGATAGTGGCAGAGGGAGCGGACGAGAAGGATCCAGAGAGAAGGCAGGGTGGGAGGTTGGAGGGTGGAGAGACGCCATTGACTATGTGGAGGATAGTTTTCTGAGGACGATACAGCCAGCTTCTAATTCAATGAGGACTGTAACATGAGAGCTCCTGTCGCAAAGCTGTCCCAGAGAAAAGATAAACAACCCAAACCCTCCGCTGGTCGGGGGAAATGACAAACGCAGAGTAGAAATTATTCATTGGATTGGTTTTCCTCTCATGCCAGACACGAGCCAATCCACTCTAATGGCCATCGCCAAGACTGTGGTTTTTCTAAACATGCTCATCTGGCATCGTAGAGCGGCACGGAAAGAACCCACCTGTCACCACCAGAGCCTTCGGTGCGGGCATAGGCTGCTTTCCATTCACACAAAATGAATGGTTTAGAAGACTCTAGGCTTTATTTAGGCCTAGAAAAAGCTTTTATATTTTGGTAGTCAAAGCTAGGCTTTTTAATTCAGGCCAACTGCTTCAAATCAGATTAAACATTGCTGTGTCTACTTCAATCAGATTAGCCATGATGTACCTGTTTCCATTAGATTAGCGATGATGTTTCTGCTTCAGTTAGTTGTAGTTTCTGATGTACACCTGCTGTAATCGTTACAAGATGCATCTGCTATGTGCAAATATATTTTTTTACACCTACAGTACACAAACGTGGCTATGTCTGATCTCAGCCCTTCCAAAAGGTTTGCAACCCGAGCCTAATGCAATCATAGACTGGTTATTATGGTGACTGTTAGAACCCCCTCGCTAAAGTCACTCCTTTCAATATAGTGACATGAAACCTAAACAAAGACCATATCATAGTCAGTAGGTGACTCACTGGAGGAGCAGCTCTCTGATGACTGACTGTGCTGCTTCCAGATCACCACTAAGGAGGAAGTCAACTCCAAGCATGGGACCTCCATCAAAACGGAGCTGGAACCAGAGACCTTCAAGCCCAACCTCACTGAGCCCAGCGACCTGCTGGAGGCGGACCAGATAGAGAAGGTAGGAAGGGACACACACACACCTGCCCACCATAGAAACCAGCACCATGCACACACACACCTGCCCACCACAGAAACCAGCACCATGTACACACACACACCTGCCCACCATAGAAACCAGCACCATGTACACACACACCTGCCCACCACAGAAACCAGCACCATGTACACACACACCTGCCCACCACAGAAACCAGCACCATGCACACACACACCTGCCCACCACAGAAACCAGCACCATGCACACACACACCTGCCCACCGCAGAAACCAGCACCATGTACACACACACACCTGCCCACCGCAGAAACCAGCACCATGCACACACACACACCTGCCCACCGCAGAAACCAGCACCATGTACACACACACACCTGCCCACCACAGAAACCAGCACCATGTACACACACACCTGCCCACCACAGAAACCAGCACCATGCACACACACACCTGCCCACCACAGAAACCAGCACCATGCACACACACACACCTGCCCACCACAGAAACCAGCACCATGCACACACACACCTGCCCACCACAGAAACCAGCACCATGCACACACACACACCTGCCCACCACAGAAACCAGCACATGCACACACACACACCTGCCCACCACAGAAACCAGCACCATGCACACACACACCTGCCCACCATAGAAACCAGCACCATGCACACACACACACCTGCCCACCATAGAAACCAGCACATGCACACACACACACCTGCCCACCACAGAAACCAGCACCATGTACACACACACACCTGCCCACCACAGAAACCAGCACATGCACACACACACACCTGCCCACCATAGAAACCAGCACCATGCACACACACACACCTGCCCACCACAGAAACCAGCACCATGCACACACACACCTGCCCACCGCAGAAACCAGCACCATGCACACACACACCTGCCCACCGCAGAAACCAGCACCATGCACACACACACACCTGCCCACCACAGAAACCAGCACCATGCACACACACACCTGCCCACCGCAGAAACCAGCACCATGTACACACACACACCTGCCCACCGCAGAAACCAGCACCATGCACACACACACACCTGCCCACCACAGAAACCAGCACCATGCACACACACACCTGCCCACCACAGAAACCAGCACATGCACACACACACACCTGCCCACCGCAGAAACCAGCACCATGCACACACACACCTGCCCACCACAGAAACCAGCACCATGTACACACACACCTGCCCACCACAGAAACCAGCACATGCACACACACACACCTGCCCACCGCAGAAACCAGCACCATGTACACACACACACCTGCCCACCACAGAAACCAGCACCATGTACACACACACCTGCCCACCACAGAAACCAGCACATGCACACACACACACCTGCCCACCACAGAAACCAGCACATGCACACACACACCTGCCCACCACAGAAACCAGCACATGCACACACACACACACCTGCCCACCACAGAAACCAGCACATGCACACACACACACCTGCCCACCGCAGAAACCAGCACCATGCACACACACACCTGCCCACCACAGAAACCAGAACCATGCACACACACACCTGCCCACCACAGAAATCAGCACATGTACTGCACATAAGCAAGCATGCGGTAGCAGATACTAGTTGCATGTGTACTTCAGCGTGTCAGGACTTGAAGATAGACCAAGTTTCTTCTCTGCTTTGCATCAATCACTGCTCGAGTGAAAAGATTGCTGCTTATTTCTTTCCTCACTGATATTGGAATATAGATTAAACTGTAGGTAAACGTTTGACCCATTATTAACAGCCAAAACAATACAGCTGTGTTTTAAGCAAATCAATACATTCGTTTGTCATCGGTGAATACCTTGCATGCATGGTAAACACACACGCACGTTCCAAATGAGTCCCTATTGGCAATATTGATTCATAGATGATCAATAAGCATCTTCCTTTAATCCCCCAGAGGTGTGACCTTGCAGCACCAGCTCAGTAGAGAGCAGAGGTGCTAAGATGGCAGCTTATCTGAAAGCCCCAATCTTTTGATTGCTTTAGCTCAAAACAACAAAACCAGATAAGCTCCAAAATGTGCCTGCACAATTATTTTAACGCCACTATTTTTTTAACGCAAGAGTAACGTTTTATACTTTTTTTTTTGTTTTTTTTCTCACTCAGGTGTATTATTGATACTATGTTTGTTTCTGATTTCAAAGTGTGTGTGTGTGTGTGTGTGTGTGTGTGTGTGTGTGTGTGTGTGTGTGTGTGTGTGTGTGTGTGTGTGTGTGTGTGTGTGTGTGTGTGTGTGTGTGTGTGTGTGTGTGTGTGTGTGTGTGTGTGTGTGTGTGTGTGTGTGTGTGTGTGTGTGAGAGGGGTGAGAAATGAAGAAGGGGCAAGAGAGAAAGAGAGCTGGGAGTGTGTGAGAGAGAGAGGGGGGGTGTGAGTCCTCAGCCCTCGTGTGGGTGAATGTAACAAGTTCCTAACGTTTTCTTTCCCCTATTATTTCATGCACACTTTATTCATTGTTTTAAATTATTATTTTCTTTTAAGTTATTTTGTGTATCACTCTGTTTTGAATTTGATGCAACATTTCAATGCATGAGGGTCATCCTTTTGTGTTAAATGGCAAGCATTTGTTGACTCATGTTGATAAGAGTATTAAAACTTGAAAAAGATCCGTTTAAGGTACATGTAGAACAGATACAAAATATGCGATTAATTTGTAATTAACTATGGACAATCATGCGATTAATCAGATTAAATATTTTAATCGAATGACAGCCTTAATATATATATATATATATATATATATATTAGTGCTGTCAATCGATTAAAATATTTAATCGCGATTAATCGCATGATTGTCCATAGTATTTTTTTATCTACCTTCAACGGATCTTTTTCAAGTTCCAAGTTTTAATACTCTTATCAACATGAGAGTCAACAAATGCTTGCTTTATGCAGCCATTTAACACAAAAGGATGACCCTCATGCATTGCAAATTTGCATAAACTCGTCACTCTCAATAATAAAGGGGCACTGGGAAAGGGACTTTGGAATAGACATATCAGAAGAGGTGTGGTCAAGAATACTAAAAAAATTTCACGCTTCATCTATCTGTGCGAGACACAGGCTTATTCAATTTAAGATTGTACATCGGCTACATATATCCAAACTCAAACTGTCAAAAATTTTCCCTGAGGTTAGTCCTACTTGTAACAGATGCAAACAAGCCCTGGCCGGTCTGTATCACACATTTTGGTCATGTCAGCCTAGCAGACTTCTGGTGACTCTGGTCATCCATATTTAAGCTCTACTCAGAACTGGCAGGTCGGGTACTGGAACCGTGTCACTTCCTGTTTTTTTTTGGTGTTCTCTCCGACGACTTACATCTACCAAAAGCACAACTGAACTGCATCGCTTACTCCTCCCTTCTAGCAAGACATCTCATTCTTATGAACTGGAAAGATGAACATCCTCCCTCATTTGGCAGGTGGATTTGTGATGTAATGTACCATTTAAAAGTTGAAAAGATTAAATATACTTTACGGGGATCAAGTGGGAAATTTGATGTGGTGTGGCAACCCTTTATCTCGTATGTGGAACGGTTGACTACGTCTCTCACCTCCTGAAACAAGGACACTGTATAGGAACGACTCTGTAACACGAAATACTCTGAGAACTTTTTATTTTTTTTCTTTTCTTTTATTCATATATATATCCTATATATACATATACTTTTTTTTTTTTTTTTTTTTTTTTATTTAATTATTATTATTATTATATAATGATATATATATATATATATTATTATATATTATGTTACGTATATTATTATTATTATTATTATTATTATTATTATTATTATTATTATTATTATTATTATTATTATTATTATTATATATATATATTTCTTTCTACATATTTTTTGGTGTTGGTCTGTTTTTTTTGTTTGTTTTGTCGATAAGTGTATGTATGTCACGTTCGTATTGTCTACTGTAATGTCTAAAGAAAACGAATAAAAATATCAAATATAAAAAAAATTGCATACATTTCAATCAATCAATAACTTAAAAGAAAATAATAATTTAAAACAATGAATAAAGTGTGCATGAAATAATAGGGGGAAAGAAAACATTAGGAACTTGTTACATTCACCCACACAAGGGCTGAGTAATCACACACCCCCCCCCCCTCTCACACACACTCTCTCCCAGCTCTCTTTCTCTCTTGCCCCTTCCTCATCTCTCTCACCCCCCTCTCTCTATATATATACCACACACACACACACACTTCAGAAACAAACGTAGTATCAATGAGAGCATCAATAATACACCCGAGTGAAGTCTAGTAAAAAAAAAGTTAAAAATATATATATATTAAAAAAAAAGTATTTCTTAAAAGTGAATCACGAGTTTAAAAAAATAGTGGCGTTAATAGAATCGGGCGATAACGCGTTAATACCGCGTTAACTTTGACAGCCTATAAATATGTATGGCTGATTCTGCTCTTCCACTGAACAAGCATGCTTTTAAAACACAACAAACACATTAGGGACTAATATTAGGAACGAGCAGAATGCATAGGTTTACATTATGGTGCAATGCATGTATTGATCAATTAGCCTGTGTGTTTGTAGAATGCATGCAATCAATTCCATGTTGTTTAATTTGTATCAGGCCATTACTGGGGCGACCGTGGCTCAGGAGGTAGAGCAGTCGTCTGGTAATCAGAAGGTTCCTGGTTCGATTCCGGCTCCTTCTTGAGCAACACACTTAACCCCTAACTGCTCCCGATGAGCAGGTTGGCACCTTGTCTGGTTGCCTCCGCCGTTGGGTGTGTGAATGTGAGGCATAAATTGTAAAGCGATTTGGATGAAAGTGCTATATAAAAGGAGGCCATTACGTCCAGGTTCGTTTCCTACCCTGTGTCTGTCTCTTGCCATTACTCCTCATAGTTATTAGTGTGTTTTTATCTGTCTCTCTTAATCCCTGTCTGGCAGCGATAGACAAGGTGCTCTCTTCCAGGGAGCTAGCAGACCTTTCCTCCTCTAGAGAGTAGACCGTAGCGGCTTGGAGCCCCGTTAGTCTCTTTTTAAAAGCCAGCCGGTGTTAAAAGGTCACGGCAGACGTAATTGAGCATTGATGGCTGTGGCCTTTCTGCCTCCAGCTGGCTCGTAACCTCCCGCCGCGCACCATCGGCTACCCGTGGACGTTGGCCTTTGGGACGGCGAAAAACGGCATGAGCATCAAGACTCTGTACCGCACCATGCAGGGCCAGGACACACCCGTCCTCATGGTCATCAAGGACAGCGACGGACAGGTGAGCTGCTGAAAGACTCAGTGCAATTTAAAATTACTTGATTAACCTTTTAATTAGTATGACTATGTAATGTGTAACCTTTTTATTTACATTTTTTATCATTTTTATTGAGCTTTTTCATGATTTATTTTCAATTTTCTTTTGACAACACGACACCAACAATAAATATAATAATGACAAGATAATAAGAAATAAGAAATACAGACCAAAACTTTACTAATAAATACAAGATGCCAAGTAGAAAATAAAAACACCACAAACAACACAAAAGACATTAGACAATAGACATTATTTATTTAGCTTTTTCTGTATGTATTTCTTGAATGTATGTTTTGTATTCTGTATAATTTTAAATGTCATGTATTAAGTGTGTTTTTATGCTATTGACTCTTGGAAGAATAGCCCAACAGGGCTAAAAGAGATACAAACAAAAACAAAAATAAATTAAATACACCATAGCATCAATCAAATCAATCACACTTTTATTAATACAGCACATTTCGTCCAGAATTGCAATGTCAAAGTCAAGAGAGCGTAACAGGGCTGGATTATACGGCCAACGGTGTTTTCACAAAATACCAATTCAAAATACTACCAATACTAAAGGTGCACTATGCAGCTTTGGGAGAGACATTTGAAACTGGGTCTCTGGAACAAACATCTGCCTGAAGAATTGTCGTTTCACTGCAAAACAGGACCCACAATTTAGTTTACAAAGCATTCAAAGAAGGCTTATGGTGCCTCAAAAGGATTTTGGTTTGGTTTATGAGGACATAAGATACAATCGTTTTAAGGATTACATAGTAAATATGTTCTGTACACTAATTGTGTTGTGATGTATTACTAACTTGATGGTACTAGTGTTGTGATGTATTACTAACTTGATGGTATTAGTGTTGTGTAATGTATTACTAACTTGATGTTTACTAGTGTTGTGATGTATTAATAACTTGATGTTACTAGTGTTGTGATGTAGTACTAACTTGATGGTATTAGTGTTGTGTAATGTATTACTAACTTGATGTTTACTAGTGTTGTGATGTATTAATAACTTGATGTTACTAGTGTTGTGATGTATTAATAACTTGATGTTACTAGTGTTGTGATGTAGTACTAACTTGATGGTACTAGTGTTATGTATTACTAACTTGATGTTTACTAGTGTTGTGATGTATTAATAACTTGATGTTACTAGTGTTGTGATGTATTAATAACTTGATGTTACTAGTGTTGTGATGTAGTACTAACTTGATGGTACTAGTGTTATGTATTACTAACTTGATGGTATTAGTGTTGTGATGTATTACTAACTTGATGGTACTAGTGTTGTGATGTATTACTAACTTGATGGTATTAGTGTTGTGATGTATTACTAACTTGATGGTACTAGTGTTGTGATGTATTACTAACTTGATGGTATTAGTGTTGTGATGTAGTACTAACTTGATGGTACTAGTGTTGTGATGTATTACTAACTTGATGGTACTAGTGTTGTGATGTAGTACTAACTTGATGGTACTAGTGTTGTGATGTAGTACTAACTTGATGGTACTAGTGTTGTGAATTGTGATGTATTAATAACTTGATGGTACTAGTGTTGTGATGTATTAATAACTTGATGGTACTTCTCTCCAGGTGTTTGGGGCGCTGGCATCTGAACCATTCAAGGTCAGCGAAGGGTTCTATGGGACTGGAGAAACGTTCCTCTTCACATTCAACCCAGAGTTTGAGGTAAACTGTCTCACTGCAGTATGACTGTCTAAGACTAATAATAACAATACACTTTATTTGTATAGCACCTTTCAAAGTGCTTCAAGCAATAAAATAGACATCAAATGGACATAGAATTGACAGAGTAAAAGCAATGCGGATAGTAAGAAAGGCATAAAAGCAATGCAGGTAATAACATTTGGTTAATGAATTAACAGAATATCATCACACATGTGGACTAGATTAGCTGCTTCTTTACACCCAGGCCTGAAGTGGAATAATGAAATACCGGTCTTATTTCAGCATAACATAGACATTCATAATCATCTGATAGTCATAGGAATACTGCCAATATCACCGGTAATCAAACGATCTATTTAATCGACAAAGTCTGTGAATTCGATTTTTAACATTGTTGTTCTGCAAATGAAAGCAATCTTGTAAATGACCTCTTTTTAAGTCTAGTGTTTACTAAAGACCAAAGTGTACCGGTGAATATTATCTTGATTACAACCATTTTATTGACATTTTTCATTCAGTATGGAGAGGGGTATTTACACAGACGGCAGTGAAAGGTTAACCTTCTGTAGTGTGGCAGTGAAAGGGTTAACCTTCTGTAGTGAAAGCGTTAACCCTTTTGTAGGGTGGTAGTGAAAGGATGAATCAATTTAGGCTGTAACAACTAATTGAGGAAGGACGGGCGGCCATACTGTTTCACTTTGTCACGTCCTCTGCTGTCTGGAGCCTCAGGGTGGCGGAGTCCCACATGGTTGACTTGTTTCTGTCTCAACCGTTACTTTGCTCCCTGCCACACGTCCCGTTGACATCTGAGACGCTCGACAGCAGAATGTCCTTTCGGTGGCGGCTCCATTCCTGTCACTGCTCTACTGCGGTCCTTTCATTTGTGACTTCAAGGCCTATTCTCTCCTCCCAGGCTACCTCCCTCCTCTTCTCTGATCTCTCTCTCTACCTAATATGCTCTCATGACACAAAACACTTTGTCTGCCCCCCCCCTCAAGAGTCTCTTGTTAGAATCCTCTGCCCGTCAGACAAAACGAACGTAGAGGATCAGGTTCCCTCAACAATGAGTGTGTGTTGTGTAATGACCCCACACTCTGCTGTGTGTCTCTGACAGGTGTACAAATGGACGGGAGACAACATGTTCTTCATCAAAGGAGATATGGACTCCTTGGCGTTCGGCGGGGGAAGGTAAGCGCACGCTGGGTTTGATGTATCGGGCGTGGATCTAGCTGAACTGTAACTGAAGGATCTAACGTGTAATCACATTAGCATTTGCCTTAATTGAATCAAGATGATACAAGCTGACATTTAAAGACATGAATTAAGTATCCAGCTAAACAGATTTTGCATTGATCTTGGCTTGTTCATGTAGGAGGTAGCGTGTGCTTCATATTTGACCACTATATATATATATACACTAAATATACATTTTAAATGTTATTGTTTGATTTAGTAATTTTTTTTAATGGATTCTATTCAAATTCTTTTTTGAATTATTTGGAAAATTGGATTCTGGATACATAAATTGCTTAGCACACGTGAATGGAAGATATACGGACCAATAGCCTTGCTTAAAACTCCCGAAGAGGTGTTTTTGGCCAATAGCTAATAATAGGCTAATTGATCCCTATCCACTTCCATCAATTTGTGCTAAGCTAGGCTAGCGTGCAGCCGGATAGCTTGCTACTGAACAAACCGAGAGGAAATTGATATCTGTCTTCTTGTCCGACTCTGGAGAAGACGGTAAGCGGTTTTCCCATAATGTTGGTGGTGTGTTCCTGATTTCCCGGCCCTGTTCTCCTCCCTGCAGCGGGGAGTTCGGCCTGTGGCTGGACGGGGACCTGTACCACGGCAGGAGCCACTCCTGTAAGACCTTCGGGAACCCCATGCTCTCCAAGAAGGAGGACTTCTATGTGCAGGACATAGAGATCTGGGCTTTTGAATAACACGGAAAAGAAAAGAGAAAGGAAAAAAAAAACACAACGCCAACAGGGAAACAGACAGAACAGTCCTGAACCAGGATTATATGAGGAGTCGTCCTCCTCCTGTAGAACAATGGTCCCAAACCTGCACATCTCCGGGGCTACCGGGGCCGGAAGCCAGCTATCGGATGCTTGTCGTGCGTTAACTACTACTACTGCAGTTATAACGGAGCTTTTTATTTTCTTTGTGAAAAATGACCTTTGTGTGTATCTTGTTCCAGCCTTGTGCAGCGTCTTCGCAGAGTAGGGGGAGTGTGTAGAAGCAGTGAACTATATCAGGGTAAAAAAAACAAAAACGGCCAGATGGTTTATGTATTACAAGTTATGAAGAGAGAGAGAAGAGGAGAGAGAAGAAGAAGAAGAAGAGAGGATTAGGAGAGAAGAGAGGGTATGGAGAGAGAGAAGAGAAAGAGAGGGAAGGAGAGAGAAGAAGGGGCCATCAAGGCCTTGAAGAAAGAAGGACCATCGGAGCCGCTCTCTCCCCAGAGAGTTGGTGAAGACGATGGCGTCTCAGGTTTGGGACTCTGCCGTCAGGAGGGAGAACTGCCGTAGTCCAGATCCTGTATCTGAACATTACAGACACTCAAGGAGTCCCCACCCCCTCTCTCAACACCCCCCTCCCAGAACTGTGTTCAGTCAGTAGGATGTTAATCACTGTATGTGCTCGAGACCCAGTTTGATTATAAAATAATAACAAAAATACAAAAAGTATATAATAACAATAATAATAATAATAGAAAAACACAAAACACATTCCGTTGCTCTCTGTGGTGGAGTGTCAAGACAGAAAACACAGATTCAGATTGGTGGTGAAACACAAAAAAGAAAAGATAATACAAAAAAAAAAAAGCCATTGGCAGCAACAGGATACGATGAAGACGAGGAGGAGGATGTCTTTTTGAACAGTTCCATCTGGGGTTTCTCTTCTGAGCCTAAACTATAGTATGGTGTGTTGTAGTCCTCCTGTCGTCTTGCCATCAGCACACACCATCTCAAAGCACACAGCTATAATCACAATAGCCATCGTCGTAACGTTCTGTTCAGTGGGTGTGTACGTGTGAGTCCAGCTGACGCCAGCCGCTCCGCCAGGAGGCTGCGTGGACTGTTTGTAGACAGTAAACGTGTTGCAATAGATTCGTGGAATATGCAAATTACTGTCATGTGACCTCAAATAAAGGCGGGTTTCAGCAGCGCTTTAGCCGCTCCTTCCTGTCGCTCTTTCAAGAGAAACTTGTAAAGCTTTTACGTCTTCGAGGGAGAAACTCTTCTATCCAGACACCGTCGCTTTTCTGGGTATCATTTGAAAAGCCTGAGACGTGGGTAACTGTTTTACATGCATATATGACAATTATATATTGGTATATATGGTTATATATGGATTTATATAATCATATATATATTGCTGTTAAGTGTGACAGTAATCTTTTTTGTCCTGATATTTCAGCTGTTACAAATATAATGTATATTGCCCTGTAAATTAATGTTAAAATAGTAGATTTGTTCCTATATATATAAATATATACTATATATATATATAAAAGTGTGGATTGGTGGGTTGCTTCTAGCACTTTACTCTGGTGTTAATGGTCAAGGCCAGGTTCATAGATTCTATTAGCAGTAGCTGTTCAGTCCTTTTCTGTTTAGATCATAAACATGTTAACTGTTAGTAGAAAGCTTGCTGCTACCAATATCAATAAGGGTAAACGTTATACCTTAAAACGCTCTTGTGTGTCTAAACGGGGGAAGGCCTGAGGGGCGGGGGGTCTGGACACGTCTGGCGAGGCGGCAGTACGGCAGGTAGGTAAGACTTAAGGAGAGGCCGACGTGTCCTTACCCCTCCCTCCTCCAATCTTCCCACAGCAAGTACCTGTCCTTGTGGAGAGTCACAAAGAATAATATGGATAATTCCTCCAGTTATTTCACCAGATTACAATGTATCAGTGATGTATAAATAACAATAAAGCGGAATAAATTGTTGTAACCTGGGATGTGGCTGAGTTTGTGATGCGTCAGGGCCAGGATACAGTGGTGACGTCGCAGACATTGCAATTGATGGAATAGATTTTCACATTCAAATCCACATTTATCAGTGGTCCATGAATGGTCATTTATCGTGGCTGCCATTGTATCTGCTTTTCGTAGATGTTTCCACCTTGTTTATAAACCCTTACCGTGACCTCTGGAGACCTCATGTCACACCCTGACCTCAAATAGAGTTGAACTAAAATATCTGCTCATTCCAAGTGATTTCTGAAGTTATGCATCTCAACAAAGAGCTATCACTAGTCTTTATGGAGCTATCACTAGAGACAGTCTTTATGGAGCTATCACTAGATACAGTCTTTATGGAGCTATCACTAGAGACAGTCTTTATGGAGCTATCGCTAGATACAGTCTTTATGGAGCTATCACTAGAGACAGTCTTTATGGAGCTATCGCTAGATACAGTCTTTATGGAGCTATCGCTAGAGACAGTCTTTATGGAGCTATCACTAGAGACAGTCTTTATGGAGCTATCGCTAGATACAGTCTTTATGGAGCTATCACTAGAGACAGTCTTTATGGAGCTATTGCTAGATACAGTCTTTATGGAGCTATCACTAGAGACAGTCTTTATGGAGCTATCACTAGAGACAGTCTTTATAGAGCTATCACCAGAGACAGTCTTTATAGAGCTAGCACTAGAGACAGTCTTTATGGAGCTATCACCAGAGACAGTCTATGGAGCTATCACTAGAGACAGTCTTTAGAGCAGGGGTGGGCAATTATTTTTCCCAGGGGGCCGAATGAGCAACTGAAAATATGTTGGGGGGGCCGGGCCAAAATTCCAAACTCAATTATGCATAATATACATTTTATTTCTATATAAAAAGCAGTAAATGGCATTGTTTTGAACCCTGGTAAGAGTATGTTATTATTTGGCAATTAAAAGGTGAGGTTAGCTTTCAAAAATATCATTTATTCAAATAGAATTTATTTCCAAAATGATAAACAAAATGTGAAACATTAATAACAAAGGGCATTTTGAGTTTCATATACTATTGAAACAAGGATTTTCTTAGCTTTCTAAAGACATCACATCATCTTATAGCAAAAATAAACAAGACATGTCACTGAACTGTGTAAAGAAAAGTGTCCCAGTTTTGTAGCCTTTTTTACTTTACATGCCTATATCAAACATTTAATGTTTTCAGAACTGTGCAAAAAAAAGAAAAAAATATATCAAGTGTCCCATTTCACTTGTTATATTTCCACATTTTAGTGTTCTTCAGTTCTTTTTTTTTTCATTCAGTGTGAGAAATCCAGTCTCTGTTGAGCTTTAACAAGTCCATCAAAGTCAGGTTGCATGTCTGAGGTGGAGATGCGAAGCACAGCTGCCAGATGTTCATCAGTGAGAGAGGATCTGTACCTGGACTTGGTAAACGTCATGACTGAGAATGTCTGTTCACATATGTAGGTGGATCCAAAGAGAACCAACATCTTCTGAGCATGTCTCCTACGCGTATATTGTGCGTGTGAACGTTGACATGAAAAGAAAAAAGTTTAATTTTTTTTTTTTTTTATGTAATATTTCGCGGGCCGGTCGGAATCATCCCGCGGGCCGGATCGTACAATGCCCAGGTCTGCTTTAGAGCTATCACTAGAGACAGTCTTTATGGAGCTATCACTAGAGACAGTCTTTATAGAGCTATCGCTAGAGACAGTCTTTATGGAGCTATCACTAGAGACAGTCTTTATAGAGCTATCGCTAGAGACAGTCTTTATGGAGCTATCACTAGAGACAGTCTTTATAGAGCTATCACCAGAGACAGTCTTTATAGAGCTATCACTAGAGACAGTCTTTATAGAGCTATCACTAGAGACCGTCTTTATAGAGCTATCACCAGAGACAGTCTATGGAGCTATCACTAGAGACAGTCTTTAGAGCTATCACTAGAGACAGTCTTTAGAGCTATCACTAGAGACAGTCTTTATAGAGCTATCACTAGAGACAGTCTTTATGGAACTATCACTAGAGACAGTCTTTATAGAGCTATCACCAGAGACAGTCTATGGAACTATCACTAGAGACAGTCTTTAGAGCTATCACTAGAGACAGTCTTTATAGAGCTATCACTAGAGACAGTCTTTATAGAGCTATCACTAGAGACAGTCTTTATAGAGCTATCACTAGAGACAGTCTTTATAGAGCTACCACTAGAGACAGTCTTTATAGAGCTATCACTAGAGACAGTCTATAGAGCTATCACTAGAGACAGTCTTTATAGAGCTACCACTAGAGACAGTCTTTATAGAGCTATCACTAGAGACAGTCTATAGAGCTATCACTAGAGACAGTCTTTATAGAGCTATCACTAGAGACAGTCTTTATAGAGCTATCACTAGAGACAGTCTTTATGGAGCTATCGCTAGAGACAGTCTTTATGGAGCTATCACTAGAGACAGTCTTTATAGAGCTTTCACCACAGACAGTCTTTATAGAGCTATCACTAGAGACAGTCTTTATAGAGCTATCACTAGAGACAGTCTTTATAGAGCTATCACTAGAGACAGTCTTTATGGAGCTATCACTAGAGACGGTCTTTATAGAGCTATCACTAGAGACAGTCTATATAGAGCTATCACTAGAGACAGTCTTTATAGAGCTATCACTAGAGACAGTCTTTATAGAGCTATCACTAGAGACAGTCTTTATAGAGCTATCACTAGAGACAGTCTTTATAGAGCTATCACTAGAGACAG
Organism: Notolepis coatsorum; assembly: GCF_963971535.1. Classification (NCBI taxonomy): domain Eukaryota; kingdom Metazoa; phylum Chordata; class Actinopteri; order Aulopiformes; family Paralepididae; genus Notolepis; species Notolepis coatsorum. Next base: position 19,741,921 of record NC_140183.1, on the reverse strand, counting down.
TCTTTATGGAGCTATCACTAGAGACGGTCTTTATAGAGCTATCACTAGAGACAGTCTATAGAGCTATCACTAGAGACAGTCTTTATAGAGCTTTCACCACAGACAGTCTTTATAGAGCTATCACTAGAGACAGTCTTTATAGAGCTATCACTAGAGACAGTCTTTATAGAGCTATCACTAGAGACAGTCTTTATAGAGCTATCACTAGAGACAGTCTTTATAGAGCTATCACTAGAGACAGTCTTTATAGAGCTATCACTAGAGACAGTCTTTATAGAGCTATCGCTAGAGACAGTCTTTATGGAGCTATCACTAGAGACAGTCTTTATAGAGCTATCACCAGAGACAGTCTTTATAGAGCTATCACTAGAGACAGTCTTTATAGAGCTATCACTAGAGACCGTCTTTATAGAGCTATCACTAGAGACAGTCTTTATAGAGCTATCACTAGAGACAGTCTTTATAGAGCTATCACCAGAGACAGTCTATGGAGCTATCACTAGAGACAGTCTTTAGAGCTATCACTAGAGACAGTCTTTAGAGCTATCACTAGAGACAGTCTTTATAGAGCTATCACTAGAGACAGTCTTTATGGAACTATCACTAGAGACAGTCTTTATAGAGCTATCACCAGAGACAGTCTATGGAACTATCACTAGAGACAGTCTTTAGAGCTATCACTAGAGACAGTCTTTATAGAGCTATCACTAGAGACAGTCTTTATAGAGCTATCACTAGAGACAGTCTTTATAGAGCTATCACTAGAGACAGTCTTTATAGAGCTACCACTAGAGACAGTCTTTATAGAGCTATCACTAGAGACAGTCTATAGAGCTATCACTAGAGACAGTCTATAGAGCTATCACTAGAGACAGTCTTTATAGAGCTATCACTAGAGACAGTCTATAGAGCTATCACTAGAAACAGTCTTTATAGAGCTATCACTAGAGACAGTCTTTATAGAGCTATCACTAGAGACAGTCTTTATAGAGCTATCACTAGAGACAGTCTTTATAGAGCTATCACTAGAGACAGTCTTTATAGAGCTATCACTAGAGACAGTCTTTATAGAGCTACCACTAGAGACAGTCTTTATAGAGCTATCACTAGAGACAGTCTATAGAGCTATCACTAGAGACAGTCTTTATAGAGCTATCACTAGAGACAGTCTTTATAGAGCTATCACTAGAGACAGTCTTTATAGAGCTATCACTAGAGACAGTCTTTATAGAGCTATCGCTAGAGACAGTCTTTATGGAGCTATCACTAGAGACAGTCTTTATAGAGCTTTCACCACAGACAGTCTTTATAGAGCTATCACTAGAGACAGTCTTTATAGAGCTATCACTAGAGACAGTCTTTATAGAGCTATCACTAGAGACAGTCTTTATAGAGCTATCACTAGAGACAGTCTTTATAGAGCTATCACTAGAGACAGTCTTTATAGAGCTATCACTAGAGACAGTCTTTATGGAGCTATCACTAGAGACGGTCTTTATAGAGCTATCACTAGAGACAGTCTATAGAGCTTTCACTAGAGACAGTCTTTATAGAGCTATCACTAGTCTTTATGGAGCTATCACTAGAGACAGTCTTTATGGAGCTATCACTAGAGGCAGTCTTTATGGAGCTATCACCAGAGACAGTCTTTATGGAGCTATCACTAGTCTTTATGGAGCTATCACTAGAGACAGTCTTTATGGAGCTATCACTAGAGGCAGTCTTTATGGAGCTATCACCAGAGACAGTCTTTATAGAGCTATCACTAGAGACAGTCTTTATAGAGCTATCACTAGAGACAGTCTTTATGGAGATATCACTAGAGACAGTCTATAGAGCTATCACTAGAGACAGTCTTTATAGAGCTATCACTAGAGACAGTCTTTATAGAGCTATCGCTAGAGACAGTCTTTATAGAGCTATCACTAGAGACAGTCTTTATGGAGCTATCACCAGAGACAGTCTTTATAGAGCTATCACTAGATACAGTCTTTATAGAGCTATCACTAGAGACAGTCTTTATAGAGCTATCACTAGAGAGTCTTTATAGAGATATCACTAGAAACAGTCTTTATAGAGCTATCACTAGAGACAGTCTTTATGGAGCTATCACTAGAGACAGTCTTTATAGAGCTATCACTAGAGACAGTCTTTATAGAGACAGTCTTTATGGAGCTATCACTAGAGACAGTCTTTATGGAGCTATCACTAGAGAGTCTTTATAGAGCTATCACTAGAGACAGCCTTTATAGAGCTATCACTAGAGACAGTCTTTATAGAGCTATCACTAGAGACAGTCTTTATACTTCTTCATCACCAGAGACAGTAAATACTTCCTGCATGCTGGCTCTGATAAAGGCCTAATAGGTCCCATAAGATGACTGGTTCCACCTCCAGACGTCAAGCTGCCTACTGAAGCCTCTACTTTCATTCTCAATATCCATCATGTTATGTCCTACCAACAAGTTATCCTGAAAGTCAGTAGAAACACAGTATAATAACTTAATCCAGACTGCGTTTACTTTACCATCTACTGTGCTTTTCAGGCAAGACGACAAACCCCAGTGTCTTGTGTACTGTGACAGTTCCAATAAAGGTCTGAGTTATTAATGATTGAGCGCCATCTAGTGGTTGTATTATGTCAGTGTCTGTGACTGGTTTCATTTGGGCTTTGCTTGTGTAGCAATAGCACTGCTTAATTAATTAAAGATAAATAAGATAAGATATTAATTTATTGGTCCCCATGGGGAAATTCGGGTGTCATAGCAGGAGGGGGAGGGGAGGTACAGGTATGGGCAGGGTAATAGTAGAAAGACATAAATAAGGCAATAAAATGTTATCTGAATATAGAAATATGAGAAAATTAAACAGTGTAAACAAAGGTGCAGATGAGGGTCTGTATGCCCTATCGGTTATATATAGAAAAATGTAATTTGAATATATATTGCAGTAAAAGTAAATAGTATACACAAGGTGCAGATGAAGCAATGGTTCTTACCTTGGGGGCGGGACGCACAAGGTGATGAGATTATTTTTGATGGTGGGGTGGGGGGTCATGATAAGATATCCAAATGATCATGTTTATAATATTTGGTATAGATGCTTTTTCTTCTTGTGAAATAAAGAATATTTGAAGTCTAAAGCTCCTCCTCCAATTATTATTCATAGCATGAAATGAGAAATAAAAATCATTATTTTGTGTCAAAGGTTGCGGGAAAAAATATAATTGAGAAGCACTGGCCTGAAGTAAGCCTACTACTGTATCTCTTGGCCTGAGGGGGGATGGTCCTCTGGCCGACCAGGAGACGTTTGTCTTGCCACACGGGAGACCTGGAATACAGGTGTGTTACAGTGGTGATGTGGAAGGTGGAGGTCAGAGGTCAGAATGTCAGTGTAGCAGGGCAGCCCTGCCTGAAGCCTGAAGCAGCAGCGGAGGGCTAAAGGTTAGAGACACGATCGCTTGTGACCGGAAGGTCGCCGGTTCAATTCCCCAGCAGGAAGAAATATCACTCTCCCCCCTCGATACCAACCGCTGAAGGCACTTAACCCGCAACTGCTCCAGTGGAGTAGCTCACAGTGTCATACTGTGGTTGTACTGGACAGCTCCTAGTGGTCAACAGTGTCAGTCTGTGGTTGTACTGGGCAGCTCCTAGTGGTCAACAGTGTCAGACTGTGGTTGTACTGGGAAGCTCCTAGTGGTCAACAGTGTCAGACTGTGGTTGTACTGGGCAGCTCCTAGTGGTCAACAGTGTCAGACTGTGGTTGTACTGGGCAGCTCCTAGTGGTCAACAGTGTCATACTGTGGTTGTACTGGGCAGCTCCTAGTGGTCAACAGTGTCATACTGTGGTTGTGCTGGGCAGCTCCTAGTGATCAACTGTGTCAGACTGTGGTTGTACTGGGCAGCTCCTAGTGGTCAACAGTGTCATACTGTGGTTGTACTGGGCAGCTCCTAGTGGTCAACAGTGTCAGACTGTGGTTGTACTGGGCAGCTCCTAGTGGTCAACAGTGTCAGACTGTGGTTGTACTGGGCAGCTCCTAGTGGTCAACAGTGTCAGACTGTGGTTGTACTGGGCAGCTCCTAGTGGTCAACAGTGTCAGACTGTGGTTGTACTGGGCAGCTCCTAGTGGTCAACAGTGTCAGACTGTGGTTGTACTGGGCAGCTCCTAGTGGTCAACTGTGTCAGACTGTGGTTGTACTGGGCAGCTCCTAGTGGTCAACAGTGTCAGACTGTGGTTGTACTGGGCAGCTCCTAGTGGTCAACAGTGTCAGACTGTGGTTGTACTGGGCAGCTCCTAGTGGTCAACAGTGTCAGACTGTGGTTGTACTGGGCAGCTCCTAGTGGTCAACAGTGTCAGACTGTGGTTGTACTGGGCAGCTCCTAGTGGTCAACAGTGTCAGACTGTGGTTGTACTGGGCAGCTCCTAGTGGTCAACAGTGTCAGACTGGTTGTACTGGGAAGTTCCCAGATGTGAATGTGTGCAACTGTGTGAGTGTGAAGCAGGGCGTTGCTAAATGTATGTGCTCAGCAAACCTGGGTAAATAAAAAGCCTTAGTTATAATATAAGTCCCTCTGTGGTGACGGGGTTCCGTCTGTGGTGACGGGGTTCCGTCTGTGGTGACGGGGTTCCGTCTGTAGTGACCTCTGTGGTGACCGGGTTCTCTCTGTCGTGACGGGGTTCCGTCTGTGGTGACCGGGTTCTCTCTGTCGTGACGGGGTTCCGTCTGTGGTGACCGGGTTCTCTCTGTCGTGACAGGGTTCCCTCTGTGGTGACCGGGTTCTCTCTGTCGTGACGGGGTTCCGTCTGTGGTGACCGGGTTCCCTCTGTCGTGACGGGGTTCCCTCTGTTGTGACAGGGTTCCCTCTGTTGTGACAGGGTTCCCTCTGTCGTGACCAGGTTCCCTCTGTCGTGACCGGGTTCCCTCTGTGGTGGCCGGGTTCTCTCTGTCGTGACGGGGTTCTCTCTGTCGTGACGGGGTTCCCTCTGTGGTGACCAGGTTCCCTCTGTCGTGACGGGGTTCCCTCTGGCTAGTCTATAAATCTTTCTCTTCCCATTCAGGAGACCTGGGCTTGAATCCTGGGCCACATGTCCAAGTGTCCTTGAGCAAGACACTGCATGGCTGTGTGTGATTGAATGGGTGAATGCGAGACATAAGTTGTAAAGTGCTTTGGATAAAAGCTGTTATCTAAATGCAGCCCATTTACCATTAATGAAAGGGCCACAAATGAATAAATAACCACTCAAATAAGCATATAACCAAATATGGGATTTACATTAGATCCTAATGCAATAATGTTGGTCTAAAAAGTATTTCCTTAAAATGTGCCATATTCAAACATATACATGAATCTAGTGATTCTGATGTAATTAGTCATTGGTAGGCGGGACTTGGGTGGATTGTGGGAAGTATGGTATATAGACCCAAGTGTAATGTTAAATGTGCTCTAGATTAATAATAATACATCCACAGAGCTTTTGGAAAGGTGCGGAATAAAAGTATTGCTACCCCCCCAAAAAAAACAATATTGATTAATGAATATAATTTAAAAAAAAGTGTGACATCTAGTGGCTGAATGTTATCTATAGCTCTATCTATGAAAATACTGCACATTTTACAACATCCCAGTCTAATGAAAACTACAGGCGATAACAAAGAAAGACAAATTTGGACAGATTTGCCATTTATTAAATTACAGCTCATCAATCACAAGACATTGACAGGTAAACAGGGACAGTGCAGAAGACTGAGGAACTGATCCAGAGTCAGCTCAGAGAAACACAACCCCCTGAGCTTCATTTCATTGGACTTTGCTTCAGTTCTGGGACTCAATTCCCTTTATCCCCTCCCGGGTCGCAGGGGCCCGCGTTGAATAGATGATTCAGTGCTATTTGTTACTGGGGGAGTGACGCGTCAAGCCCAGCGCTCCTCAAGGCATCTCAACAAGTGCCACGTGTTCAGTGACATACCAGCGCCTTCGAGTCTGCAGTCACAGCCACTCCTGGTTCGGTTCTGTGACTTCTAGGAGCAAGTTTCACAGGTAATAAGAAGTTCTGCAGGAGGATCACGAAAAACATTCCCTTGTCACACAGTAAGTGAAGTACAATAACATTCTTTAAAAGGCAGGAAATACACATGTCGGTAAAATAGGAAGGAAGGTGTTTGATACGAACACATGTCAGGACGAACAACCTGTTTCGTGAGACCAATCACTCCTGCCAGAACCCCCCCCCCCCAGTAGGCGCTTCAGGTGTACAATAAGTCATTGATAAACATACCCATGCAGTATAATATCTAAATGAACATGTCCTCATGTTCAATACAATTCAAATCAGGTGACGGCTTATAGACAGCGGAACAAGTGGTTTCATACAGTTAAGCATCTCGCAACAATCAACATTTTGATCAACTTGAGTTTAAAATGTAAATAAAAGCAAACAACATGGTAATAACTCTATTGGCGTCTTATCGCAACAGTATGGCTCTTCAATTGAATTGAATTGTGAGTCCACAGCGGCGGAGCCTGTGGTTAGGCAACGTAGGGTCGAGCTGGAGGCCAAGTCACTGTTGTAGAATATGACTCGTGTCGTGTGTTTACACAGTGTGTTCGTCCAAAGGTGTCAAGGCATTTAAATAAGGCAGAAATCCAATTAAATAAGACATTTTCTTTCAGCAGAGAGAGAGACGGCCCTGGACCATGTCATATATAAAACACTTACACCAGTCATCATCACTAAGTGACCGTCAACACAAGTGGATGTCAAAGGCAGCAACAAGTGATTTTTTTTTTATACAAAGGATGGAACATAAACGCGAAAAAACGTTCGGACAACAACTCCTACGGTGACTTGTGCCGATGGTGTCGTCTACAGGAGGGGGGGGGGGGGGGGGGGGGGTCTGGGCGTCTCGGGGGGGGGGGGGGGGGGGGGGCGTGTCTCTCAGTACACCAGGTATTTGAACTCGGAGTAGATGAGCGGGAGCATGACGGTGCAGGCGCGGTACAGGATGGCGGCGCTCTTGAACAAGGCTCTGGGTTTGGTGAGCCACGACTCGGCCTTGAAGTTGACGTAGATGGCGAACAAGGCCACGGCGAAGAAGTGTCCGAGGAGCGTCATGGGTTTGGGCGACAGTCTGGGAAACAGAGCGGGTTCACATTGGTTTCTTCATCGGTTACAATTTTTTACAAACTTAAACAAATAAAATGTATATTAAGATTGAGATTTGGGCTTTCAATCGGGATATGATCTCATTATCATGAGACTGGGTGTGCCAGTACCACTAGACTGGGTGTGTCAGTACCACTAGACTGGGTGTGCCAGTACCACTAGACTGGGTGTGTCAGTACCACTAGACTGGGTGTGCCAGTACCTCTAGACTGGGTGTGCCAGTACCACTAGACTGGGTGTGCCAGTACATCTAGACTGGGTGTGCCAGTACATCTAGACTGGGTGTGCCAGTGCCACTAGACTGGGTGTGCCAGTACCACTAGACTGGGTGTGCCAGTACCACTAGACTGGGTGTGCCAGTACATCTAGACTGGGGGTGCCAGTACATCTAGACTGGGTGTGCCAGTACATCTAGACTGGGTGTGCCAGTACCACTAGACTGGGTGTGCCAGTACCTCTAGACTGGGTGTGCCAGTACCACTAGACTGGGTGTGCCAGTACATCTAGACTGGGTGTGTCAGTACCACTAGACTGGGTGTGCCAGTACCACTAGACTGGGTGTGCCAGTACCTCTAGACTGGGTGTGCCAGTACCTCTAGACTGGGTGTGCCAGTACCACTAGACTGGGTGTGCCAGTACATCTAGACTGGGTGTGCCAGTACCTCTAGACTGGGTGTGCCAGTACCTCTAGACTGGGGGTGCCAGTACCTCTAGACTGGGTGTGCCAGTACCACTAGACTGGGTGTGCCAGTACCACTAGACTGGGTGTGCCAGTACCACTAGACTGGGTGTGTCAGTACCACTAGACTGGGTGTGCCAGTACATCTAGACTGGGTGTGTCAGTACCACTAGACTGGGTGTGCCAGTACCACTAGACTGGGTGTGCCAGTACCTCTAGACTGGGTGTGCCAGTACCACTAGACTGGGTGTGCCAGTACCACTAGACTGGGTGTGCCAGTACCACTAGACTGGGTGTGTCAGTACCACTAGACTGGGTGTGTCAGTACCACTAGACTGGGTGTGCCAGTACCACTAGACTGGGTGTGCCAGTACATCTAGACTGGGGATGCCAGTACCTCTAGACTGGGTGTGCCAGTACCACTAGACTGGGTGTGCCAGTACCACTAGACTGGGTGTGTCAGTACCACTAGACTGGGTGTGTCAGTACCACTAGACTGGGTGTGTCAGTACCACTAGACTGGGTGTGCCAATACATCTAGACTGGGTGTGTCAGTACCTCTAGACTGGGTGTGCCAGTACCACTAGACTGGGTGTGTCAGTACCACTAGACTGGGTGTGTCAGTACCACTAGACTGGGTGTGCCAGTACCACTAGACTGGGTGTGCCAGTACCACTAGACTGGGTGTGTCAGTACCACTAGACTGGGGATGTCAGTACCACTAGACTGGGTGTGCCAGTACATCTAGACTGGGTGTGCCAGTACCACTAGACTGGGTGTGCCAGTACCACTAGACTGGGTGTGCCAGTACATCTAGACTGGGTGTGCCAGTACCACTAGACTGGGTGTGCCAGTACATCTAGACTGGGTGTGCCAGTACCTCTAGACTGGGTGTGCCAGTACCACTAGACTGGGTGTGCCAGTACCTCTAGACTGGCTGTGCCAGTACCACTAGACTGGGTGTGCCAGTACCACTAGACTGGGTGTGCCAGTACCACTAGACTGGGTGTGCCAGTACCACTAGACTGGGTGTGCCAGTACCACTAGACTGGGTGTGCCAGTACATCTAGACTGGGTGTGCCAATACATCTAGACTGGGTGTGCCAGTACATCTAGACTGGGTGTGCCAGTACATCTAGACTGGGTGTGCCAGTACCACTAGACTGGGTGTGCCAGTACATCTAGACTGGGTGTGCCAGTACATCTAGACTGGGTGTGCCAGTACATCTAGACTGGGTGTGCCAGTACATCTAGACTGGGTGTGCCAGTACCACTAGACTGGGTGTGCCAGTACATCTAGACTGGGTGTGCCAGTACCACTAGACTGGGTGTGCCAGTACCACTAGACTGGGTGTGCCAGTACATCTAGACTGGGTGTGCCAGTACCTCTAGACTGGGTGTGCCAGTACCACTAGACTGGGTGTGCCAGTACCACTAGACTGGGTGTGCCAGTACCACTAGACTGGGTCTGTCAGTACATCTAGACTGGGTGTGCCAGTACCACTAGACTGGGTGTGCCAGTACCACTAGACTGGGTGTGTCAGTACCACTAGACTGGGTGTGCCAGTACCACTAGACTGGGTGTGCCAGTACCACTAGACTGGGTGTGCCAGTACCACTAGACTGGGTGTGCCAGTACATCTAGACTGGGTGTGCCAGTACCACTAGACTGGGTGTGCCAGTACCTCTAGACTGGGTGTGCCAGTACATCTAGACTGGGTGTGCCAGTACCACTAGACTGGGTGTGCCAGTACATCTAGACTGGGTGTGCCAGTACCTCTAGACTGGGTGTGCCAGTACCACTAGACTGGGTGTGCCAGTACCTCTAGACTGGGTGTGCCAGTACCTCTAGACTGGGTGTGTCAGTACCACTAGACTGGGTGTGCCAGTACCACTAGACTGGGTGTGCCAGTACCTCTAGACTGGGTGTGCCAGTACCACTAGACTGGGTGTGCCAGTACCACTAGACTGGGTGTGCCAGTACCTCTAGACTGGGTGTGCCAGTACCACTAGACTGGGTGTGCCAGTACCACTAGACTGGGTGTGCCAGTACCACTAGACTGGGTGTGTCAGTACCTCTAGACTGGGTGTGCCAGTACATCTAGACTGGGTGTGCCAGTACATCTAGACTGGGTGTGCCAGTACCACTAGACTGGGTGTGCCAGTACCTCTAGACTGGGTGTGCCAGTACATCTAGACTGGGTGTGCCAGTACCACTAGACTGGGTGTGCCAGTACATCTAGACTGGGTGTGCCAGTACCACTAGACTGGGTGTGCCAGTACCTCTAGACTGGGTGTGCCAGTACCACTAGACTGGGTGTATCAGTACCACTAGACTGGGTGTATCAGTACCTCTAGACTGGGTGTGCCAGTACATCTAGACTGGGTGTGCCAGTACATCTAGACTGGGTGTGCCAGTACCTCTAGACTGGGTGTGCCAGTACATCTAGACTGGGTGTGTCAGTACCACTAGACTGGGTGTGCCAGTACATCTAGACTGGGTGTGCCAGTACATCTAGACTGGGTGTGCCAGTACCACTAGACTGGGTGTGCCAGTACCACTAGACTGGGTCTGTCAGTACCACTAGACTGGGTCTGCCAGTACATCTAGACTGGGTGTGCCAGTACATCTAGACTGGGTCTGTCAGTACCACTAGACTGGGTGTGCCAGTACCACTAGACTGGGTGTGCCAGTACCACTAGACTGGGTGTGCCAGTACATCTAGACTGGGTGTGCCAGTACATCTAGACTGGGTGTGCCAGTACCACTAGACTGGGTGTGCCAGTACCACTAAAATGGACTGCATTTATAAATGGACTTTATATAACAGCTTTCACATTCACCCATTTACTCAGACATTCACACATTGACGGTGGACGCAACCATGCCAGGGGCCCACCTGCTCATCGAGAGCAGTTAGGGGTCCAGTGTCTTTGCTCAAGGACATTTCCACGCGCTGCCGGGAGGAGCCGGAATCATACCGAGAACCGTCTGATTACCAGATGACCATTCTACCTCCTGACCACTGTCCCTACCACTAAATGTGTTAGTGGCTGTCAGGGGTTTTTCCCAGAGAACCTGACTTCTTTTTTGATCAAATGTATCTAGGATATGATTCTGTGATGCTTACACTGACAGAAGACCGATCGGTCCAGCGATGCACTCTCCTCCCAGCTTGAAGTACTGGAAGCAGGCTCTTCTCAGCTCATGAAGAGAATCTGGTGGACACCAAACCAAATATTAACTGTATACACCTCAGTAAAGATCAATACAATTATTCTATCAAGTATTTGGTTGTAACTATCCTGATTGATCTTTTAGTGCTTCTGAAAATAATTTAATGTTAATTTAACAAACAGAATATATATTAAGTTGGCTATAGGGGATGAACACAACACATGTGGGGCCTCACCTATCAATCAAAATGCACCAAGAGAGATGTTCTATATAAACGTTCACACTAGATTATAATGAGTCCTGGGAAACAGTATCATGCATGTTTTGTATTTTAAGTAAACTGTGGCACAGTAACAATATATATTGATAAATACCTTTTACATACACCAATATATTGATAGATGGGGCTCATAGTTACAGATATCCCACATTTCTAACCTTCATTTAACCAGACAATTAAAAACAAATTCTTATTTACAATGATGGCCTGGCGAGAGGACAAAAGGACCTCTCGAAGGGTAACAGGGAAAAGGGGACCAAAAACTGATAATATAAAATATAAATAAATATTTATATATATGTATTATATATAGTATATATCTTTATATATATGAGAATTTAAGATAAAAAAAAATGTATACAGTGGACTACAGATGCAAGTGAACTTGAAGCTAACTCTAGTGCAACTGTAAATGTGAAATAAACAGTAACTAAGGTCAGCCCGTCTAAAGGCAGCGTGATCAGGGAGCATGTCTATGTTCCCCGGGTCCTATGTTCCCCGCTTTGATTGATTGAGTGATTGATTGAACATTTTAGACCACCAGCCCTGATTCCAAACTCTAACCTTAACCAGTTCGAAAGAGGGCCTAAGCTTAACCGTTCGAAACAAGGCGGACATTAATAATTAATAAAATAATAAAAATTAATAAAATGTTCAATCTATTAATCAATCAAAGCGGGGAACATAGGACCCGGGGAACATAGGGCAGATGAACTCACGGTCGGTGGCTGCAAACAGCTCGTAGAGCGCCTGCGCCAGGACGTTCACCACAAAGGAATGTGATGACTTGCGTTCCCAGTGGAATTTTTTCTTTGCCTACGAGAGGAAGACAACATGTCAGTGTGACATCATCACTGTCTCTCGCCTACAGGCTACAGGAGCACACAGAGACAAACAGCACAGGGGAAATAATATCATGCACTGTAGTATACCAAAATATAACCTCCACCCCGTGTCCCCGGCTGTCACACGGTCCATCCATCCACAGGGGACGGTTCAGTGAGGGCCGATACAGTCACATCTACAGCATGTCTCTCTGTGATACAGTCACATCTACAGCATGTCTCTCGGTGATACAGTCACGTCTACAGCATGTCTCTGTGATACAGTCACGTCTACAGCATGTCTCTCAGTGATACAGTCACGTCTACAGCATGTCTCTCGGTGATACAGTCACATCTACAGCATGTCTCTGTGATACAGTCACGTCTACAGCATGTCTCTCTGTGATACAGTCACATCTACAGCATGTCTCTCTGTGATACAGTCACGTCTACAGCATGTCTCTCAGTGATACAGTCACGTCTACAGCATGTCTCTCAGTGATACAGTCACGTCTACAGCATGTCTCTCGGTGATACAGTCACGTCTACAGCATGTCTCTGTGATACAGTCACGTCTACAGCATGTCTCTGTGATACAGTCACATCTACAGCATGTCTCTCAGTGATACAGTCATGTCTACAGCATGTCTCTGTGATACAGTCACGTCTACAGCATGTCTCGGTGATACAGTCACATCTACAGCGTGTCTCTCGGTGATACAGTCACGTCTACAGCATGTCTCTCGGTGATACAGTCACATCTACAGCATGTCTCGGTGATACAGTCACATCTACAGCATGTCTCTGTGATACAGTCACGTCTACAGCATGTCTCTCGGTGATACAGTCACGTCTACAGCATGTCTCTGTGATACAGTCACGTCTACAGCATGTCTCAGTGATACAGTCACGTCTACAGCATGTCTCTCAGTGATACAGTCATGTCTACAGCATGTCTCTGTGATACAGTCACGTCTACAGCATGTCTCGGTGATACAGTCACATCTACAGCGTGTCTCTCGGTGATACAGTCACGTCTACAGCATGTCTCAGTGATACAGTCACGTCTACAGCATGTCTCGGTGATACAGTCACATCTACAGCATGTCTCTCAGTGATACAGTCATGTCTACAGCATGTCTCTGTGATACAGTCACGTCTACAGCATGTCTCGGTGATACAGTCACATCTACAGCGTGTCTCTCGGTGATACAGTCACGTCTACAGCATGTCTCTCGGTGATACAGTCACATCTACAGCAGTCTTCCTACCAGAACACGTCCCCCTGATAAGTCTTCCTACCAGAACACGTCCCCCTGATAAGTCTTCCTACCAGAACACGTCCCCCTGATAAGTCTTCCTACCAGAACATGTCCCCCTGATAAGTCTTCCTACCAGAACATGTCCCCCTGATAAGTCTTCCTACCAGAACATGTCCCCCTGATAAGTCTTCCTACCAGAACATGTCCCCCTGATAAGTCTTCCTACCAGAACACGTCCCCCTGATAAGTCTTCCTACCAGAACATGTCCCCCTGATAAGTCTTCGCACCAGAACATGTCCCCCTGATAAGTCTTCCTACCAGAACATGTCCCCCTGATATGTCTTCCTACCAGAACATGTCCCCCTGATAAGTCTTCCTACCAGAACACGTCCCCCCGATAAGTCTTCCTACCAGAACAGTGCAGCTTTAAAGAGTTTATACTTGACTGACTAAAAACACATTTCTTCAATCAATATCTGAATGTCTTTTAATAGTATCTACTATCTACTATGCTACTATTCCTATACTACTACCTATCATGCTAATATATCTACTATGCACTCAAGGTCGACACTGCTAGATGAGCAATATCACTTACCCTTAAATTGGAAATGGACTGCATTTATATAACAGCTTTTATCCAAAGCACTTTACAACTTATGCCTCACATTCACGCACACATTCACACACACCGACAGCGGAGGCAACCATGCAAGGTTCCAACCTGCTCATCGGGAGCAGTTAGGGGTTCAGTGTCTTGCTCAAGGTCGGGAGGAGACGGAATCAAACCGGGAACCTTCCGATTACCAGACGTCAACTCTACCTCCTGAGCCATTACACTCTTACACCCATTCAGAGATGTAGGCCTACCCCTCTGAGGCTCCTGCTGACTTGTTGTACACAAGTGGCGTTGCTTTGTATAAAAGCGTTCAGCTAAATGGCTCCATGTAAATGTATATTCTGTATGAGGCAGTGTCCTGTGTTTCACCTGCAGCATGGTGCTGTTGTCATAGAGATCTGGGATGTTCTTGAGAAGACCCCTCCAAATGCGGACGTCGTTGAGGGCCACACTCATCCCTCCTCCCGTCAGAGGATGCCTCATGTTGTAGGCGTCTCCCAGGAGAAGGACACCTGCCGGGGACAGACTTCTGTTACAGCTCCACAAACCACCAACCAGCACACCAGTGTCATGTGTTCATTCAGACTCTGAAATCAATTAGTTTCAAATAGCCAGTTAGCTCGTATCTACTGTACTGTGAGTGCGCCGCGTGTACCTGGTTTATTTACTGGGGAGGGAGGCAGGAAGCTGGCAGGCATCGACCTCAGGCGGTCATTCTGTAACGCCACCATGAAGGGCTCCTTCAGGTGTTCTACAGAGAGAGAGAGAGGGGGGGGGGGAGTTCAGCTTTACTGTCCCACTAGAGGACATTAGGTTTGCAGTCACGATAAGCCGAGCAGCTCACAATCAATAAAAAAAAAAACAGCAGCATAATAACAAACAAAACAGTCAATACAAGATTTTGTTCAAAATAACTTCTCACCCGTTATATTATAAAATGCCGAAACAATTAGATCATAGCTAAATGAAGTGCAGAAACAATAGATCATAGTTTAAAGGTGCTATACATAACAGGAAGCCACTAGATGTCGCACTAGAGCACTAGCATGTCATTTATCCAATCGGCATTCCACGTGGGGAAATGGGAAGTAGGGAGGGGATACATGCACACAATGTAAACAATAACAGATTTTTTAAATGATAAATTCTTTCATCACAATTTTTTGGGGGAAGCAACCTTTCTAAAAAGCTCTGTGGATGTTTTATTTATATTTTTATGATTTCTCAAATAAAGATTGTATCTATAGCAGCTTTAAGTTGAGTGAATCTCCATATACGATTTATTATTTAGAGAGAGAGACTGCAGTCAGATCTACTATTCAGCATCCAGCTTGGTAGAAAGATATTTCAAGGGCATGCAGGACACGTACACAAGAAAAGGCTTTTTATTTGGTTTCCGAGTACATTTATTAATGTCTCAACATGACTGGCACTGACATTTCAGCAAGGCCTTCATCAAGGTCAGAGGAGGGACTACTTTGATATCATGGCTTTGATACATTAGATGAATACTGTAACTGAACCAACCGACCAATGAATGTCAAATCCTTCAGTTGAAACTCCCTCAGTTGTACACTACATCCAACACAGAATAATCTGTAGACAATACATGTTATTTTTGTTGCCACGTATAATAGCTGTCATAGGTGAATTTCTAACATTGATTTTTACGAAGGCCACCGTTCACCAGTATCAATATTTGTTCAATCTACTAAGAATCTATGAGGTCAAAGATCATTTTTCCTGACAGATGACCATAATAACAAGGCCAACTGGAAAAAGCCATTATAGCCTGGGTTTCCTAGATTAGGTCAAAAGAGTTTAATCCACATGCGGACGGACGGACGGACGGACGGACACAGACAGACAGACAGACAGACAGACAGACAGACAGACAGACAGACAGACAGACAGACAGACAGACAGACAGACAGACAGACAGACAGACAGACAGACAGACAGACAGACAGACAGACAGACAGACAGACAGACAGACAGACAGACAGACAGACAGACAGACAGACAGACAGTAAGTAATGTAATATTATCCTCTCTTGCCTGGCAGCTGTGGGTAGACTCTGTCAGCCATGTATTGTGTGAGGTTGCGAGGCATGTCTCCCCTGATGTCCACCAGCACTCTGGTGTCCGTGGAGGAGATCTGGTAGACCAGCACAGGGCTGGGGTTGGCCAGGACCAGTTCAGCGTGGTTGGCCTTGAACTGGGGAGAGTCCTGGTTGGAGGTTAGAGGAGAGGAAGAGAGCTTTAGAGAGCAGGAATAAAGGAAGTCTAATGGACAGGAAGTGATGCATGGAGCTACTGTGACCTCACACTGCTATATTACAACGGTACAAAGGCAGTGGGATGGGTAGGGTGTATTCTAATTGCACAGAGATAAGGGTGGGTATATTCACTACACTACAGTACACTACACTATATTATAGAGAATGTGAAGTGGGCGGGGAGTCTCGGATGCTGGCTGCCATCTTGAGAGGTTCACTTACATCATCTGTATTGAGAAGTCGCTAAAACTGCAAAATGTCAAAAACGAAGGAAGGGATGAAGAAAAAGAAGAGTTGAAGAGTCTCTCATGGAGGTCATGGTGTTTTAGAGTCTCTCATGGAGGTCATGGTGTTTTAGAGTCTCTCATGGAGGTCATGGTGTTTTAGAGTCTCTCATGGAGGTCATGGTGTTTTAGAGTCTCTCATGGAGGTCATGGTGTTTTAGAGTCTCTCATGGAGGTCATGGTGTTTTAGAGTCTCTCATGGAGGTCATGGTGTTTTAGAGTCTCTCATGGAGGTCATGGTGTTTTAGAGTCTCTCATGGAGGTCATGGTGTTTTAGAGTCTCTCATGGAGGTCATGGTGTTTTAGAGTCTCTCATGGAGGTCATGGTGTTTTAGAGTCTCTCATGGAGGTCATGGTGTTTTCTGTGGCAGCGCTTCACACAACAAGACAACAAACCATATTTTAACCCAAACATCCACCTGTCAACACAAGGTTAAGCAGAGTGATCCTATAACTCCCCCGTAGCAACCATTTAACTCCCCCATAGCAACCGTCTAACTCCCCCATAGCAACCGTCTAACTCCCCCGTAGCAACCATTTAACTCCCCCATAGCAACCATCTTAACTCCCCCATAGCAACCGTCTAACTCCCCCGTAGCAACCATTTAACTCCCCCATAGCAACCGTCTAACTCCCCCGTAGCAACCGTCTAACTCCCCCATAGCAACCGTCTAACTCCCCCATAGCAACCATCTTAACTCCCCCATAGCAACCGTCTAACTCCCCCGTAGCAACCGGCTTAACTCCCCCGTAGCAACCGTCTAACTCCCCCGTAGCAACCGTCTAACTCCCCCGTAGCAACCGTCTCCCCCGTAGCAACCGTCTAACTCCCCCGTAGCAACCGTCTAACTCCCCCGTAGCAACCGTCTAACTCCCCCATAGCAACCGTCTAACTCCCCCGTAGCAACCGTCTAACTCCCCCATAGCAACCGTCTAACTCCCCCGTAGCAACCGTCTTAACTCCCCCATAGCAACCGTCTTAACTCCCCCATAGCAACCGTCTTAACTCCCCCATAGCAACCGTCTTAACTCCCCCGTAGCAACCGTCTTAACTCCCCCATAGCAACCGTCTTAACTCCCCCATAGCAACCATCTTAACTCCCCCGTAGCAACCGTCTTAACTCCCCCGTAGCAACCGTCTTAACTCCCCCATAGCAACCGTCTAACTCCCCCATACCAACCGTCTAACTCCCCCATAGCAACCGTCTAACTCCCCCATAGCAACCGGCTTAACTCCCCCGTAGCAACCGTCTAACTCCCCCATAGCAACCGTCTAACTCCCCCATAGCAACCGTCTAACTCCCCCGTAGCAACCGTCTTAACTCCCCGCCCACTTCACATTCTCTAGACTATACTAGTATAGACCTTGCATTAATGGACTGCATAATGGCAGTATTTATATATATAACAGCTTTTATCCAAAACGCTTTACAACTTATTAGGGAGTGGATACATCCACGCAACGTAAACAACAACATTCATTTTGGACCCGCCAACATTTTTTCAATTATGAATTCATTCATCAATTATTAATTTATTATTAATTATTAAAAAGCAATACTTTTATTCTGCACGTTCCTTAAAAGCTCTGTGGATGTATTGTGTGTGTTTTATTTTTTTATGATTACTCTACATAAAATGTTTATCTATATAGCACCTTTAAATGGACAGGCCTACTGTAAACTGTATATGAATGGAGAGATTTGACTAAGCATATTTCAGCATACTGTACCTTCATGAGACATCCGACAAAGTGAGAGGAGGTGTGAGCCTTCCCAGACACCAGACTCTTCCTGAACTTGGAGAAGCAGCCATCGGCCACCACTGTCAGCGCTGCGTGGATTTCCTGAAGGAGACGTGATTCAAACAATAATCAAGTCAATAGAATTTATTGTGTACATCACAAACCCCATACATACTGTAGTTCAACTACAATAATGTCCTTCTTTTCACGCGGTGGTAGAGGTTTGATTGATTGATTGAAAACTTTATTAACAGATTGCAGAATGGGTACAATACAGTACAGCTCAATACACACAATTGTTAAGGGGATGCAGACCAGAGAAAGACTTTCGTCTTGTTTCCACCAGGGTCCCCCATTTTCAATTCATCAGGACATATATGACATACATGACATACAGATAGTCAGTACTGCTACATCTATACATTTATGACATACCAGATTTGCAAATACAGTACTGTTTGTGATACAGAAGGAGTCAAGAAAAGGGAGTATATACATTTGACGTAGAAACTGTACATTGGAGGAGGTTGGGTGGGGGGGGTTGGGTACACTGGGATATTGACAACCATACTGGGTAATTTACATTGGAGGTGGTTGGGGGGGGGGGGGGGGCACACTGTATAAACAAGCAAAACTGTACATTGAGGGGGGGGAGACTCTGTACAAACAAACAAAATTGTACATTGGACTATTGACAAAACCATACTAGGTAAATGACTGTACATTGGAGGGGGTTGGGTTAGGATATTTACAGGGGCCAGTGTTGAATTGCAGTCTCCCGTAGGTGTCTCTTGAGAGAGGTTTTGAAAGTGGGTAGTGATCCACATTCCTTTACAGCTTTGGGTAGGGCGTTCCACATTGATGTGGCATAATTGCGAAACGTGTTTAGTCCCTTATTTGAGCCGAATCTGGGTTTAACATGATTTGTGGAGCTCCCTCTGGTGTTGTGATCGTGGTATTCACTGACCTTTGGGAAGTATTTTGCCATGTACATGGGTACCTTGGTCGTGTAGTGTATCTTGTAGACCAGGCCCATTGCAAGTTGCTGTACTCTGTCATCTACTCTAAGCCATCCTAGGTTGTCAAAGTGGGCAGGGGTGAGGTGGGTTCTAGGAGTAAGGTCAAGCAGTAGTCTGACCAGTTTGTTTTGAGATGTTTGTAATTTTGTTTTTAGCGCCTTTGAGGTGCTTTGGTACCATGAGGTGCAATGAGGTACAATTGTAAAGTGGTAAATTCACTGGTATGTTCAAGGACCAGTCCAGTGTCTTTGACGTGTGGATTCAAATCATCTTGTTTCTTCTTGTGATACAGAAATCACTGTGCACTTCTTTTTTTTTGTCAATTTCTGTAACTGAAACATTCTGTAGTTATTTTCTTCAGATTTCTCAGTGCCATAGGCTTCCATTGTATCTGGAAATGTGTCTTAAACACCACATAAACACATGAAAGTCACCACATCTGACTAACACACCATGCTAACATCTGACGTAGCTATGTATGACCTATGTGAAGCCAATGGCAGTGGTGAATCGGCAGAAAATAACTACCAAATGTAACTGTAAAAGATTATGATAAAAGAACGGCAATCAAGACAAGAATAACTTGGACCCAACATGTCAAAAAGACTGGTGTGAAAAGACTGGTGTGGTCCTTAATGATCATGTTTGTGTGTAAATGTATGTGTAATTGAGCATATTTTCTGTACTCATAGTCATAAGGCACTCATTAGTCACCTTCACGTCTCCTGTTTCCTTCTCTCTGTACTGGACTCCAGTCACACAGCCATCTTCCTCTTCCAATTTGGTCACGGTGCCTTCTACGAACCTGACACTAGGGGGAGCAAAGTACCACAAATATCAACAGGTGATGATGACAACAGAGAAGGAATAGTGAAACAAACAACCAATGACATAATCTGAAACACGGTCAGACACAGTCTTAAAAAAAAAAAAAACAGGAAATCATATTTTCTTTCAGCATTGAAGACATAATGGTAGCCTTTTTTATTTTGTAACTGCCCTTAGAGCAGGGGTTCTCAAACTTTTTTAGAACCCATTTTATTTAGGAGTTTTTCTGGCGACCCCACACTTAATGTATTGCGTAATTTCAACATGGAATTAAGGAATATCAAAATAAAAGCACACATTGTTGAACTTGATCATGCATATTTATTAGAAAATTTGATTACAGCACTGTTATCAATACACATTTATAAAATGAGGCATATTTAGCCAAAATATGTTGCCAGAACAAATGTCCTTTTTAGATTTTTTAAATAATTTTTTTTTACTTGCCAATGTGTGACCTCACTGTCACCTACCCACGACCCCACTTTGGGTCACGACCCATAGTTTGAGAACCACTGCCTTAGAGTGATGATGACTCAAGGTACAAGAATAGCTGGTTCCAGGTGTCTAGACATAAGACGCTTCACGTGATCACTGGAGGATCCAACTCATCAGGCTTTAAGTCATGCTCTTGTATCTGAACCACAGAGGTCCTGACCCATCAGCGTCCTTTGAGGAACTACTGGTGGCTACGGGCAAATAATCTGCCAAGTATTTTCTATTAAGTGCCGGTGCTTCCAAACAGTTTTAAAAGACAACTTCCTGGATTCTTCTGTTACCTATCCCGCCTGTTCCTCCCATAGATATATATATATAACGACTAGATGACTCACCCACGCTGCTGGCCAACGGAGGCTGACGTTGCCACATGGCGGCCATCTTGCTACATGGTAGCACGCCCACTCATAACATGAATGTCTATAGTGCATGTACTATTGAAATAACCATAGCTTGCTCAATTTTCAACCGTTTGGTTTGTTAAAAACGTCAGAGATGTAGTTATCATACTGCATACTTACAATGGACTTTCATATGAAAATAAAATAAATAAATAAAGAATGCACCCAAGAATCATAGCCACGTTAATAACGTTTGTAATAGACCAAACTGTTTGTAAATCCGTCAAGATTTCAGCGAGTTAAGAGTCTTTTTGTTTGTGCAGATCACTCACCTTAAAGCAGTAGTTAACTGTAGCAAGATGGCCGCCAGTGAACTACGCAGGAGACTCCGCCTTGCGCCATCTAGTCTTTATATATATCTATGGTTCCTCCCCCTCCCCCATGCTGCCATGACACCTGCATGCCCCCGAGGGGATTAATAAAGGAACTAGACTTGATTCTGGGTAACAGACCATCTGGCAGGTCAGGCTAATCTGGACACGCAAGAGTATGAAGGTGAGTCTTCTTTAGTCACCTAGTCTAGGATGTGTTCATACATAATGGAACCTGTTAGATGTGACCTTAGATGTAAAGGGACGTGGCCATGAATAACATATGAATATACTATATCTATATCTATACATATCCTACTCTATTAGTTATGCTGCTGGCCAGTATGACTACTACCATATTGTCTTTACACCTGTATCACTGTTCATATTTATAGTACAACTCTGTACATACATCTGATTAGCACTACACCCAGTAGTACTAATTTGTATATTTTGTACCCAGTTTAATCACCTGTACATTGTATGTTACTATTGCACTTTACTGTTACATTTGCACTCTGGTTGGATGCCAAACTTATTTTTCTTGTACTATATTTGTGCTGTATAATGAGCATTGAATCTAATCTAATCTAATGTGAACATATATGCAAGAGAGATAGGAAGACTCATACAAAAACCTTCCTAGAAGAATTATGAAGATTAAAAAAAACACGCCAACATTATTGCAAATCAATGGAAGCCTAGCGTTTTGCCAAAAACACCTCTCCTAGAGTTTTAAGCTATAGGCTAGCTGGTCCCTATCCACTTCCATTCATTTGTGCTAAGGCCTAACAAAAATAATAGTTGGTTTCAGGTTGGTTGTCAGTTTGGCCATGGGTAGGTAGGGAATTTTTTTTTTTTTTTTTTTATTTTATTCTTTCCCACGGCGACTATGGATAGGGAATTTCTTTATTTAATTAACCCTTTCACTGCCACACGACAGAAGGTTAGCCCTTTACTATCACACAACCGACGGCGATGCTCCATCATTAGCATCATTAGCTCCGCGGATGCGGAGCTAATGATGCTAATGATGGAGCATCGCCGTCGGTTGTGTGATAGTAAAGGGCTAACCTTCTGTATTGTCACAGTGAAAGGGTTAACCGGCTGTCGTGTGGCAGTGAAAGGGTTAAAATGTTCACAACAACATGGATGCATGTACTCTGCCAGCATGTTTAATATCCATAATACTAAATGTTTGACTAAGATTTCTATGAAACTTTATTCTAAAAAAAAAAAAAAAAAAAAAAAACGGATTTTTTTTTTTTTAATATATAATTTTTTTTTTAAAACTCATAAAATATATTGGGTCGCACCTAAATCGGCAGGGTCGGTCGGCAACCTGAAACCAACCATTATTTTTGTTAGGCCTAAGCCAGGCTAGCCTGCAGCCGGATAGCTTTCTACTGAACGCACAGAGAGGGAATTGGTATCTATCTTCTCGTCTGACTCGCGTTCCTTTATGAAGTGCATCGTCACCCGTCATTATGAATTGAAAATGGTCTGCATCCCCTCTCCATCTCTGGGTCTGCATCCCCTTAACAATTGTGTGTATTGAGCCGTAACTGTATTGTACCCATTCTGCAATGTGTTAATAAAGTTTTCAATCGATCAATCAATCGTCACCTTCACTTACTTAGGCTCTGCGAGAGCTGCTCTCCTCAGACCCATGATGAAGCGGCCGTGGTGGAAGGCTCGTCCGCACTGGATGGTGTCGTCCTCCATGGGGTAGGGCACCTCCACCTCCGTCCTGGTCTCCATGTCATGGATCACGTAGCCCTTCACCTGGTGGGCGTCCAGACCCTCCACTGAGCCTGAGAGAAACAACAGCATCTTATACCACTGCTTCCATCAGAGCATTAATCAAGCAATCAATTCATCCAACGGTTTTCATCAATGAATGAATAGGCGCATCTAAATTCTTAATTTTCATAAAAAATAAATAAAACAGACAACAGACCATTTACATTTAAAGGTGCTATACATAACATTTTATGTAGTAATCTTTCTTTATTTAATACATCGACATGGCTTTTAGAAAGGTGTGGAATAAAATAATAAAAGTACTGCTTTTCCCCCCTGAAAAATTATTGATGAATTTATCATTTAATTGTTTTTTTGCATGTTTACATGTTGCGTGCATGTATCCCCTCCCCACTTCCCATTTCTCCACGTGGAATGCACCTGATTGGATAAATTACATGCTGGTGCTCTAGTCCGGCATCTAGTGGCTGAATGTTATCTATACTGTAAATGTATACTTTAAGTTTAAATTGTATTTTTCCCACACACTGAAATTGAGCTAAAGCAGCACTGTACCTGGCTCCTTTTAGAGCCTTCGTTAACAATCTTAGAGTTTCTGAATGAAATTCTTCTTCTGTTGTGTTTCCGTCAGTACGTGAGGTAGAATGTGAACAATTAAATGTAGATTTCCCTGCACTCAGTCATCAGGTCTGAGATGGTTAAACAACAGTTTGTTAACATAGAGTTCCTCATTAGATCCTAATGAAGGTACTTAAAGGTGCTGTATAGATAACATGTAGCCACTAGATGTCGCACTAGAGCACCAGCATGTCATTCATCCAATCAGGTGCATTCCATGTGGGGACATTGGAAGTTATTATTATTCTTCTTATTATTATTGTGTCCCCTAAACCAATATGTTACCGTTTCCTAAAATGGTAGATGGTTTAACAGAGATCAAATAATCAATTCAAACCTTATATTTATTCTAGAAAGGACAATTGAGGGCACCCTCATTTCAAATGTCGTCGAGACATACAGATTATCAACAAGTTAATAATAAACCAGGGTGGCGCACCATGTACAGCACTGCGGTGCAACACGGCCGTCCCGGGTTCAACTCCCGGACCCGGCGACCTTTGCAGAATGTCATCCCCCTCTACCCTCCCATACTTCCTCTCTCTCTATACCGGACTGCCCGGTAAAAACCAATAAAATATCTACCAAAATATAATTAAAATATATATAATAATAATAAACACTGATATAATCAAATAATCAGTTTACATGGTAAACAGAAGGCATAATAAAATATAAACACATAGATAAAGTGCAGAATAATGGGGGGCAAAAGACTAAAAACAACTGCCAGGCGTTATGTAACCTGCTGGTCCGTCTGTCTCACTGACCTTCCAGGCCCAGCTCTCTCAGGGCTCTGTACCCTCCTGGCTGGAGCAGCTCCCCTACTATCCGATCCGGCTCTCTCATGTCCCTCTCCACCACCGTCACCCTCCTGCCGTCCCGGGCCAGCACGGCTGCCATGGCCGAGCCCAGGACCCCGGCACCGATGATCACCACGTCAGGCTCCGGGCCCAGGACGGAGCCGGCCGCAGGGCTCTTCTCTGAGTCTGAAGAGTCCCTGATGGTCACCCTCTTTCTCCTGCCATGGCTCTGGAGAACAGGCGGCGTGGTCAGAAGAGAGAGCGAGAAAACTCTGATATCCCTTTCACTACCACACTACCAAATGATTAACCCTTTCACTGCAACAATGGAGGGGGGGGGGGGACTGTACATTGGAGGTGGGTGGGTGGGTGGGGTGGGGGGAGGGTAACTGTACATTGGATTATCGACGAAACCTTACTTGGTCCCAAGAAGAGGGTCTCGTGCATTACTGGGTTAGGACATTTACTGTACATTGGAGGGGGTTGGGTTAGGACATTTACAGGGGCCAGTTTTTCGAATTGCAGTCTCCCGTAGGTGCTCCTTGAGAGTGGTTTTAAAAGTGGATTCCTTTACAGCTGTGGGTAGGGCGTTCCACATTGATGTGGCATAATTGCAAAACGTGTTTAGTCCCTTGTTTGAGCCAAATCTGGGTTTAACATGATTTGTGGAGCTCCCTCTGGTGTTGTGGTCGTGGTATTCACTGACCTTTGGGAAGTATTTTGACATGTACATGGGTATCTTAGTGTTAGTGGTGTAGTGTATCTTGTAGACCAGGCCCATTGCAAGTTGCTGTACTCTGTCGTCTACTCTAAGCCATCCTAGGTTGTCAAAGTGGGCAGGGGTGAGGTGGGTTCTAGGAGTAAGGTCAAGCAGTAGTCTGACCAGTTTGTTTTGTGATGTTTGTAATTTTGTTTTTAGCGCCTTTGAGGTGCTTTGGTACCATGAGGTGCAAGCATAGTGGTAGTGAAAGGTTAACCTTCTGTAGTGTGGTAGTGAAAGGGATATACTCACCTGAGTCTGAATGAAGTCAGAGGGTCCCTTACCTTACTATCATGGTAGTTTGATAGTCATTTCAGTTCTACCATGGTACCAGCCACTGTTTAAATAATTCACTGTGATAGCCATGGTACAAATTATGTATAACTATGGTACCACTTATGTAGGCCTACTTACATAATACCATGGTATCACATTTAAACCATGATCACGCTTATTAGATTAGACTCATATTACAAGAAGTTTGGCATCTAACCAGAATGCAAATGTAGCAATAAAGTGCAATAGAATTGTACAATGTACAGGTGATTAAATAGGGTATAAAATATATAAAAGAGTACTACTGAGTAATAGTGCTAATCAGATGTATGTACAGAATTAATATATACAGCGATATAGGTATAAATACACTATGGTTAGTAAGTCATACTGGCCAGCAGTGTAACTAGTAAGAGTAGAGTAGGTAGGGATATGTACAGGTATATACTGTATATATATATAGTATATAAAGACATGTACAAAGGATTATATGCAGGTATACAGACAGATGTGGATAAATATATATGGTAAATATAAATATATGTATTTAGTATATACAGCATTATTGTACATGCTATCATACAGAGTTATATGGGTTATATGCAGGTGTTTAAATACAGTAGGTATATAGAAAGGATTATATGCAGGTATCTTCAGACATATATATGGACATATAAATATATAAATACTGTGTATCATAATTGTGCATGCTATCAGAGAATGGGTATAATAGGTTTGAGGTAGGTATTATGTAAGGCAGTTGTAGACAGTGAAAGCAGTAGGCAGCTATAAATTGAATATAGGCAACAGTATTTGGGGGTTTCCTTTTTTCTTCCAAGAATTCTTTCTGTTTTGGTGAATGAAGAAACATTTCGTATCATTGTTATCATTTGAAATAGCTAAATTGGGACTACATAACTACATGTCCGCAGCTTCAAATGTACTTCTTTGTTCTAAT
This sequence comes from Notolepis coatsorum, assembly GCF_963971535.1. Taxonomy (NCBI): domain Eukaryota; kingdom Metazoa; phylum Chordata; class Actinopteri; order Aulopiformes; family Paralepididae; genus Notolepis; species Notolepis coatsorum. The sequence goes on along the minus strand of NC_140183.1, from coordinate 19,715,370 downwards.
GATTAGGTTCAACCAAATGATTCCTTACCTTTTTGGAGGTGCTCTCGGCGTGGCTCAGTGTTGAGGTTTGTGGAATAAACTTATTAATAAGAGGCAACGCTGATAGAAAGTCCAGACTTAACACCTGTGTTACTTTGAGCGTCCGTTCGTGGAAATACCTGATATATGACAATAGCATTCCGACTGTAAGGAATACAACTGCAGCCATGATCAGCTCTTTGTGAGCGTAAGTAAAGAGAGTGTCGCATTTTTTGTAAAGGTATGTAAAACTCGCTATTCCCAAGAAAGTCCACATCTTTTAGTAACTTGAAATGACCAGGAACACGTAGAATAATACAAATTAAAAATATAAAAAGCGCAAAGGGGAAAAAAATAATCCGACGTCCGGTAAAAGGCAAATACAATAATAAATGAAATAGTGAGTTACAGGTTCATATCCTTTTTTTCTTTTTTTTTCAGGACCTGCCAGCTGTCAGTCGGTCCAAAACAATATTTCAGCTTTGATCAAAACCCATGATAATTTAGAAACCGGTCCAAAAAAAACGATGCATATATTATGCTAATGCAAAACGCGGGCGGCTCCGGGATTGGGTGGCGTCCCGTCTTCTCTGCAGCTCGACCCGCCAACCAGGCGCGACGCGGCGGTGAGCAGAGCTCACGCTACCCGCCCATAGGACGCCTCTGAGGGCGGCCGGCCGCTGGTTGGACGACGAGCCGGGCAGGCTGCTAGTATGATGTGACGTCGTCAGAAAGGTGAGGCTGAAGCCGGTCTCTCATCATCATCGGCTCGCTGCATGCATGGGGAATTTGGTTTCCACCCAGAGGATCATTCAAGTCACAGCGAAGAAGACTGAAATAATCACCCTGCTCAAACCTGGCTTCATACAATTAGATTAGATCAGATCAAATGTACTGCCATCACAGAAAAGAAGTTTGGCATACAACCAGAGTGCAAATGTAACAGTAAAGTGCAATAGTAATATACACAATGTACAGGTGATTAAACAGGATAATTACACAAATATATAATAAGAGTACTACAGAGTAATAGTGCTATCAGATGTTCCGATATGTACAGTGGGTTGTTGTAGTGTGGTAAGGACCAGGCTAGCAGGAGAATGTCCAAGACGACGTGGAAAAAGAAAACGAAATAGATGTCAGAGATGAACACCCAAGAAGGTCGACAAGACATAGAGAACCTCCAAAAGTCCTGACATATCCACGACTAGGAAACCCACTAGTAACGATAATCCAGTCACTATTCCAGAGTCTAAATGGGAGAAAAAGTGGATAAAAAAAAGAGAATTGCAGGTTTCAGTCTATGTTGTTTAGTCCATTCAGTCTGTTCAGTGCTGTTTCAAGATGCACAGAACTGAAGAACCGCCCGCTTATATAGAGACACAAATGTTCTAGAATGTGACATCATAAGGTGACATAACTTTCTATCATGACATCATACGGTGGTTCTAGAAAGTACTATTATGACATCACCACACACCAGAATGTTCTATGTTCCAGAAAGGTCTATGACATCACCACAAACGTTCTAGAAGGTTCTATGTTCTAGAATGTTCTATTATGACATCATACTGTGACATCACAAATGTTCTTACATAATAGCATTAACTATTTATGTTCTTATTCAATCTGAACCCTGGGTTACATCCTCCCCTTCTTTCCTAATGCACGTCCCTGTGCATATTATCCCAGCACTACATTATCACAATCCTATGAGGTTCTTGGGAGTCGGAGTCATCTAAAGAGTCTGTGATTACTGAGCTTAGACTGGGATAATATGCACAGGGACGTGCATTAGGAAAGAAGGGGAGGATGTAACCCAGGGTTCAGATTGAATAAGAACATAAATAGTTAATGCTATTATGTAAGAACATTTGTGATGTCACAGTATGATGTCATAATAGAACATTCTAGAACATAGAACCTTCTAGAACGTTTGTGGTGATGTCATAGACCTTTCTGGAACATAGAACATTCTGGTGTGTGGTGATGTCATAATAGTACTTTCTAGAACCACCGTATGATGTCATGATAGAAAGTTATGTCACCTTATGATGTCACATTCTAGAACATTTGTGTCTCTATATAAGCGGGCGGTTCTTCAGTTCTGTGCATCTTGAAACAGCACTGAACAGACTGAATGGACTAAACAACATAGACTGAAACCTGCTATTCTCTTTTTTTGATCCACTTTTTCTCCCATTTTCTATATTTTCTCCCATCCCAATTTCGTATCATCCAATTCAACCCTCCCCTGTCACGAACGCTGTTTCTTGCCTCCCACAAGCCGGCTGCAATGTGGACTAAGTCATACATAGCACAAGTCCCCTCCGGTACTTGAGGTAACAGCAGTCGCATCTTTTCACCTGCGCAGCTCGATCTCTCAGTGGCGACGAGTAACGCGTGGGAGGCTCACGCTGCCCCCGACACTTCCTGATTCTACTGCGCAGGCGCACCAACCGACCTGTAGGAGTCGCTGTCCACAACGCCCGATCCCCACCCATCAGTTTCCCACCCCCTAATACGGCCAATGTGTATTAGTACGGACGACCAGCTAAACTGAAAGCAAATGTGGAGCGCTGGGCTCGAACAGGCAAGCCCAGCGTCTCCAGATTTCGTGGCGAGCGCCTTGCCCACTACGCCACGTAGCCGCCCTAAACCTGCAATTCTCAACCACCCTTGGAGCAGTTCCAGACCACCCATCACCACGTGTGCCCACGCGGGACGAGGCGGTGTGCCGGACCGATACCAGATGGCGAGCCAACCCCGGAACCTCTGATATAGCTCAAGGCTAATGCCAGCCTGATGTGAATACCCCTGTTGCTCAACTCCTGTTACACAAACAGTCCGGTAGGATTGATCTGATTGAACGAGAATACAAGGACTTCCAAGGGCTTCGACCCCGTTCACCTTGTGTTATTTTGATATTGTATTTGATTTGATTTAATTTGATATATGGGTACTGATATTCTCCTATAAGAAGGGAGAATTAAATTCACCCAGTAAGATACTTGAATCCCATTGATGACATATTGATTATAGCTGAATCACTGATGGTTCTCCTGTAAAGAAAGATGGTTTAAAGGATAAATTCACCTAATAAGGTATTTGCATTCCCTTCACACTTAAATGTTTAAATTAATATGTTTAAACGTTTACCTATTGAAATGATAAACTGATATAGAGTTTACTGATGATAAAAGGATACATCCAATATCCAACCTGGAACCTAGCTTTTAGCTAGAGATAACCTCAGAGACGTCTGAACAAACCCCAATGTGTTGATCCAATCAACCTAGGACTTGATATCGAACTAACCCTCCCGAAAGGAGAGGTTACTGAAAGAACCTAAAAGGGATACTTCAAACCATTACTTGTACTTTACGTCTGTATGTATTATTACTGTCTAGCTAGCGCGCTTTTAATTTTGATTGATTGATTGAAAACTTTATTAACAGATTGCAGAATGGGTACAATACAGTACAGCTCAATACACACAATTGTTAAGGGGATGCAGACCAGAGAAAGACTTTCGTCTTGTTTACATCAGGGTCCCCCATTTTCAATTCATCAGGACATATATGACATACATGACATACAGATAGACAGTACTGCTACATCTATACATTTATGACATACCAGATTTGCAAATACAGTACTGTTTGTGATACAGAAGGAGTCAAGAAAAGGGAGTATATACATTTGACGTAGAAACTGTACATTGGAGGAGGTTGGGTGGGGGGGTTGGGTGCATTGGGATATTGACAACCATACTGGGTAATTTACATTGGAGGTGGTTGGGGGGGGGGGGGGGGGGGGGAGACACACTGTATAAACAAGCAAAACTGTACATTGAGGGGGGGGGGGGGGGAGGAGACACTGTACAAACAAACAAAATTGTACATTGGACTATTGACAAAACCATACTAGGTAAATGACTGTACATTGGAGGGGGTTGGGTTAGGATATTTACAGGGGCCAGTTTTGAATTGCAGTCTCCCGTAGGTGTCCCTTGAGAGAGGTTTTGAAAGTGGGTAGTGATCCACATTCCTTTACAGCTTTGGGTAGGGCGTTCCACATTGATGTGGCATAATTGCGAAACGTGTTTAGTCCCTTATTTGAGCCGAATCTGGGTTTAACATGATTTGTGGAGCTCCCTCTGGTGTTGTGATCGTGGTATTCACTGACCTTTGGGAAGTATTTTGACATGTACATGGGTACCTTGGTCGTGTAGTGTATCTTGTAGACCAGGCCCATTGCAAGTTGCTGTACTCTGTCGTCTACTCTAAGCCATCCTAGGTTGTCAAAGTGGGCAGGGGTGAGGTGGGTTCTAGGAGTAAGGTCAAGCAGTAGTCTGACCAGTTTGTTTTGAGATGTTTGTAATTTTGTTTTTAGCGCCTTTGAGGTGCTTTGGTACCATGAGGTGCAAGCATAGTCGTAGTACCCCTGAATGAGTGCTCCTGCCAGAGTCTTCAGGGTATTCTTGTTTACCAGAGAGGAGATCCGGTACAAGAATCGAGTTCGTTGGTTGACTTTTTTTATTACATTGGATGCCATTTTGTCACAGGAGAGATTAGCCTCTAGGATGGAACCCAGGTAGGTAATTTCATCTTTCCTTGTGACAATATTGTCACCCACTGTAACTGAGAAGCCGTCGGTCTTGCTGAGTTTGTTATTTGAACCGAAGAGAATGGACTCTGTTTTGCCCATGTGTAATGATAGTTTGTTATCAGCGAGCCATATGCAGATTCTGCCTAGTTCCGAGCTGAGGGTTTTTTCAACCTGTAACTTGTTCTTGTCAGAGACCAGCAGGGCTGAGTCGTCCGCAAACAGGAACAAGTTGCAGTCACAAGCTGACGACATGTCATTTGCATAAATTAGGAACAGTAGCGGTCCTAGTATGCTTCCTTGTGGAACACCACAGCTCACTGTGAGGGGGGGGGATAGGGTACCGTTTACCTCCACCATCTGTTCCCTCCCCTCAAGGTAGGATTGCATCCAGCTCACCGATAGACTATCAAAACCAATTGCTTTTAGCTTGTCAATCAGAATGGAGTGATTGACCGTGTCAAAGGCCTTTTTTTGTAGATCCAGCATGACCATGCCGCAGTATTTGCCTGCGTCCACCTCTTGTTTGATGTGGTCATTCAAATAGAGAAGGCATGTGTCAGTGGAGTGGGATGTTCTGAAGCCAGATTGGAATTCGTAGATTAGATTTTTTTCCGCTAGGTACTTTTCGACCTGTTCATAGACTATTTTTTCCATGACTTTCGAGATGGAGGTGAGAATAGAAACAGGGCGGTAGTTGCCTGGGTTTAATTTGCTGCCCTTTTTGTGCAGAGGGGTCACCCTCGCAATTTTGAAGTCCTTGGGGACGTGTCCCTGTTTTATGGAGAGGTTTATTATGTGTGTGATGATTGGGGTGATGGCGGCTGCTGCGTCTCTGAGGAATTTGGAGGGGATGTTGTCATGGCCAGTGGCCTTGTTAGGTTGGAGGGCGCTCAGTTTATTGAGTACCTCATCTGTTGTTACCATTTCCAGCTTGAAGTCGTCCTTGCGGACCCCTAGGTTTTTGTAGTAAGCTACTATGTGTTCTACCCCATAAAGCCCTGAGTGGGGGAGGGTAGTTTGTTTACCAGTGTTGTGGCTATGTTTGTGAAGAAAATGTTTAAGTAATTGGCTACATCCAGCTTGTCTGTGATGAGCGTGTTGTCCGTTTTTATGTTTATGTTTGAGAATCTGGTTTTAAGTTTTTTACATCCTAGTTGATTATTGAGTAATTTCCAAAGTTCACGTGGTTTGTTTTTGTTTTCCTCAGTTTTGTCATTGATGAACACAGGTTATTGTTATAACTCTGTCTCTGGTCTACTATTCCTTTAATTGTGCATATTACTCCTCCTCATTCGAACTTAGAACTGTGCCTGTGGCGACCAGCTGTTACTGACACAAGTGCTACATAAGGGACATTTATTTGACAGATATAGTATCTGCAGATATGTAAAAAGGATTGTAGGCAGGTAGATACACAGCTATGGTAAGTATAAATATATGTATACAGCATTATTGTACATGCCATCATACAGTTATATGCGGATGTATAAGTAGTTAGATAGGATTATATGCAGGTATATTCAGACAGATATGGATATATATATGCAGTAAATATAAATATACAGCACTACTGTACATGCTATAATACAGACATATGTATGATATTATTATTAGTGAAGCTAGAAGTCACCCTGCAACCTGGCTTCATAACAACTATAGTTGTAGGCCTACACATGTCAAATAAAAACAAGGAAGTGGATGAGGATTATTTTTTAGCTACTATTGTCTTACTAGACTCAGATCAGTCTGGGGGTAAAGTTGCACTCCTTAGGGACAGACCTAGGATCAGCTCGCCAGTTAACCATGGAAAAAAGATGCAGTGACCCTACAATAGTTTTAATGAATAGGTCACTCACACTGCACCCAGCACGCCTCTGTGTTTCTGAGATCACATGGATAAATATTTATGTCACAAACAGGATCGTTCTTCATTCATTTGATTTATTGCATTCCTACAATCAACAGTGAATACAACTATTCTGAATAGCCCCTCTCTCTCTCATCTAAGAACATTGAGTAGGGCAGGCTACCACCAAACGGTCACCCTAATAACATTTAAATAGTTATTTTTAATACATAGCTTCCATGAAGTAAGGCTACTTTCTCTTAACATTGTGCAAATATTGAAAAGACAGATGTATCTGTCATCTGCTTCTAAGGACATATGTTGGTATGTGTAAATACAGCAGTAGTTTAACCGCCCACTTAATCCACTTGTGAAATAGACTTTACCCAATTTGAATCTTTATATCTAAATGCAAAGTCCAAGTGTTGCACAAAGTCATGTACACATTACATGCGAGTAGAAACGGTAGTGATGCAGTACATTATATCAAGTGGTATCAACATGATGTAAGTAAGGTTCGGAATAACAAGTAGAAACAGACAGAACAATGTGAGAAAATACGTTTTTTTCTTTTTCTTTTTTTTTTATCCACTTTTTCTCCCATTTTTCTATATTTTCTCCCATCCCAATTTCGTATCATCCAATTCAACCCTCCCCTGTCACGAACGCTGTTTCTTGCCTCCCACAAGCCGGCTGCAATGTGGACTAAGTCATACATAGCACAAGTCCCCTCCGGTACTTGAGGTAACAGCAGTCGCATCTTTTCACCTGCGCAGATCGATCTCTCAGTGGCGAGGAGTAACGCGTGGGAGGCTCACGCTGCCCCCGACACTTCCTGATTCTACTGCGCAGGCGCACCAACCGACCTGTAGGAGTTGCTGTCCACAACGCCCGATCCCCACCCATCAGTTTCCCACCCCCTAATACGGCCAATGTGTATTAGTATGAACGACCAGCTAAACTGAAAGCAATGTGGAGCGCTGGGCTCGAACAGGCGAGCCCAGCGTCTCCGCATTCGTGGCGAGCGCCTTGCCCACTACGCCACGTAGCCGCCCTAGAAAATACTTTGTTTTTATACTGATTTGGTTGTTATTTGTCACACCATCATCATGCACAGGAGTTATTCCACCGCTACACATCACAGATTTCAGTTCATACTTGTATGACTTCTACTAGTTAAGCTATATTGTGTCATCATTAGTTTCATAGTTAACATGGACGGGATTGATGTTGGAGGTCTTGAGTCATAGGCAGACACCGGCCTGGTAAGTGTCTTCATTACACGTAGTGATTAAAGATGGTTTCATATTTCTCCTGTTTGCCTGATGTGACCTTTGGCTCTCCGTTCTGCTTGATGAAGTCCTGAGAAAACAAAAAAAAACACATTGGACCTCATTCTCGAACATTTTCTTAAGTGTCTTAAATATCTTCTTAACTTTGTAAGACCAAACCTAAGAAAGATCCCCGCCGGATTCATGAACGCGTGGAAACTTGTTCTCAAACAGTCAGTGTTCTCAGCTGCACTCGACCGAATGAGGAATGCCACTGATTCTTAAATTGAATGTGCACCTGATTTCGCCCCGCCAGCTCATTATAAGAGCATGCAACCACAGGACCGGGTGCCCACAGAATTATATTAGATTAAAATGTATTGTCATTATACAACACAAGTACAGTACAACGAAAATAAGTTTGTCATCCAATCAGAGTGCAAATGTAATAGTAAAGTGCAATAGTAATATACAATGTACAGGTGATTAAACTGGGTATAAAATATATAAATTGGTACTACTGAATAATCATGCTAATCGGATGTATGTACAGAGTTGTAGTGTTTACTGTAATATATTAATATGTACAATGACACAGGTATAAAGACCCTATGGTAGTAAGTCATACTGGCCAGCAGCGTAACTAGTACGAGTATGTAAGGGATTTGTAGAGATAATAGTATCTACAGATATGTAAAAAGGATTATATACAGGTATGCACAGACATATGTGGATATAGAGTAAGATAAGGAGTATAACATAAGTTTGACACTTCTTTAGTAGTCTCCACGTGCAAGTTAAAAATGTCTTCCCTCTCATCATGGGATCCAGGGATTCCAGGGCGGTTCATTGAAACATATAACAAACATACTACTGTTGTCATGTTTATATAAAAAAATAAAAACAGGTGTTGGATTTTCCAACTAATTCCTCTTGGGGTGGAATGAGTGTAGCAGCAGCAGCAGCAAGCGTGTACAAAGTGGGACATCTTTAACCCATTCACTGCCACACAACAGAAGGTTAACCCTTTACTATCACACAACCGACGGCGATGCTCCATCATTAGCTCCACGGATGCATCGCCGTCGGTTGTGTGATAGTAAAGGGCTAACCTTCTGTATTGTCACAGTGAAAGGGTTGACCGGCTGTCGTGTGGCAGTGAAATGTTTAATGTTGCTCCTCACCTCCAGATCCTCCAATGAGGCGATGCCATCCTCCACTTTCTGTCCAATCCCGTGGCTGAAGCTTGAGTAGCGCTCCTGTTCAAATCAAACATTTCTAATATCAGAAGACTAAAACCAGATGTAGTATTTTCACAACAATATGTAAACAGAAAATGAAGGTGTGTATTTAGATAATGGAAGGCGATGTTTATGTTATGTATCTTGGCCTGTGAACGTTTGCTTGTATCCTTTTGCACTTTGTGGGATATTTGTAGTCGATATCCTGATGAAGAATGTGCTCAGTCAACCGAGGCTTGGATAATAACAAGGGTTTATTAACCAAACAGATAGAATACATAGAGAGAATGGCTGAGGGCTTCCCCCCAGGTGATCAGCTGAATTTACCCAGGTAAGAAGACCCCGGATAGATCTCAAGAGGAGATCTATATAGGTAACAGGGGGGGGAGTGGTCCCATTTGATAGATCAGATGGGGGGGAGGGGGTACAGGTTTGGGGGACACAGGGGAGGGGGGTGTCTTATTCCACAGAGGGGGGGGGGGGCACAGGTAAGGGGAACATATTTACATGAGGACATATTATACCACAACTTCATACTATGCTAGTGTTGATGTTCACTTTGCGTCATAAAATGACAGCCTGGCTGTACGGCAATACAAATAAAACTTAAACAACAACAATGTTAAAACCTTATCTTCTGTCAAAAAATCCAGATTTTGTTGGATGACATCGTTCCATGATGTTGCCGTGGTGTTTTTACCACCAGGCCATCAGGCCTCTCAACTCATAAACCTAAATATACCAAATCAAATCAAATGTATTTGTAAGGCCACACGTTAATGTCCCCATGGGCCGGACACGTCTTCTTTAAACAAGTCAAGAAGAAACATCACAATAGGTCAAGAACAAAACACCATAAAGTCTAACATTTTTAAAATAAATGCAACACTCCCAGACATACCCCACGCGAAGGTAAGGAAAAACTCACTAAAACCTAGCAATAGGAAAAAATGCACCACAGGCAATGTGGAGGAGAGAAACCTACCACTTTGCATCTGCTTACCTGCGGCCTGCACTACACATAAATGCACCATCAACTATGACTGCTGCTCTTGAACCTGGACTGCTACATACCAATGTGTAATACTGTTGTATACACTTGTCACTTCTACTTTTACACACAAATCCTCGTTGTCATATTATGTACTGTATATAGTTTGCTCATTTCCTCATTTCTATTTTTTTTATTATTATTATTTGTATGTCTATTTTCTCAGCTGTGAAGCATTTGGGCTACAATTTCTGTATTAAAGGTGCTATACAAATACAGTTTAATATAATAATTATTATTATTAGTGTCACATTCCATGTATTTCATTCTCCCATATCTCATACCACCTGTGTAATACTGTTTATACACATATCCTAATTTACATATTATGTACATAGTTATACATCTTATTCATTTACATTTACATTTACATTTAGTCATTTAGCTGACGCTTTTATCCAAAGCGACTTACAAGTTCTGTACGACAAGCCATCAGGAAGAGCACAACTCTATCAGCTGAGTAACAATGTTCATCAAAGTGTTGAGTGCTACAGTGTAGGTTAGTTTATTAGGACAAGTGCATGACAGTATGGTTAGTTAGGGTTAGATTTTTATTTTTATTTTTTTTTTTAATTCAGATAATGGTTGAAGAAGTGAGTCTTTAGTCGACGGCGAAAGATTGGACGTGTTTCGGCTGTCCTAACTGGGGTGGGTAGTTCATTCCACCATTGTGGGGCAAGGACTGAGAATAGGCGACTTCTCTTTGATGACCCTCCCGGAGCTTGGATAGGAGTAGGTCTGAGGCGGCCAGAAGATGCAGAGCGTAGGGGTCTTGAGGGTGTGTAGTTAGAGACCATTGACCGGAGGTAGGCGGTAGCAGTTCCCTTTGCCGCACGGTATGCTAGGTCAAGGGCCTTGAAGCGGATTCGTGCAGCAATGGGGAGCCAGTGCAGGTCCCTAAGAAGTGGGGTGACATGGGCCGACTTCGGTAGGTTTGAGATCAGGCGGGCCGCTGCGTTCTGAATGAGTTGAAGAGGCTTAGTGGCAGTGGCCGGGAGGCCAGCGAGCAGTGCGTTGCAGTAGTCGAGGCGGGAGATGACTGTTGATTGGACGAGGAGTTGGGTGGCTTCTTTTGTCAGGAAGGGGCGTATCCTTCTGACGTTGCTCAGGAGGAATCGGCAGGTTCTGGTTGTCGCTGCGATGTGAGCAGAGAAGTTCAACTGGTCGTCGAGGACAACACCAAGGTTCTTGGCGGTCGGGGACGCGGTCACAGCTGCATTCTCGACTGTGATGGAAAGGTCGGTCAGGGGGGAGGATTTGGCCGGCAGGTGGAGCAATTCTGTTTTGCTTAGGTTCAGTTTGAGGTGGTTGGTCGTCATCCAGGCGGAGATGTCGGACAGACAGGCCGAGATCCGCTCAGAGACGTGGATATCTGAGGGAGGGAAGGAGAGGAAGAGTTGAGTATCGTCGGCATAACAGTGGTAGGAGAAGCCATGAGACGTGATAATGTTACCCAGTGATTTAGTGTAGAGGGAGAAGAGAAGGGGTCCTAAAACCGAGCCCTGGGGGACACCCGTCCGCAGGGGGCGGGTGGCCGACAGGGTCCCTCTCCATGACACTTGGTAGGAGCGGTCATTGAGGTATGATGACAACCATGTCAGCGCAGAGCCAGCCACTCCCATTCCTGCGAGGGCCGCGAGGAGGATCTGGTGGTTGACTGTGTCGAAGGCTGCAGATAGATCTAGGAGAATCAGGACAGAGGAGAGGCCTTTCGCTTTTGCTAAGTGAAGTGCCTCTGTGACCGCAATGAGGGCTGTCTCTGTGGAGTGACCAGTCCTGAAGCCTGACTGATTAGGGTCTAGGAGGTCATTCTGTAAGAGATAAGCAGTAAGTTGGTTGGATACAGCACGTTCAAGTGTTTTAGAAAGGAAGGAGAGAAGAGAGACAGGACGGTAGTTGCCTATGACGGTAGGGTTCAGGGATGGTTTTTTTATGAGGGGCGTGACTCTGGCTTGTTTTAGGGAGGTGGGGACCACCCCCGAGTTGAGTGAGGAGTTGATGGTTGCAGTTAGGAATGGGAGGATGTCTGGTGCTATGGACTGGAGGAGTGGGGAAGGTAGCCGGTCCAGCTGGCATGTAGTCGGACGGTTCGACGTTACCAGTGTCAGGGTCTCGGCTTCTGTAATGGGAGAGAAAGATGACAGAGTGAAGGATGAGGTTCTCGATTCAGCATTTGGAATGGGTGGGGGTTGGGAGAAGGAGCTGCGGATGTTCTCCACTTTTTCCTCAAAGAAGATCGCAAAGTCTTCGGCAGAGAAAGATGAGGGAGGGGGGGGTGGGGGGGGAGTGAGGAGGGAGGACATGGTAGCATGCAGTTTGCGAAGATTCTTGGCAGAGGCCTCGATCCTATGGTGAAAGAAAGAAGCTTTGGCATTAGTAATGGTTTTGGAGAATGTTAACAAGAGGTTGTGATATGTGTCGATGTCAGCAGTGAGGCGTGACTTTCTATACTTCCTTTCAGCTGCTCTGTTATGCCATGCTTATTTACTTTTTATTTTACTTTATTCTACCTTTATATGACTAGTGCCCTAATGTGTCTAGTCCTCCTACTGCTGAGCTGACCTGTTTTCTCGTCCAACACGTTTCATTGTGCCGTTGACCTCGTGTTAACATACATACATTATGACCATTGACCAATAAAATAAACGTGAAACCTGAAAGGCATACAGTACCTTCACCATACCAGAGATCACTCCTTCTTCTGCCATGCGGACGGCGTTCCTGAGTCCTCTGGCGAAGGCGTCCATGGCTCCGATGTGAGCGATGAACAGGTCCTCCAGGTCTGTGGACTCTCTACGTACCTTGGCGTCGAAGTTCAGACCTCCAGGCTGCAGACCACCTTGTTCAATGATGGTCTGAGAAGGGGAATGACATTGGTTAACTTTGTTTCAGAGAAACATCCTCTAAGAGCAACGTTGGTTCACTTTGTTTCAAAGGGTGATTTTTTTTTTAATTTGTGTCGAGATTATATATATATATAATATCCAAGCATTTGTTACTAGTTATTGTAGAGGTAATGTAACTAGTTATTGTAGAGGTAATTTAACTAGTTATTGTAGAGGTAATGTAACTAGTTATTGTAGAGGTAATGTAGCTAGTTATTGTAGAGGTAATTTAACTAGTTATTGTAGAGGTAATGTAACTAGTTATTGTAGAGGTAATGTAACTAGTTATTGTAGAGGTAATGTAACTAGTTATTGTAGAGGTACGTTTTATTCTCAATACTACCCGGTGCAGCTTTAAATAAAATGCCATTCCTCTTTAAATATCCATTATTTTTTTTGTTTGTTGTTGTTTTGTTGTTGTTGTATTATATATATATATATATATGTCTGTTATCACTCTCCGTGGATGGGATGGGGAGGGGCTAGGGGATAGGAACGGGAAATGGGGGGGGGGGGGGAAGGAAGATGTATAATTTGTATAATTATCTGTACTTTAAATTTTTTGAAAACTTCCAATAAAGAAAGTTATAAAAAAAGAAATCCATTATTCTATGACCACTCTAAAACCATCGGTTGTCCTCACCTTCATCACCATGGTGATGTTCCTGGTGTCCATGGGGAACTGGTCTGTATCCCAACCCAGGTCTGGAGAGCCTGTATTGGAGTCCACTGAACCCAGCATGCCAAACCTGCCCGGCAGAAAGCAGTCAGTAGTGATAATGTAATAGTGAACATTGGGGTGCAGTAAATGCCATCCATCTAATGATGCCAACATGTTAGGGGTGTAATGATACACTAATGTTAAAGGAACACTCCCAACATTATGGGAAATGTGTTTACCGTTTTCTCCAGAGACAGACTAGATAAGATGCCAATCCGGCTGCACGCTAGCTATTTGTGCACGCTAGCCTAGTTTAGCAGTGCACAAATTAATGGAAGCGGATACAGAGTGTTAAGCTAGGCTACTGGTCCGTATCGCTTCCATTAATTTGTGCTACTACTAATAGCAGTAGTCATACCGTACTTATCACGTACAATATCACACGAGAGTGAGTGCAGTGAATATCAGCACAACTGTGATACATAAATATATAATGTATATTATTATACATATTCCATATTGAACGGACAGATTTCTTTAAAAAATCTTCCTTTCTGTACCGAGAACACCCCTACATGATGTCAAATAATCACGTCTTACGCAGCGGCCATGACGACGTCATGTTCGTAGGAGTGTCCCGCTAACGTGGTGTGGTTGGGCTCGATGTTCAGCTTAAAGTGACTGTCCAGACCATACTGCTTCAGGAAACCTATTACACTCATGGCATCTGGAAGAGAGAGGCACCTAAGTATATATACACACACTGGAGACACACTGGAGAACACACTGGAGACACACTGGAGACACACTGGAGACACACTGGAGAACACACTGGAGACACACTGGAGACACACTGGAGACACACTGGAGAACACACTGGAGACACACTGGAGACACACTGGAGAACACACTGGAGACACACTGGAGACACACTGGAGACACACTGGAGACACACTGGAGACACACTGGAGAACACACTGGAGACACACTGGAGACACACTGGAGACACACTGGAGACACACTGGAGAACACACTGGAGACACACTGGAGACACACTGGAGACACACTGGAGACACACTGGAGACACACTGGACACACACTGGAGACACACTGGAGACACACTGGAGACACACTAGATACACACTAGATACACACTGGAGACACACTGGATACACACTGGAGACACACTGGAGACACACTGGAGACACACTGGAGACACACTAGATACACACTGGAGACACACTGGAGACACACTGGAGACACACTGGAGACACACTGGAGACACACTGGAGACACACTGGATACACACTGGAGACACACTGGAGACACACTGGAGACACTGGATACACACTGGAGACACACTGGAGACACACTGGTATTTGATACTGGTATGAGACAGCTTACCGTAATCATACTGGTGTTTGATACTGGTATGAGACAGCTTACCGTAGTCATACTGGTGTTTGATACTGGTATGAGACAGCTTACCGTAGTCATACTGGTGTTTGATACTGGTATGAGACTGCTTACCGTAGTCATACTGGTGTTTACAAGGCTCTTTAGGTTTCGGCTCAATGAGAAACTGGCACTTCAGTCCTATCTTCTCTTTGTACTCTGCAAACAAGAGAACATTTTTGCATTTATGGAGCAGGCAAACGAGTTGAACAAGTTTTTCGACAGTTTTGACCAGAGTAACTTCCCCTCACCGAACAATCAGCAGCAATCAGAATACTGGCATTTCCATCACACTGTGATTATTTATCAGTGTTTCCCCTATCATTGCCTTGAAGGTGCGGCCTGCACGACTCTCTCTGCACGACTCTCTCTCTCTCCGCGCGCAACACACACACACCGAAACCTTTCGGTGTGTGTGTGTGTGCGCCCGTCCCAAATCTGGCACACTTTTGAACTAAGTTATACTGTGATAGAGCGCAGAGAATGAACGCGTTCACAATTACGTTCATCTAGCGGAAATACAGTACATTCAGTTCACGTTCGCCCCAAAATATGAACGTTCAGGTACATCACCGACTGTGGGTATCCAGTATGAAGAACAGCATTGATTGTGCTGAGAAAGAAGTATGGATCAACAACATCATTGGTACGTAGGACAGAGGGCTAGGGGTGCAGAAGACCAGCCTATTGGATTAGAAAACTATCTACTTCTACCTCCATAAAAAAAAGTATTGCTTTCCCCCCAAAAAAGACATTTGATTAAGATATTTATCATTTAAAAAAATGTGGTGGGTCAAAAAAAAAGTTGTTTATATGTTGCAGGAATGTATCCCCTCCCTACTTCCCATTTCCCCAAGTGGAATGCACCTGATTGGATAAATTACATGCTGGTGCTCTAGTGCGACATCTAGTGGCTGAATGTTATGTATAGCACATTGAAGTTATCCTCCACTACAGACACCGTCTTCGTACACAAAAGCTTGCTGACTTTAATTTGACAACATAGTCAAGACAGAAATACACCAGAGATGAGGCTCACACTCTTACTTACTGACAGCCAGAGATGAGGCTCACACTCGGTACTTACTGACAGCCAGAGATGAGGCTCACACTCGGTACTTACTGACAGCCAGAGATGAGGCTCACACTCTGTACTTACTGACAGCCATTTTGAAGAAGTTGGCCATGTGTTTGAGTTCAGCAGCAACATCAGTGTTGTGTATAGAGAGGAAGCCCTCCCTGCCGCCCCAGAAAACTAAAAGACAGAAAACAGATAACATTTTTTTATTTATTATTGCCTACATATATTGTAACGTATATTATAACCGATAGGGCATACAGACCCTCATATGCACCTTTGTTTATAGATAGATTTAATTATATTGTTTACACTGTTTATTTTCCTCATATTTCTATATTCAGATTTAATTTAATTTCCTATATTTATGTCTTTCTACTATTACCCTGCCCATACCTTTCTACTATTACCCCCCCCCCCTCCCCTCCCCCTGCCCCGTGCTGCTAGGATGCCTGAATTTCCCAAAGGGGATGAATAAAGGAATGTCTTGTCTCATCTTATTTTATCAAAAAAGTTACTCAAGTTGATATTTTATGTGGAGACACTACTGTAACTCTCTCTCGTACCAAAGTTCTCTGCTCCAAGCTTCTTGGCAACATCCAGTCCTTTCTTCGCAACATCCAGTCCTTTCTTCAACTGAGCCCCAGCGTAGGCCAGAACATGACAGTCAGGGTTAGTGGCTGCTCCGTTCATGTACCTGTCATAAGTAACAATGTACCTGTCATAAGTAACAATGTACCTGTCATAAGTAACAATGTACCTGTCATAAGTAACAATGTACCTGTCATAAGTAACAATGTACCTGTCATAAGTAACAATGTACCTGTCATAAGTAACAGTCATAAGTAACAATGTACCTGTCATAAGTAACAATGTACCTGTCATAAGTAACAATGTACCTGTCATAAGTAACAATGTACCTGTCATAAGTAACAGTGTACCTGTCATAAGTAACAATGTACCTGTCATAAGTAACAGTCATAAGTAACAATGTACCTGTCATAAGTAACAATGTACCTGTCATAAGTAACAGTCATAAGTAACAATGTACCTGTCATAAGTAACAATGTACCTGTCATAAGTAACAATGTACCTGTCATAAGTAACAATGTACCTGTCATAAGTAACAGTCATAAGTAACAATGCACCTGTCATAAGTAACAATGTACCTGTCATAAGTAACAATGTACCTGTCATAAGTAACAGTCATAAGTAACAATGCACCTGTCATAAGTAACAATGTACCTGTCATAAGTAACAATGTACCTGTCATAAGTAACAATGCACCTGTCATAAGTAACAATGTACCTGTCATAAGTAACAATGTACCTGTCATAAGTAACAATGCACCTGTCATAAGTAGCAATGCACCCGTCATAAGTAACAATGTACCTGTCATAAGTAACAATGTACCTGTCATGTGTAACAATGTACCTGTCATGTGTAACAATGTACCTGTCATAAGTAACAATGTACCTGTCATAAGTAACAATGTACCTGTCATGTGTAACAATGTACCTGTCATGTGTAACAATGTACCTGTCATAAGTAACAATGTACCTGTCATAAGTAACAGTCATAAGTAGGGATGTCCGATATTATCGGCCTACCGATATTATCGGCCGATATCGGCATTAAAATGTAATATCGGAAAATATCGGTATCGGTTTTAATTTTTTTTACATTTCTATAGCCTTTATTTACCCAGGCAAGCAAGTAAGAACAAATTCTGATTTTATTTATTGTCAAAAGTATGCATAATGTTGTGTTAATTCCACAACAAGAGATATATAATGTTTGAAATTATTCAATTTTTTTGGGGGGAAACCCTGCATATATCGGTAAATTAAGAGTTGGACAATATCGGTATATCGGTATCGGTAAAAAAGCCAATATCGAGCATCCCTAGTCATAAGTAACAATGTACCTGTCATAAGTAACAATGTACCTGGCATGTGTAACAATGTACCTGTCATGTGTAACAATGTACCTGTCATGTGTAACAATGTACCTGTCATGAGTAGCATGATGACTGTATATACAGATAGAACACATGTGATGACCATATATACAGATAGAACACATGCGATGACTGTATATACAGATAGAACACATGTGATGACTGTATATACAGATAGAACACATGTGATGACCATATATACAGATAGAACACATGCGATGACTGTATATACAGATAGAACACATGTGATGACTGTATATACAGATAGAACACATGTGATGACATTATGCTACAGTGGTTCTACTCTAGACAGACCACTGACCTTGGATGGGCGAACAGGTTGCAGGTCACCCACAGAACTTTCACACCAGTGTGGGTCTGCAGCTGGAGAGCCAGGTCTGTCATCTCATCCAGGTTCCTGTTGGACTCCTCCAGACTGGAGCCTTCTGGAGCCATGTCCCTGAGAGCAACACGGTACAACATCCATTAGGCTAATGATCATTTATAATCATCAATAATAAAAGAGATAGTTTGAGGCCTGATTCGAGGCCCTGAGGGTGAAGTTATCCAAGTTATCTATCTAGGCTACAATTAGTCCAGCAGCGTGGTGACATGGGTGGGGCTCTGGCCACATGATCGGAAGGTTGCGATATGTCCTTGGACTTTGCTGTAACAATGCTCCTGCTATGGTGACAGGGACACAGTACATTTCTGAGTGCCGTTAAACCGGAGTCCCGACTCAATGCGGTCGTTAACTTCTTAACAAGCACCCAGAAAAGTGGCCATTTAATTTTTTTTACTTGAACTTGAGGACTGCATACTTTCTTTGCAAAGCTTAGCTTTATACGTATAGCACATGTATGAGCCTGGTCTCTTTTGAAAGATAACATTCTGAAGTTACTAATGCAAAAAAGGAAAATCACTTTTAGTGCTAATGAAATAGAGTAACAGATGTCTGAACTTGAGTTGAACTTGTGTACTTTTTCTGTAGTGGTTGCAAGATTCCATATTCCAATATTCCAGTATAGAGATATAAGCTGGAAAACACTGCGGTTCCATAGCCTGAAGTCTTATGTAGTACAAGTCCACATGTTATTAAAGTCTGTTCAGAAATGGGCCTTGAGAGACGTCAGAGTTTAATCGGCAACACAATCCAAAATCCATTTCCTCATCCACGGCCGTTCATTCTGAAGTGTGATTCACTTTTGGTTTTCGCTCGTCAACTTTCACCTAGATCTCTACCACGTGGGGTATCGTTGGAATGGTACACTCATTGGCTACAACGCTGATCAATCATTTTCGCCATCAGCGGATGACTGGCAGTTCTGGAGCATCTGGAGTCCAGGGTGGTCATCTGACGCGCAGCACGTAAAAAGACGCTCGCCATAGACATATCGTAATGTAACTCGAGAACCGAGGAAAGGATTTGGTCGAGTGAGGTGGCGTTCGAACGGCAACAAATAGATCTTTCGAACGGTCATTTATATGTTCTGCGAAAGATGCAGCCCAAGCCGTTAGACACTCGCAAAATGCCGTGACTTTCGTGCAAGGGCATGTTAAGAGGTTAAAGAACCCAGGGTACTGTATGGCAGCCATGGTTTGCTTTGCTCAAGTGTGGGTGTCAACCACAGTCAGTTGTCCTGGCTATAAGGGTTTCAGTTGTCCTGACTGTAAGGGTTTCAGCTGTCCTGACTGTGGTGGTTCCAGCTGTCCTGACTGATGGTTTCAGCTGTCCTGACTGTGGTGGTTTCAGCTGTCCTCCTGACTGTGGTGGTTTCAGCTGTCCTGACTGTGGTGGTTTCAGCTGTCCTCCTGACTGTGGTGGTTTCAGCTGTCCTGACTGTGGTGGTTTCAGCTGTCCTCCTGACTGTGGTGGTATCAGCTGTCCTGACTGTGATGGTTTCAGCTGTCCTGACTGATGGTTTCAGCTGTCCTGACTGTGGTGGTTTCAGCTGTCCTGACTGTGGTGGTTTCAGCTGTCCTGACTGTGGTGGTTCCAGCTGTCCTGACTGATGGTTTCAGCTGTCCTGACTGTGGTGGTTTCAGCTGTCCTGACTGTGGTGGTTCCAGCTGTCCTGACTGATGGTTTCAGCTGTCCTGACTGTGGTGGTTTCAACTGTCCTGACTGTGGTGGTTTCAGCTGTCCTGACTGTGGTGGTTTCAGCTGTCCTGACTGTGGTGGTATCAGCTGTCCTGACTGTGGTGGTTTCAGCTGTCCTGACTGATGGTTTCAGCTGTCCTGACTGTGGTGGTTTCAGCTGTCCTGACTGTGAGGGTTTCAGCTGTCCTGACTGTGGTGGTTTCAGCTGTCCTGACTGTGGTGGTATCAGCTGTCCTGACTGTGGTGGTTTCAGCTGTCCTGACTGATGGTTTCAGCTGTCCTGACTGTGGTGGTTTCAGCTGTCCTGACTGTGAGGGTTTCAGCTGTCCTGACTGTGGTGGTTTCAGCTGTCCTGACTGTGGTGGTTTCAGCTGTCCTGACTGTGAGGGTTTCAGCTGTCCTGACTGAGGGTTTCAGCTGTCCTGACTGTGAGGGTTTCAGCTGTCCTGACTGTGAGGGTTTCAGCTGTCCTGACTGTGGTGGTTTCTTCTGTCCTGACTGTGGTGGTTTCAGCTGTCCTGACTGTGGTGGTTTCAGCTGTCCTGACTGTGATGGTTTCAGCTGTCCTGACTGTGGTGGTTTCTTCTGTCCTGACTGTGGTGGTTTCAGCTGTCCTGACTGTGGTGGTTTCAGCTGTCCTGACTGTGGTGGTTTCAGCTGTCCTGACTGAGGGTTTCAGCTGTCCTGACTGTGGTGGGAATATAATAGTATTCACACGGTCCTGTATTCAAACGTTCTCAGTTAGGAGTGTTACCAGTATGTAACTAGGGTAGTACACACTACACTTAATGTCCACGTGTACAGTAAGTAAACAGATCTCAAGTCAGTGGTAAAACCTTTAAATAGAGTCACTTACCTATCGTGAAACGTGTAATACCTCACCTGTAGAGACAAGGAGACGTCAATAAGCCACAAGCAGAAGTAAAAATATATTTTTTTTAAATTAAAGAAATTATCAAAACAACTGATTAAATCAACATTATGCTGCTTAAAAGCTGCCTGTGTAGATTTGGGAAGAAACGATTAGCCCTACAATCATTACAAATGCTTGACATTTCTGTTCTTGACACAAATCCAAAAATTAAACGATTGAAACAAAGCGAACCAGCATTGCAGTAGCTTAGAAGATGTTTCTTTGTATGGTAAACGGGGAAGCATGAAGAGGTAAATATGTGTCTTTGTATGGTAAAGGGGGAAGCAGGAAGAGGTAAAGATGTGTCTTTGTATGGTAAAGGGGGAAGCATGAAGAGGTAAATATGTGTCTTTGTATGGTAAAGGGGGAAGCAGGAAGAGGTAAAGATGTGTCTTTGTATGGTAAAGGGGGAAGCAGGAAGAGGTAAAGATGTGTCTTTGTATGGTAAAGGGGGAAGCAGGAAGAGGTAAAGATGTGTCTTTGTATGGTAAAGGGGGAAGCAGGAAGAGGTAAAGATGTGTCTTTGTATGGTAAAGGGGGAAGCAGGAAGAGGTAAAGATGTGTCTTTGTATGGTAAAGGGGGAAGCAGGAAGAGGTAAAGATGTGTCTTTGTATGGTAAAGGGGGAAGCAGGAAGAGGTAAAGATGTGTCTTTGTATGGTAAAGGGGGAAGCAGGAAGAGGTAAAGATGTGTCTTTGTATGGTAAAGGGGGAAGCAGGAAGAGGTAAAGATGTGTCTTTGTATGGTAAAGGGGGAAGCAGGAAGAGGTAAAGATGTGTCTTTGTATGGTAAAGGGGGAAGCAGAAACTATATAGATTAAAGTAATGTCACACCTTACCTGTACAACTATATAGGTTAAAGTAATGTCACATCTTACCTGTACAACTATATAGGTTAGAGTAATGTCACATCTTACCTGTACAACTATATAGGTTAAAGTAATGTCACATCTTAGCTGTGCAACTATATAGATTAAAGTAATGTCACATCTTACCTGTACAACTATATAGGTTAAAGTAATGTCACATCTTAGCTGTGCAACTATATAGATTAAAGTAATGTCACATCTTACCTGTACAACTATATAGGTTAGAGTAATGTCACATCTTACCTGTACAACTATATAGGTTAAAGTAATGTCACATCTTAGCTGTGCAACTATATAGATTAAAGTAATGTCACATCTTACCTGTACAACTATATAGGTTAGAGTAATGTCACATCTTACCTGTACAACTGTATAGGTTAAAGTAATGTCACATCTTACCTGTGCAATGGTATAGGTATGATGCATACTTCATTCCCCCACCCCCCTACAAGGACCACAATGGAAATAATCTCTGAGCTTTTTTGTGTCTATCCTTGGCAGTATTCCAGACTGTGCTTCTGTCACATATTTATTTATATATTGTCAAAAGAAAATCAATCAATCTTCTAAAGGTGGTGGGAGGGTAGGAGCATCACAGACCAACAGATCATTTCTAGTTTCAAACAGCGCTGCAGGGATCCAGTTTTTCTATTGTGACACATTATTTAAAAAAAAAACATGCTGTGCAGTGTTAGAAATATATGTAACCTTTATAAATTAATATTGTGTTTGGATTCTGACACAAAAAATATCAGGAGAAGTTGTCACTGATGTGACTATGTTTCAATAACCAGTAGCACTCTGCTACTCTTCTCCTGGCCTCAGGTTAAAGCAAATCACACAGGTTCTTGGTACCTGTGTTCATTCCGATGAGACACAACCACTGAGTGCTGACTTCACTCCCCCCGAGCTTGGTGAAGAACTCACTCCCCCCGAGCTTGGTGAAGAACTCACTCCCCCCGAGCTTGGTGAAGAACTCACTCACTCCCCCCGAGCTTGGTGAAGAACTCACTCCCCCCGAGCTTGGTGAAGAACTCACTCACTCCCCCCGAGCTTGGTGAAGAACTCACTCACTCCCCCCGAGCTTGGTGAAGAACTCACTCCCCAAAGCTTGGTGAAGAACTCACTCACTCACCCCGAGCTTGGTGAAGAACTCACTCACTCCCCCCGAGCTTGGTGATGAACTCACTCCCCCCAGAGCTTGGTGAAGAACTCACTCCCCCCCGAGCTTGGTGAAGAACTCACTCACTCCCCCCGAGCTTGGTGAAGAACTCACTCCCCCCCGAGCTTGGTGAAGAACTCACTCCCCCAGAGCTTGGTGAAGAACTCACTCCCCCAGAGCTTGGTGAAGAACTCACTCCCCCCGAGCTTGGTGAAGAACTCACTCCCCCCGAGCTTGGTGAAGAACTCACTCCCCCCGAGCTTGGTGAAGAACTCACTCCCCCCGAGCTTGGTGAAGAACTCACTCCCCAAAGCTTGGTGAAGAACTCACTCCCCCCGAGCTTGGTGAAGAACTCAATCCCCCCCGAGCTTGGTGAAGAACTCAATCCCCCCCGAGCTTGGTGAAGAACTCACTCCCCCCCGAGCTTGGTGAAGAACTCAATCCCCCCCGAGCTTGGTGAAGAACTCACTCCCCCCCGAGCTTGGTGAAGAACTCACTCCCCCCCGAGCTTGGTGAAGAACTCACTCCCACCGAGCTTGGTGAAGAACTCACTCACTCACCCCGAGCTTGGTGAAGAACTCACTCCCCCCCGAGCTTGGTGAAGAACTCACTCCCCCCGAGCTTGGTGAAGAACTCACTCACTCCCCCCCGAGCTTGGTGAAGAACTCACTCCCCCCCGAGCTTGGTGAAGAACTCACTCACTCACCCCGAGCTTGGTGAAGAACTCACTCACTCACCCCGAGCTTGGTGAAGAACTCACTCACTCCCCCCGAGCTTGGTGAAGAACTCACTCACTCACCCCGAGCTTGGTGAAGAACTCACTCCCCCCCGAGCTTGGTGAAGAACTCACTCACTCCCCCCCGAGCTTGGTGAAGAACTCACTCACTCACACCGAGCTTGGTGAAGAACTCACTCACTCCCCCCCGAGCTTGGTGAAGAACTCACTCACTCCCCCCGAGCTTGGTGAAGAACTCACTCACTCACCCCGAGCTTGGTGAAGAACTCACTCACTCACCCCGAGTTGGTGAAGAACTCACTCACTCCCCCCCGAGCTTGGTGATGAACTCACTCCCCCCCGAGCTTGGTGAAGAACTCACTCACTCCCCCCCGAGCTTGGTGAAGAACTCACTCCCCCCGAGCTTGGTGAAGAACTCACTCCCCCCGAGCTTGGTGAAGAACTCACTCACCCCGAGCTTGGTGAAGAACTCACTCACTCACCCGAGCTTGGTGAAGAACTCACTCACTCACCCGAGCTTGGTGAAGAACTCACTCACCCCGAGCTTGGTGAAGAACTCACTCACTCACCCGAGCTTGGTGAAGAACTCACTCACTCACCCCGAGCTTGGTGAAGAACTCACTCACTCCCCCCGAGCTTGGTGAAGAACTCACTCACTCCCCCCGAGCTTGGTGAAGAACTCACTCCCCCCCGAGCTTGGTGAAGAACTCACTCACCCCGAGCTTGGTGAAGAACTCACTCACTCACCCCGAGCTTGGTGAAGAACTCACTCACTCACCCCGAGCTTGGTGAAGAACTCACTCACCCCGAGCTTGGTGAAGAACTCACTCACTCCCCCCGAGCTTGGTGAAGAACTCACTCACTCCCCCCGAGCTTGGTGAAGAACTCACTCACTCACCCCGAGCTTGGTGAAGAACTCACTCACTCACCCCGAGTTGGTGAAGAACTCACTCCCCCCGAGTTGGTGAAGAACTCACTCCCCCCGAGCTTGGTGAAGAACTCACTCACTCCCCCCGAGCTTGGTGAAGAACTCACTCACTCACCCCGAGCTTGGTGAAGAACTCAAAAGCAGCATGGAGTCTCATCTTCGCCGACTCCATGGGAGTTCCTTCATTCCACGGTCTGTGGAGAGTTGGGAAACCGAATGGGTCGGCGCCTGAGTCAGACATGAAGGGGAGAGAAACAGATAAAGGACAGCAGGTCAGACATGAAGGAGAGAGAGAGAGAGAGAGAGAGAGAGAGAGAGAGAGAAACAGATACAGACAGCAGGTCAACATGAAGGAGAGAGAGAGAAACAGATACAGACAGCAGGTCAACGTGAAGGAGAGAAACTTGAACTTTAACCGTCTACTTTTGGGGGAGATAAAGCAAATACAAATTACATCATCAAAGAATAAGGTTTGTGAGGTGTGTGTGTGTGTGTGTGTGTGTGTGTGTGTGTGTGTGTGTGTGTGTGTGTGTGTGTGTGTGTGTGTGTGTGTGTGTGTGTATGCGTGTGTGTATTACCAGTTCCACAGAAGGTGTGCCAGTAACAGACTGAAAACCTCAACCAGTCCTCCATCTTTCTACCCATCAGCACCTGTGGGGGAGCACAGTGTCCACCATATACTGCAAAACAGTGTCCACCATATACTGCAAAAACACAGTGTACACCATATACTGCAAAACAGTGTCCACCATATACTGCAAAACAGTGTCCACCATATACTGCAAAACAGTGTCCACCATATACTGCAAAACAGTGTCCACCATATACTGCAAAACAGTGTCCACCATATACTGCAAAAACACAGTGTACACCATATACTGCAAAAACACAGTGTACACCATATACTGCAAAAACACACAGTGTACACGATATACTGCAAAACAGTGTCCACCATATACTGCAAAAACACAGTGTACACCATATACTGCAAAAACACAGTGTACACCATATACTGCAAAAACACAGTGTCCACCATATACTGCAAAACAGTGTCCACCATATACTGCAAAAACACAGTGTACACGATATACTGCAAAAACACAGTGTCCACCATATACTGCAAAACAGTGTCCACCATATACTGCAAAACAGTGTCCACCATATACTGCAAAAACACAGTGTACACCATATACTGCAAAACAGTGTCCACCATATACTGCAAAAACACAGTGTACACCATATACTGCAAAAACACTATAAAAAGCCCATTCATCCGTCCGAGAAATATGGATTCAAAATAGGGATGTCCGATATTATCGTACGCTATTGACATTAAAATGTAATATCGGAAATTATCGGTATATATATATATTTTTTTTTTTACATTTATTTAACCTGTATTTACCCAGGCAAGCACATTCTTATTTTATTTATTGTGACAAGTATGCATAATGTTGTGTTAATTCCACGACAAGAGATATGTAATGTTAATTACCTGAAATTAAGGGGACCCTGCATATATCGGTATCGGTTGATATCGGTATCGGAAATTAAGAGTTGGACACAATATCCGTATATCGGATATCGGTAAAAAAGCCAATATCGAACATCCCTAATTCAAAACAGTCTTCTACTACAGTGGTTCTCAACCAGGGGTCTGGGGACCAGTTTGATTGATTGATTGATTGATTGAAAACTTTATTAACAGATTGCAGACTGTACAACTGTACAAGCAAAACTGTACGTTGGAATATTGACCCCATACTTGGTCATTTACTGTACATTGGAGGGGGTTGGGTTAGGACATTTACAGGGGCCAGTTTCGAATTGCAGTCTCCCGTAGGTGTTCTTTGGTTTTGAAAGTGGGTAGTGATTCACATTCCTTTACAGCTTTGGGTAGGGCGTTCCACATTGATGTGGCATAATTGCGAAACGTGTTTAGTCCCTTGTTTGAGCCGAATCTGGGTTTAACATGATTTGTGGAGCTCCCTCTGGTGTTGTGATCGTGGTATTCACTGACCTTTGGGAAGTATTTTGACATGTACCTTGGTCGTGTAGTGTATCTTGTAGACCAGGCCCATTGCAAGTTGCTGTACTCTGTCGTCTACTCTAAGCCATCATAGGTTGTCAAAGTGGGCAGGGGTGAGGTGGGTTCTAGTAAGGTCAAGCAGTAGTCTGACCAGATTGTTTTGAGATGTTTGTAATTTTGTTTTTAGCGCCTTTGAGGTGCTTTGGTACCATGAGGTGCAAGCATAGTCGTAGTACCCTTGAATGAGTGCTCCTGCCAGAGTCTTCAGGGTATTCTTGTTTACCAGAGAGGAGATCCGGTACAAGAATCGAGTTCGTTGGTTGACTTTTTTTATTACATTGGATGCCATTTTGTCACAGGAAAGATTTGCCTCTAGGATGGAACCCAGGTAGGTAATTTCTTCTTTCCTTGTGACAATATTGTCACCCACTGTAACTGAGAAGCCGTCGGTCTTGCTGAGTTTGTTATTTGAACCGAAGAGAATGGACTCTGTTTTGCCCATGTGTAATGATAGTTTGTTATCAGCGAGCCATATGCAGATTTTGCCTAGTTCCGAGCTGAGGGTTTTTTCAACCTGTAACTTGTTCTTGTCAGAGACCAGCAGGGCTGAGTCGTCCGCA
The DNA here is from genome assembly GCF_963971535.1 of Notolepis coatsorum. NCBI lineage: Eukaryota > Metazoa > Chordata > Actinopteri > Aulopiformes > Paralepididae > Notolepis > Notolepis coatsorum. The sequence goes on along the minus strand of NC_140183.1, from coordinate 19,687,936 downwards.
AACAGGAACAAGTTGCAGTCACAAGCTGACGACATGGCATTTGCATAAATTAGGAACAGTAGCGGTCCTAGTATGCTTCCTTGTGGAACACCACAGCTCACTGTGAGGGGGGGGGGGATAGGGTACCGTTTACCTCCACCATCTGTTCTCTCCCCTCCAGGTAGGATTGCATCCAGCTCACTGATAGACTATCAAAACCAATTGCTTTTAGCTTGTCAATCAGAATGGTGTGATTGACAGTGTCGAAGGCCTTTTGTAGGTCCAGCATGACCATGCCGCAGTATTTGCCTGCATCCACCTCTTGTTTGATGTGGTCATTTAAATAGAGAAGGCATGTGTCAGTGGAGTGGGATGTTCTGAAGCCAGATTGGAATTCGTAGATTAGATTTTTTTCCGCAAGGTACTTTTCGACCTGTTCGTATACTATTTTTTCCATGACTTTCGAGATGGAGGTAAGGATAGAAACAGGGCGGTAGTTGCCTGGGTCTAATTTACTGCCCTTTTTGTGCAGGGGTGTTACTCTCACAATTTTGAAGTCCTTGGGGACGTGTCCCTGTTTTATGGAGAGGTTTATTATGTGTGTGATGACTGGGGTGATGGCGGCTGCTGAGTCTCTGAGGAATTTGGAGGGGATGTTGTCATGGCCAGTGGCCTTGTTCGGTTGGAGGGCGCTCAGTATTTTGAGTACCTCATCTGTTGTTACCATTTCCAGTTTGAAGTCGTCTTTGTGGACCCCAAGGTTCTTGTAGTATGCTACTATGTGTTCTACCCCATAATGCCCTGAGTGGGAGGGTAGTTTGTTTACCAGTGTTGTGGCTATGTTTGTGAAGAAAATGTTTAAGTAATTGGCTACATCAGTTCCAGGCCGTCCACAGAAAAACAGGTCTATGTGAGAATAAAAATGACTATTCTGATCACTTTCACTTGCAGAATTATGGACTTATCTTATTATCTGGACAAAATCTCATAATATCAATCATCATCAAACCTTTATTTGAATAGGCAGGTTCGTTTTGATTGATTGATTGATTGAAAAGTTTATTAACAGATTGCAGAATGGGTACAGTACAGTACAGCTCAATACATACAATTGTTAAGGGGATGCAGACCAGAGAAAGACTTTTATCTTGTTTACATCAGGGTCCCCCATTTTCAATTCATCATAACATATGACAGTACTGCTACATCTATACATTTATGACATATCAGATTTGCAAATACAGTACTGTTTGTGATACAAAAAGTGTCCAGAAAAAGAGTGTATATACATTTGACGTAGAAACTGTACATTGGGGGAGGTTGGGTGGGTGGGGTGGGGTTGGATGGGTGGGTGGGGGCTGTACATTGGAGGTGGGGGGGGGGGGGGGGTTGGGTAGGGGGACACACACTGTACACTGTACATTGGAATACTGACAAAGCCATACTTGGTCATTTACTGTACAACTGGGTTAGGACATTTGTAGGGGCCAGTTTCGAATTGCAGTCTCCCGTAGGTGTTCTTTGAGAGTGTTTTTGAAAGTGGGTAGTGATTCACATTCCTTTACAGCTTTGGGTAGGGCGTTCCACATTGATGTGGCATAATTGCGAAACGTGTTTAGTCCCTTGTTTGAGCCAAATCTGGGTTTAACATGATTTGTGGAGCTCCCTCTGGTGTTGTGATCGTGGTATTCACTGACCTTTGGGAAGTATTTTGACATGTACATGGGTACCTTGGTCGCGTAGTGTATCTTGTAAGAACAAGTTCTTATTTTCAATAACGGCCTATTTTCAATAACGGGACTCATATCAATGTCGAGGACTCAAGGACTCGAGGTCCTTGATGAAACAGATCGAGAACCACCGGTTCTACTGTAACAGAATCACACTTAAAGTGCGTATCTTTGTGTTTGTGTGTGTGTGTGTGTGTGTGTGTGTGTGTGTGTGTGTGTGTGTAAGACAGTAAGAGAGAGGGGGGGGGACCCTGATGTAAACAAGACAAACGTCTTTCTCTGGTCTGCATCCCCTTAACAATTGTGTGTATTGAGCCGTACTGTATTGTACCCATTCTGCAATCTGTTAAATAAAGTTTTCATTCATTCATTCAGAGAGATAGTTTCACCTGCTCCTGTTATTTTCATGTTTGTATCTCTCAATATCTGATTGCATTATTAGTGTGTTCATGTCCTTGACATACTTGTATTTATGTGGACATAAATATATCATTCAAATGTGCGCGTGTGTCCAGTCACACCTACCTCCCCTGCACTGTAATGTTTGAAGCACATGACATCTCGTGTTCCAGCGTTGGGCACATATGGTATCTTTGATATACCTGCAGGAATAAGTTTTTGCAGTAGATTACGATATTCAATGAACCAATACACACTTAGGAGTTGCGCGGAGGAAATTACAGTTTACACAGTTTAAGAGTGACTGACAACATACAATGGAATGAGAATCATAAAGCTGATTGCAAGAATGGAATGCATAATAAAACAAAAAGTAAGCGCGATGTTATACGTGTCGTGCATACGTGGCGCTGTGTGCTGCGTGCAACACACTTCAGACATATAAATTGCATACAATTTACGCACAGCGCGTTTGATCGTTAGAATAACATGATTACCCGCGAAGAACTCTTTCTCCGTTGTCATTTCAAGGCTTTTCAGAACCTGTCGTGCTTCAGAGTGTCGTTGGTTTGTTTATGAGTTTGACCACCTCCTTTTGGGTGGGGGGGGGGGGGGGGGGGGGGGTTGCAAAACAAAGATGTACTTTTCTTTTTGGACACAAGGTGGCACTAAGCACCCGTTTAAAAAGGGAAAGAAAAAAACTGGTGACAAATAAGATGAATGAATGAATGAATGAAAACTTTATTTAACAGATTGCAGAATGGGTACAATACAGTACGGCTCAATACATACAATTGTTAAGGGGATGCAGACCTGAGAAAGACGTTTGTCTTGTTTCCATCAGGGTCCCCCATTTTCAATTCATATAGACATTTATGACATACATAACATACATGACATTTATGGCATAGGGACATATAGGTATTTAGTACTGATACATTTGTGACATAGGCGGTATTCAAATATACAGTACTGTTACCCCTAGATCCTGACAGAGTATATACATATGATGGGGAGGGGACTGTACATTAGGAGGGGGTGGGTGGGTGGGAGGGGAATATACATACGGCGGGGAGGGAATATATACATGCGGTGGGGAGGAGACTGTCTATTAGGAGGTGGTGGGGGTTTTGGGCATTTACGGTGGCCAGTTTCGAATTGCAGCCTCCCGTAGGTGCTCTTTAAGGGCGGTTTTGAATGTGGGCAGGGATTCACATTCCTTTACAGCTTTGGGTAGGGCGTTCCACATTGTTGTGGCATAATTGCGAAACGTGTTTAGTCCCTTGTTTGAGCCGAATCTGGGTTTAACATGATTTGTTGAGCTTCCTCTGGTGTAGTGGTTGTGGTATTCACTGACCTTTGGGAAGTATTTTGACATGTACATGGGCACCCCGGTCGTATAGTGTATCTTGTAGACCAGGCCCATTGCAAGTTGCTGTACTCTGTCGTCTACTCTAAGCCATCCTAGGTTGGCAAAGTGGGCAGGGGTGAGGTGGGTTCTGGGGTTCAGGTCAAGTAGTAGTCTGACCAGTTTGTTTTGTGATGTTTGTAATTTTGTTTTAAGTGCCTTTGAGGTGCTTTGGTACCATGAGGTGCACGCATAGTCATAGTACCCTTGAATGAGTGCTCCTGCCAGAGTCCTCAGGGTATTCTTGTTTACCAGAGAGGAGATCCGGTACAAGAATCTAGTTCGTTGGTTGACTTTTTTTATTACATTGGATGCCATTTTGTCACAGGAAAGATTTGCCTCTAGGATGGAACCCAGGTAGGTAATTTCGTCTTTCCTTGTGACAATATTGTCACCCACTGTAACTGAGAAGCCGTCGGTCTTGCTGAGTTTGTTATTTGAACCGAAGAGAATGGACTCTGTTTTGCCCATGTGTAATGATAGTTTGTTATCAGCGAGCCATATGCAGATTTTGCCTAGTTCCGTGCTGAGGGTTTTTTCAACCTGCAATTTGTTCTTGTCAGAGACCAGCAGGGCTGAGTTGTCCGCAAACAGGAACAAGTTGCAGTCACAGGCTGACGACATGTCATTTGCATAAATTAGGAAGAGTAGCGGCCCTAGTATGCTTCCTTGTGGAACACCACAGCTCACTGTGAGGGGGGGGGATAGAGTACCGTTTACCTCTACCATCTGTTCTCTCCCCTCCAGGTAGGATTGCATCCAGCTCACTGATAGGCTATCAAAACCAATTGCTTTTAGCTTGTCCATTAGAATGGAGTGATTGACAGTGTCGAAGGCCTTTTGTAGGTCCAGCATGACCATGCCTCTCCTTTTTCACACAGTAGCAGAAATCCACTTCCCTCATCATCAACTGCAGGGCGAAATATAATATAAATGTATGATAGCATGTACAATAGTGCCGTATATATATACATTTATATTTAAAGCGTATATACATATCTGTCTGAATATACCTGCATATAATCCTTCTATATAGGCTACCTACTTATACACCTGCATATTACCCATAATAATATATTATAAGTCTGTATGATAGCATGTACAATAATGCTGTATATACCATATATATATATTTATTCTTACCGTATCAATCCATATCTGTACATAGTATACCCGCATATAATCCTTTTTACACATCTGTAGTCTGTAGACACTACATCTGCTGTGTATATCCCTTACCTACTTACTAGTTATGCCACTGGCCAGTATGACTTACTACCATGTCTTTATACCGGCGGTATCACTGTACATATTAATACTAAAACTATGTACACATCTGATTAGCACTATTCTACTAATTCATATATTTACTATATTACTATTGCACCTTACTGTTATATTTGTACTCTGGTTGGATGCCAAACTTCTTTTCATTGTACTGTACTTGTGCTGTATAATGACAATACATTTGAATCTAATCTAATAAACCATACGATTTAAATGTACAAAACACCCTACTGCATAAGTATAACGACCACATCACCAGTGTAACGCGTGTTCAATAGGTTTTATTTCATTTACAATGGGAGCTTTTATAAAACGTCTTGATGCAGAAGCATCAACAGAAGAGTAGAAACGATAACAGGACGCCGTACACACACAGCCCATAAATACATATTTACACATGTTACACTTAGTACACATATTCCATCCTTTGGTCTGGAAGAGAAAACCAGGTGGAAACATCAAACATCTGCATCTGTACCATTGAAGCCCTGTAGCAGATCCTCCGAGCACAGAACGGCTTCTCTCACGTCACCAAGAGGTTCCTCTCTGAGCACAGAGCGGCTTCTCTCACGTCACCAAGAGGTTCCTCTCGGAGCACAGAGCGGCTTCTCTCACGTCACCAAGAGGTTCCTCTCTGAGCTCAGAACGGCTTCTCTCTCGTCACCAAGAGGTTCCTCTCTGAGCACAGAGCGGCTTCTCTCACGTCACCAAGAGGTTCCTCTCTTGAGCACAGAGCGGCTTCTCTCACGTCACCAAGAGGTTCCTCTCTTGAGCACAGAGCGGCTTCTCTCTCGTCACCAAGAGGTTCCTCTCTGAGCACAGAGCGGCTTCTCTCACGTCACCAAGAGGTTCCTCTCTGAGCACAGAGCGGCTTCTCTCACGTCACCAAGAGGTTCCTCTCGGAGCACAGAGCGGCTTCTCTCACGTCACCAAGAGGTTCCTCTCGGAGCACAGAGCGGCTCCCTTTCCCAGTGAAGGATGCCCCTCCCTATAATAATGTTAATGGCTGTTCACTCTAATAAACAACACGGCTAAAACGTTGCATAAGATCAGATAGAATGGAAGGCAAAGCAAATACCACCAAATACCAGGCACTGCAGGCGGGGTGAGGCACTGCAGGGTGAGGCACTGCAGGCAGGGTGAGGCACTTTGAGGACAGAACAACACGGGTGTTTGGCACCATAACAAGTTGGCACATGGGAGGTGGTGTTACACTGGTACTGTGTGTGAGGTGGTGTTACACTGGTACTGAACTGTGTGAGAGGTGGTGTTACACTGAACTGTGTGAGAGGTGGTGTTACACTGGTACTGAACTGTGTGAGGTGGTGTTACACTGAACTGTGTGAGAGGTGGTGTTACACTGGTACTGAACTGTGTGAGAGGTGGTGTTACACTGAACTGTGTGAGAGGTGGTGTTACACTGAACTGTGTGAGAGGTGGTGTTACACTGAACTGTATGAGAGGTGGTGTTACACTGAACTGTGTGAGAGGTGGTGTTACACTGAACTGTATGAGAGGTGGTGTTACACTGGTACTGTATGAGAGGTGGTGTTACACTGAACTGTGTGAGAGGTGGTGTTACACTGGTACTGTGTGAGAGGTGGTGTTACACTGAACTGTGTGAGAGGTGGTGTTACACTGGAACTGTGTGGGAGGTGGTGTTACACTGAACTGTGTGAGGTGGTGTTACACTGAACTGTGTGAGAGGTGGTGTTACACTGAACTGTGTGAGAGGTGGTGTTACACTGAACTGTGTGAGAGGTGGTGTTACACTGAACTGTGTGAGGTGGTGTTACACTGAACTGTATGAGAGGTGGTGTTACACTGAACTGTGTGAGAGGTGGTGTTACACTGAACTGTATGAGAGGTGGTGTTACACTGAACTGTGTGAGAGGTGGTGTTACACTGAACTGTGTGAGAGGTGGTGTTACACTGAACTGTGTGAGGTGGTGTTACACTGAACTGTGTGAGAGGTGGTGTTACACTGAACTGTGTGAGAGGTGGTGTTACACTGAACTGTGTGAGAGGTGGTGTTACACTGAACTGTGTGAGAGGTGGTGTTACACTGAACTGTGTGAGAGGTGGTGTTACACTGGTACTGTATGTGTGTGTATGAGAGCCTAAGACAGTTCAGTCAATATTTATGAACTAGAGCCAGAAATCTGAAATAGTCAAGACTCAAATGTTACCATAGACTGACACATTCGCCTGGTGTCTTAGCACTAGTTTTCTTGGATTAGGGAGAGAGCTGTTGGTGTCCACTCATATCTTTGTACATGTATGCATTTTTATATTTGGCGGTTAAACACATCGTGTGCATCTGAAACAACTAGACGTTAGTGGTGATCTAACAGGGATCAAACCCACACACCCAGACACCTGAATCTGTACTGAAAGGAATTTCTTATATTTCAAGAATAATATTTTGGGCTGTTCATGTCTTGGGCAAAATTATTTGTAATTATGTTTGCGAAGCGCCTCTTCCGCGCAGTCATCATGGCCCCAGCATGGCCTCCGATATGCGTCATGGCGGCAGCCCCAACATGGCCTCCGGTATGCACAGAGAAAAACTGTGCCGTTGTGCCGATGTTACAGCAATACTGTCTGTACCACTAACAGCATGACCCAAGAGAGCTCTCACACTTCACCGTCAGCTGTGAAATTAATAGAACATACTGAGGTCATCTCCTTTCATGCACTGTAAGATGGCTGCCATTTGATTTTGTCAGAAACATTCAAGCTTTGTTTGGTTTCATGTCTCATGTCTGATACCTGCTGTCTGCTAGCATGGTGACACGTCAGCTGTCTGACTCATCCACTAAACCAGCACGGACTTCAATAGAGGCTTTGCACAGAATTCTATTTCTTCCAACATGGCTGCTTATAACAATTGGTAACCCATTTTGAAAGAACATGCCTAAATTCCGTGCGGTGGTCAAGCAGGCAAAACATTTGAAGAGCACGATATTTCTGTTCCACTGTGACTTATTTACAAGATCCAGTAATAAAACACCAATTTAGTATGTATTTGTTGGTATATTTTCTCACATTGTCCCCTCCAGAATGTTGAAAAAAGGGCATTCTGTTCTGTGGAAAGCCTCTATAACCACATTAACACCATGTTCCATGGCAGCTATGTCATGGTGCACAAGCCAAATGAGCGTTCATGAATGTGGTTATGAAACAGGAAACGTCCATCAATTAAACCATCTGTTGAAACAGGTCAGCGTCAGCTCCAGTAGAGCCTGCTGTTGAGAATGTTCTGTGAATTCATCCTTTTCCCTCCACTTTAAATCAGACTCCCGTCACACCGCCTGGACCTGCTTTCTGAGAGAGTGCTCTCCGGGCCGGGACAATTTAAAAAAAAATATATAGAGAGGAGAACGGTTCTATTATGACGCTGTGGAGTCTGACTGGCTGAGGTCCTTCTTCCTCTTCCTCCTCTTCTTCTTGCCTCGGCAGGGCTTGCAGAAGCAGCACAGGATGCAGGGAGACGCCAGCAGGAGGAGCGGAGACGTCACCAGCACCACGAGACTGACGCCCAGCAAGATGCCCACCACCTGCAGGACAACAGGCAGCTGTTCAGCTCATAGATCATCAAGACGAGCCGCGTCTCCACATCTAACCCTAGTGGACATCATTTCATAACATCTAGTGGACATCATTTCATAACATCTAGTGGACATCATTACATAACATCTAGTGGACATCATTTCATAACATCTAATGGACATCATTACATAACATCTAATGGACATCATTACATAACATCTAGTGGACATCATTTCATAACATCTAGTGGACATCATTTCATAACATCTAGTGGACATCATTACATAACATCTAGTGGACATCATTTCATAACATCTAATGGACATCATTACATAACATCTAATGGACATCATTTCATAACATCTAGTGGACATCATTACAACATCTAGTGGACATCATTACAACATCTAGTGGACATCATTTCATAACATCTAATGGACATCATTTCATAACATCTAGTGGACATCATTTCATAACATCTAGTGGACATCATTACAACATCTAGTGGACATCATTATAACATCTAGTGGACATCATTTCATAACATCTAATGGACATCATTTCATAACATCTAGTGGACATCATTTCATAACATCTAGTGGACATCATTACAACATCTAGTGGACATCATTACAACATCTAGTGGACATCATTACAACATCTAGTGGACATAATTTCATAACATCTAGTGGACATCATTACAACATCTAGTGGACATCATTACAACATCTAGTGGACATCATTAAAACATCTAGTGGACATCATTAAAACATCTAGTGGACATCATTAAAACATCTAGTGGACATCATTAAAACATCTAGTGGACATCATTTCAACATCTAGTGGACATCATTTCAACATCTAGTGGACATCATTAAAACATCTAGTGGACATCATTTCAACATCTAGTGGACATCATTTCAACATCTAGTGGACATCATTCCTCATCATCATCTACAGTACAGTATACCTACAGTATAGACAATTATGGAATTCCTAGACATGAAACAGTTGGAGAGCCACTGCACTAGACAGATACATAATAAAAATGTATTTGCTGTGTTTTGTGTCTGTAAAAGGTTTGTTTGTGTTGATAATGATTGAAGAAGGAGAAGAAAAACAAATGTTGACAATAAGGAACACTATCAACGGTGTCTCAACTTATAGGGAACATCTAGGAGATATTGTAGCCCTAATGGGAAATAATTTGCTTTCAATTAGTTTGCATAAACACCTGGGAGCTGTGAAAATACAACCAGCCTTCCAATGTTGGCCAATGGAGCAGTTGGGGGTTCAGTGCTTTGCTCAAGGGCACTGGTGGTAGTTGCTGATGGAGGGGAAAGCGATCATCTTTCACTTCCCTTCGAGTCACAAGCCAACTTCTCTAAAACTGAAGACTGTCACTGTCTGCCGCCCTCATTCAGAATGTGAAACAAACATGTCCTTAAAAGGAACACGCCAACATTTTGGCAAATTAGCTTATCGTCTTCTCCAGAGAGAGACAAAAAGATAGATACGCGTTTCCTCTCTGTGCGTTCAGTAGAAAGCTATCTGGCTGCATGTTAGCCTAGCTTAGCACAATGAATGGAAGCGGACATGACCGGTTAGCCTTCGGGAGAGGTGTTAGTTGGACAATGCCTAGGCTAGGCCGGTCATGTCCGCTTCCATTCATTGTGCTAAGCTAGGCTAACGTGCAGCCAGATAGCTTTCTACTGAACGCACAGAGAGGAAACTGGTATCCATCTTGTCTCTCTCTGGAGAAGACAGTAAGCTAATTTCCCAAAATGTTGCAGTGTTCTTTTAAATATGAAACCAGCATCATCACTTGTACCAAGACCACATTCCTGAAGTGTTGTGACAACAGCTACAGTGATGCCTTGTGAGGAGACAGCGCTCTCCCAGTGGTAACAGGGAAGCCATTGTCAAACCTTTCAATGATGTCACTGACCCGTCCTCTTATTATTATTCTAGGGCAGTGGTTCTCAGTGTGGGGTCTGGTGACCGCCAGGGGTCGTTGAGGGTGTTCCTGAGGGTGTTCCTGAGGGAACAGTTTAATTTCCCTGTTTACTTCACTGGAGGTCAGGAGGTCAGACCTTTCTGATCCTTAACAGCTATGGACACCTGGATTTAAATTGTATCTTAAGATATGAACAAGTAGGTCCGCTGAACCAAACAGCTCCCGTTAACCCATTCTCCGCCGATGACACGTCATTCTCCACCATGCGTAATCTGCCTAAAGGCATCTTTGAGATAAATATTTCATATTTTCGTCATGATATTCACATTTCACCCACGGAGTCTTGGCTGGTGTTGTAGGACTCCGCTCAACTCTGCAACGCTTCAATACCGCCACCTGGTGGCCGATCGGCGAGTTGCTAAAACCGGAAGTGGCCGGAAGTGCTTAGTCCGTCCCCTATTCCGTCCGGCCACTCGTTATCGCTCGCGGGACTCTATCCAGACACCGTGGATATCGATCCGTTGCCATAACTCAATAAACAACATGATTGGACGTATATTAGTATTATACAAACCAGAACTGGATCACCTAGATCAACATCACATAACTGGGATCTGTTTGCGCCAGTGTGATCGCCCAACGGTAAGAGGAAGCTGCCGTGAGTTTCAGCGTTTTTCATTATTATTATCCATACAAACTGCTCTGATCTATATATCACCCATACTACATGAATCATTTAACGTCGGTCATTGAATTATAAACGACCCCCCCCCCCCCCCCCTCCGGTCACCAGCAGATGACCAGTCATGACGTTTAGGATCATGTACAGTTGAAATTTTTAATATAACGTTGATCGGTATCAAACTGCATTTGATCATCTAATATATGCATTTATGGCTATATCTCACGTTCTATGAAATACAGCAGAAAACGATAAAAACATATTTATACTCTGGACGGTATTTTAGTATGAATGTGTGAATGAAAAAGTAAAACGTTCCTACATCCTGAACGATAGATAATTGATGTTGAATGGGCCATAGTAATGTCAATTTAGCAATACAATTAAAAAAGTTATAGCCCTGCAAAGAAGGTGAACATCTCCATAGACAAATAGTGCTGGCAGAGAGGCTACAAGGATGGATATAAGCTCCGGCAGAGAATGGGTTAAAGGATGTTTTGTTATGAAGCGAGTAATAATAATAAATTTAATTTATAGAGCACTTCTCAGTAACCCGAAGTCGCTGACAGTAGGCAAAGAGAAAAAACAAACAAAGAAACAAAAGAAACATAGAACCACAGGGGAAACAGGGAACAATATGAAATACACAGGAACATGGAGCCACAGTAACAAACAACAACAGGTTGGAGGAGGGAGGTTATGGGTAGAGAAGGTTAAATGCTAGGGAGAACAGGTGGGTTTTGAGATGGGATTTGAAGGTGGAGAGTGAGGGAGAGTTTCTGATGGACTGAGGGAGGGTGTTCCAGGTCGGGGTGCAGCACGTGAGAAGACCTGATCACCAAAACGTTTGAGTTTGGCTGACGGGACAGTGAGGGAATCAGTGGAAGAGGACCGGAGGGAACGGGTGGGGCGATAAGGGAGAAGGAAGTCAGTCAGGTAGGGGGGGGCCAGGCTATGGAGGGCTTTGAAGGTGAGGAGTAGTATTTTGAAGTTAATGCCTTCCTTGATCGGGAGCCAGTGGAGAGAGTGGAGGACAGGAGTGATGTGGTCACGGGGCCGGGCGTTTGTGAGGCGGGCGGCTGAATTTTGGACCATCTGCAGTTTATGGAGGGAGCGGGAGGTGACGCCAGTGAGGAGGGAGTTGCAGTAGTCGAAGCGGGAGGAGATGAAGGCGTGGATGAGGGATTCAGCGGCAGGGGGTGAGAGGCAGTGTCTAATTTTGGCGATGTTGCAGAGGTGAAAGTAGGAGGTTTAGACAATGGAGCGGACATGGGGGTCGATTGAGAGGGTGGGGTCCAGGATGACGCAGAGGTTGCGAACTATGGTGAGTGTGATGGGTCCGGATCTGCTGAGGGTGGTTTTGGTGCCGATGAGGAATAGTAACGAGAGTAACGCTTCAGAAGTTACTACTCACTGCATAATAAAGAACATCCTTCAACGGGAGCTGTTTAGTGAGCCAATCATATCTTAACATCCTACAACGGGAGCCGTTTAGTGAGCCAATCATATCTTAACAACCAACATATTCACAAATAGGTGTCCCTGAGACAATGTATTATCGAATGGGTCCGTAGCTCAATTTGGGGTCCTTGAGAATAAACCTCTGTTCCAGGCTATGGGTAAGAGGGTAGGTAGGGTAGAGGGTAAGAGGGTAGGTAGGGTAGA
>NC_140183.1:19495277-19670277 GCF_963971535.1 Notolepis coatsorum | reverse complement strand
TGACTGCGTCCCCGACCGCCAAGAACCTTGGTGTTGTCCTCGACGACCAGTTGAACTTCTCTGCTCACATCGCAGCGACGACCAGAACCTGCCGATTCCTCCTGAGCAACGTCAGAAGGATACGCCCCTTCCTGACAAAAGAAGCCACCCAACTCCTCGTCCAATCAACAGTCATCTCCCGCCTCGACTACTGCAATGCACTGCTCGCTGGCCTCCCGGCCACTGCCACTAAGCCTCTTCAACTCATTCAGAACGCAGCGGCCCGCCTGATCTCAAACCTACCGAAGTCGGCCCATGTCACCCCACTTCTTAGGGACCTGCACTGGCTCCCCATTGCTGCACGAATCCGCTTCAAGGCCCTCGACCTAGCATACCGTGCGGCAAAGGGAACCGCTCCCGCCTACCTCCGGTCAATGGTCTCTAACTACACACCCTCAAGACCCCTACGCTCTGCATCTTCTGGCCGCCTCAGACCTACTCCTATCCAAGCTCCGGGAGGGTCATCAAAGAGAAGTCGCCTATTCTCAGTCCTTGCCCCACAATGGTGGAATGAACTACCCACCCCAGTTAGGACAGCCGAATCACGTCCAATCTTTCGCCGTCGACTAAAGACGCACTTCTTCAACCATTATCTGAATTAAAAAAAAAAAAAAAAAAAATCTAACCCTAACTAACCGTACTGTCATGCACTTGTCCTAATAAACTAACCTACACTGTAGCACTCAACACTTTGATGAACATTGTTGCTCAGCTGATAGAGTTGTGCCCTTCCTGATGGCTTGTCGTACAGAACTTGTAAGTCGCTTTGGATAAAAGCGTCAGCTAAATGACTAAATGTAAATGTAAATGTAAATGTAACATATTTGCATTTCGATTCTTAATTTCGATTCTTTAAAAAAAAAATATATATATATATATATATATGATTTTTTTTTTTTTTCAAAAAAATTAAATAATCTCCTGTGAAATAAGCTGTGACCTGTTTTGACCTGCACCTCAAAGAATCGGAATCGAGAATCGTTTAGAACAGGAATCCAAATGGAGAATCGCAATCGGAATCGTTCAAATCCAAACAATGCCCAACCCTAGATGACAGTTGAGTTGCCTAGCGACTGAGATGATGAGGCCGACTCATCATTTGGAAGGTCTGTTGGATGAGAGCTGTTGTTGTTGTTGTTGTTGTTGTTGTTGTCGTCGAATGTTTTCCTGTCACGCCTTCAGGATGCCACTGGTCAGTTCTGTGAATGATGTGTGTGTTTTTTTTTTTAAATCTTCTTTCAGTGAAATAAATATTTTCTGAAGTATGTTGATGCTCGGATGTCTTTGTGTTCCATAAAGGCTGCTTATTACATGGCGTCTGTATCCTCTTTCAGCGTGATCTTGCTTAACCCTTTCACTACCACACTACAGAATGTTAACCCTTCACTGCCACACTACAGACGGTTAACCTTCTGTAGTGTGGTAGTGAAAAGGTTAACCTTTGGTGTGGTAGTGAAAGGGTTAAAATATGTAAATTAAGTACTTATCGACGATCGAATATATATATATTATTAAAAAAAATTATCATTCTTTCCAAAAGCAAAGAGGCTAGAAGCGTGGCCAAACGCTAATGGCGCGCATACCAGCGAAAAAGAAAACACTGAAGGCACTGAAAGAGGATTTCACCCGTCTAATGAACACACTAGACTAGAAAAATATCAAGATGTATCCATCAGTGGACCAATTGCATGCATTAGCAGAGGACAAGAAGTGGTGAGCGCTGTGTTTGTATCAGGGTGGGTGTCTTAGTCTAGTTTCAAGTTTCTTTAATAGTTGTCATACAGAAGTACAGAATACTTTTATACAAAATGCTTCTTACTGTTACGCTCCAGAGACTGTGCTAGACAAGATAAGTATGAAATAAAATAGTATAGCATGTAAATTAGAAGTAAAAAATTCGGTCACTGTTCAGTATAGACATATGTACAATGTTCGATGCAGAATAGAAGTAACTGAGTTACCATATAATATACAATATACTATGCAGTGTACTAATATACAATACTATATAGTGCAAAGCAGAAATGGGATGAGGTGCAATTTAGGTACAATTTACAGTAAGGTGTACGAGTTGTAGTGCAAATCCTTTATCAATAAATATAAAGTGTGTTTAGGTGATCTAAAGTGTGGAGAGTGGGTGCTGCAGTGTGTTGTTTGTTAGCTTTCTTTGAATACAGTTTCTCTCCTGTGAAATACAAATGTTCAACAAAACCATCAACATTGACTCAGCTAGACCTCTCTTATATCCGCTATGTGGAATGAAAGTACACAGTAAATTTCGCTGGGTACATTTTACTCAGTTTGAGTAAAATGTACTCAGTTTGAGTAAAATTACTCAGTTTGAGTAAAATTTACTCTGCAAAATTTTATGTGTAGGCTATGTGGAATGAAACTAAGCTATGTGGAATGAAACTGTAGGCTATGTGGAATAAAACGATAGGCTACATGAAATGACCAGACTACCTGTGTTCTTCTAGCCTCTCACAAAACATATTGTTATTGTATTATTATACACGATGTTTCATTTTATTGTATTAATGTTTTTCTGAGCAAATACACATTTACTGCCCAGGTAAATACTGCAGCTTTAAACCAAATCTTTTCAGGCACCCTAATACCTTTGTACAGTACTGTATGGCTGGATTCACAGATAAACAGCCTATAAACCTTGTATTAAAATGTTGGGTAGCCCTTGGGCTACAGATTCAAGATTGTTTATTGTCATATGCGCAGGTAAACAGACAGTTTGCCATACAATGACAATCTTACTTCACACAAAATCACACAATACTTAACAAAGATTGTTTACAATTTAAATAAAAATATATAATATAAATATTATATATATATATATATAATATAAATATATACTAAGTGCTAAAAAAAAGGTAAAAATAGATCTTTAAAAAAAAAGGTATGAGATATATACAAGGTACAGTGAGTAACATTGACAGACAGACAGACAGACAGACAGACGCACACACACACAAATACATCAACATTTTAAGTACAGGACTTGAGTAAAAGTACTTGGTGTCTTGATACCGCTGACATGCCTGCTCTCTGCACTACCCAGAAGCACCCAGGGTCATATACACCAGACTGACTCCTACAGGTGGACTCATTCTAGCAATATGGCAAAAGGGATCTAATTACACCATAGAACTCTCCACTCACAACACAAGTACACATGAGCGCACACACACACAACACTCATGTGGCGACGGCTAAAACAATTCATTTTAAACAAAATGTCACTTTAAATAATGGAAAGATTATGGGGGACCCTGATGTAAACAAGACGAAAGTCTCTCAGGTCTGCATCCCCTTAACAATTGTGTGTATTGAGCTGTACTGTATTGTACCCATTCTGCAATCTGTTAATACAGTTTCAATCAATCAATCAAATTCACTTTAAAGGAAGGAGGTACTGTATAGTATAGTTTAGACACATTAAGAGTTAAAATTGTAAATTGTATATTGTATATAGTGTACATAGGAGGAACCAGTTTCTCAGGAACTTAGCATGTCTTTTTTTTATCATGCTTATCTCTTGTGTCATACCTATTTTATTTTATTCTATGCCTATTGTAAAGGCCATATGAGTGTTTTGGTTATTATTATTATTATTATTATTATTATTATTATTATTATTATTATTATTATTATTATTATTATTATTATTATTATTATTATTATTATTATTATTATTATTTCAAATAGAAGGATATGATTTATGGGAATGTTATGATTTATCTGTGTAAGAGCCAAAGCTATATATATTTCGGTTATTGTATTACATGAATGTTTAATATTGATTGGATTTAGATAAAGTCATTGAACCGTCGTATTTGTCATAATAGGGCATTTTGGAACCTAGAACCTTCTAGAGCGGTGTGGTGATGTCATAATAGATCTTTCTGGAACATAAAACAGACTGGAACGTTTGTGGTGATGTCATAATAGGCTTTCTAGAACATAGAACATTCTAGAACCACCGTATGACATCATGATAGAACGTTCTGGAACATTCGTGATGGCACTGTATGATGTCATAACCGAACCTTCTAGAACATTTGGGTCTCTATATATATAGCCACGATTCTCTCTCTGTGTCAGTGGCATCTTCGACCAGACTGGACGGGACCGAAAGGATGGACTCAACAAGAACTGAAGCCAGAAGCCAGCAGCCAGCAAGTAGATTTACGGCCAGTACACTACGAAGGAATTTTCCTGTGTGGAGTCGGCGGTGATTTTGGTTTTTGGAGACTGGGAAAATACAGTTTTCTTACCTTGTAGTAAGTAGTATGTGCATGAGTGACAAGAATATTTAGGAAAGTAGATTTAGGACCACTTCTGTAAAGAAAGACTTTGCAAATAAACCATTTGGATATCTTTACTATACACGTGACGGAGCAGCTGTGGACATTGCTTCATTATGTGACAAATAAACCTCTTGAAAGGGTTAACCTCGTTCCCAGCTGTGTCTCCTCTGTGGTAAACAACAGTTAACACCTCTCCTCCCCCCACGCCTCTGGTTGGTTCACCTGCTCACTCCTCGGTGAGATTAACAACAGCCTGCTCTCCTCTGGTTGGCTCATCTGCCTAATCTGCATGTTTAATTGATGGCGCCTCCTCTCGTCTCTCCACCTGGACACGAGACACTCTCTCTAGCCCACTACTACTGTACTACACAGTTCATGTGTTTTCAAGTCGCACACTGGTTTCCTTTTGCTGTAATAATTGGAATTATGGAATATCATAACTTTTACGACGAACAACAACCCGAAGAAGAAACGTTATGCCGGTTAGCTAGTTAACACGAAGACACCGTTTTGGTAAGTTAAATTCCATTAAAATGCCCTCATACTTGTACAACGAGCGTTTCGCGGAGGACCAGTTCTTCAGAGTTAATTATGGGATTTTATTTTTTTTACCTGAATTGTTGCTTCTATCTGTTATTTGGCTTATAGCACTTAAAACGCTCGTTGTCACAACTCTTTTGACAAACACTTGGATTTCATAACTCGTCTAACATAATGTAGTTTTCTTTAGTGTACTAGGGGCGAGTTGTGATCATGTAGAAACATCACCGTTACGTCCTGAACGGAATGTTTTTAAAGGAAGAGGCCTAGTCGGCCATCGGCCATTCACACCTTGTTCAAGTGAGCTCTGCTGCACTCCTGTTTACTGAACAGTTCCATGGCCTTTACTTAATGTGTTCAACAGTTACTTAGTTAAATACAACAACCCATTGTCGTGTTTATTTTATGTACATGAAATGACCAATAAATCACACACAAATAAGCGTCTTAAACCGATTCCTAGTATGAACATGGGGGGGGGGGGCAGTACGCAAACGGGCACAGAGGAGGCAGTCAGTTTGAAGTGCAGTTGGCTTGTTTCTCCACCAGATGGCACCAGAGCTCGACGAAAACATAGCAATACATGAAAATGGAGTGAAAATAGATTTGAAAAAAGACAAATTAATGACAGTCGCAAGGCCATTCCGTTAGAGTTATTATTTTCCATTTTGCCTGTATGATTGTGATCAAAATAACGTGTTCAATGTTTCTTCTATAGATTAATTAGTTTAGAGCGTTTACTCGTATCCTATTGGAGGGTGGCTTGCCACGTGACGAGGGCGAGTTGAGAAGTAGAATCTAATAATACAAATGTTCGTACAATCCATGGTTACATTCTATGCAAGTGAATATGCCGTTATTATATTATCGGACGCAACACGCATGTTGAGTGAGAGCACCATACTTTATACACAGACATTATGAAACATAATCTCTGCATAAACCACGACCCAGAGTGAGCTCTCCGCGAACGACCCCGCTCTGCCCGACAGTTTGTCGGTATCGCTTCTCGGCCTTTTGGCTAAGACAGTGATCGCTCCCTGTCTGCGGGTTTGTTCTCGCTGTGAGGACGAGCCTTTGCTGCCAAGGGGGATATTGTTTTGTTTGTTTATTTTTTGTATATTGTTCAAGGTAAGTCGATTTTATTTGATATTGTATATATCAGGTTTTACTAGTTAATTAATTTATTCTCATTATTATATTGGTTTTAGTGGTATTTTATTCTTTTATTGTTGTTGCTGGTGGTGTCTCCAGCCATGTCGGCTACACGTGCCGGCATGAGGAGACACCACAGTGTCAGATTTAAATTACGTGAGAAGGATGGTAAGCTCCTGGAGATGTCCCGATTGGACTTCTCCAGGAAGCTGATACAAAAAGCCCTTGGTTTCTCACCAGCTGATTTGAATTGTGTCATGACTCTACCCTTTAACAAGGGCTTTGATGTAAGTTTTGGAAGTGCCGCAGTACTACGAGAATTCTGGCTTAGGTTTGAGAAAGTTGAAACCCAGTTCTCAGCATTTAACCTGGAGAAACTGACTGACAATGCTGCAAAAGTAGTGGTTGTCAGAATGTTCAATGAAATGGTAAATGCTGATGACATATGTATATGGCTGGGTAGATACTGCACTGTGAAGGCCCAGGCTACCAAGGTGAGAGATGAGGATGGCATCTGGAATTGTGCCTGGAGGGTTCCTGTACAACAAATACAGGACCCCCAGGACTACCAGGGCCTGAGACAGATCCCATCCATGATAGTTTTGGGAGAGAACAGAGGCTACATTCACTACCAGGGTCAGCCTAAACTCTGCCGCAAGTGTGGTGAGCATGGGCACCTGGCAGAGGCATGCCAGAAAGTAGTCTGCGGCAAATGCAGAGAAATTGGGCACTCATTTAGTGAATGTACCAATGGCAGAAAGTGCAATCTCTGTGGAGAAACAGATCACCTTTTCAGAGATTGCCCAAAGTCCTTTGCCAACAAATTAAAAGCTACAAGAGTTTGCACTGAAATCGAGCAGGTGGTAGAACAAACCAGAAAAGAAACTGGAAATGTGCTAATTGAAAAGGAAGGGCTGGGAAATTCAAATCTCCTGCCAAACCCTGTGGTTGGAGGAGAGGAGACACAGGAGGCGGGAGAGGGGGAGGGGCCTGAAATCACCCCACCAGAAGGCAAGAGTGAAGGAGAGGGGGTGATTCAGCCAGCAGGTGGAGCTGGACTTGAGAAAGTGGGTGAGGTTGAGGGCGAGGTTGAGTTTGAGAGACAGGATGAGGGACAGGTTGAAGGAGAGTCCAGCGACACCTCCCTCCCCCCCGCCCAGCCCAACCTTAAGAGAACTGTAGATGAACTGACCAGCCCTGGGGCTGACTCACACTCAGCCCCAGAGAAGAGGGGAAGAGCCAGAACGTTCTCAGACGGCTTACCCCCCTTGGAGACGTTCAAGGGAGTCTCCCCTCTCGGCTCCAGTTCACCAAATACAACTTCTTTTATAAGCATAGAGCTACAGTCAACCCCAAAAGAACGGCGCCATGACAAAGCCTTCTCGGGGAAAGATGGCAAAAACTCCCCTCCCAGCTGCTTGGACAGGAGGAGAAGCCTGACTTCACAAAATCAGAAATGAGTGTTTTTAACTGTAGTCTTTTAATTCTCTTTTAGAATGTCATTCCTGTTGTTTTTAACAATACTCATGGCCCTCAACATCTCCACCCTTAATGTGAGAAGTGTGAGGTCAGGAGTTAGAGCCCAAACTGTTTTAACATTCCTAAACAATTTTAATTCAGATGTGTTTTTATTACAAGAATGTCATCTGCCTTTTTTTAAAAACTACAGCAACTGGGAGAGGAAATGGCCACCCGGTACCTCAATGTGGAGCGGGTCAAATTTTAATAAAGCAGACGGAGTGGCCATTTTAATCAAAAACCCCTTGGTTCTGGTGAAGGGCAGCACTGTGGTGAGAGACGGACGGGCAATTTTAGCACACCTGACTTACATGGGGAAGGATTTTAACATACTCAACATTTATGGTTTTAACGACAAAAACGACAGACATGACCTTTTAAAAGACCTGCAGTCCCACATGCTAGGTAGGGCTCCATTAGTGGTAGGAGGGGATTTTAATTGTGTTCTATCAAAAAAAGACAGAAGGGGAGCAGGGGATGATTTTAAACTAGATACAACATCGGTTTTATTACAGGGCATATGCAAGGATTTTAAACTACAAGACTGTTTTAGAACCGTGCATCCTAGAGAGGAGGGCTTCACCTGGTTCAGTGGTGACGGCACCAAAGCCTCTCGCATTGACTATGTTTTTACACGGGACTGCCCACCAACCGATGCTAGATTAACCCCTGTTTTCTTTTCAGACCACGCTATGCTGACTTGCACCCTTTCACTGTCTTCGGGTATGACGGCAGGGAGAGGTCTGTGGAAACTAAACTGCTCCCTACTAGAAGATAGGGAGATAGTTAGTCAGTACAGGGAGCAGTACATCAGATGGCAGACCCTCCAAGACATGTACAATTCACGTGCACACTGGTGGGAGATGGTGAAGGGGAAGACCAAGACTTTCTTCAGGCAGGCAGGTAAGAAGAAAAAAGATAGGGAAAACAGACACATGTTGGGACTGCAAAAGAGACTACAACGCTATTTTAAACTAGTAGGGCAGGGTTTTGATTTTAATGAAGAAATAGTAGAAGTAAAAAGGGAAATGTCAGCTCTATCAGAAATAAAAAGCCAAGGAATCATTTTAAGGAGTAAAGAGAGGGATATAGAGGAAGGAGAAAAATGTACACGCTATTTCTTTAAGAGAATTGTAAACAAAGGAGGTTTTTTAACAAAACTAAAAAAAGAAGATGGTAGTTTTACGGAAAACATAGAAGAAGTCAAGGAAAGCGTGGAACTTTTTTACACAAAGCTATACTCAGAAAAAGAAATAGAAAAAGATGTCACCAGGGAGGTTTTAGAGTTTTTAGACAAAACAGTGGAGGAGAGTGTGCTTTTAACCCAGGATTTTAACCTTTTAGAACTCGAAAAGTGTCTAAAACATTTTAAGAAGGGGAAGTCCCCAGGACAGGACGGACTTCCCCTGGAGTTTTATCAAACTTTCTGGGACATTTTAGCACACGACATACTGACTGTTTTTAAAGACTTTGAAAGACTAGACCTGCTACCTGACAGCTTTAGAGTAGGGATAGTGACGTTACTCCACAAAAAGAATGACAAGACTGACTTAAAGAATTTTAGAGCGATCACCCTTTTAAACTTTGACTGTAAACTTTTTAGCAAAATTTTAACAACACGTCTTTCTTTGTTTTTAGGAGAGGTGATCCACCCGGATCAAGCCTGTGCTGTGCCGGGGAGGAAGATCACCGACAGCCTCGTACTGATCAGAGACACCATCTGTTATGCGAGAGACAGAAACTTTAGACTCATAGTCCTAAATTTAGATTTTGAAAAAGCCTTCGATCGGGTCTCTCATCAGTACCTCTTCCAGGTACTGCAAAAAATGGGGTTTCCTGAGCGGGTCATAGATTGGGTGGGACTGCTGTACAGGGGCATTACAAGCAAATTTCTTGTTAACGGGCAACTTACAAATGCAGTGAACATATCCTGCGGTGTCCGTCAGGGTTGTCCGTTATCTGCCCTCCTCTACGTCATCTGTGTAGAACCGCTGGCACAGATCTTGAGAAGGGACAAATGGATCAACGGGGTGACTATACCGGGCAGTGGGGGACTGACGGCTAAGTGCCTTTTATACATGGACGACGTGAACATTTTATGCACTGACCGTTTTGCTGTTGACAGGACATTAGACCTGACTGAGTGGTACGGACGAGCTTCAGGAGCGAGACTAAACCGAGACAAGACCGAAGCGAAACTGTACGGACCGTGGACAGCGACTGACAGGGCAGGATTCCCTCTGACTGTGACCCAGACTGACATAAAAATACTCGGGGTCAAATTTGACAGAGAGGGGGAGGGGGGAAACAACTGGCCTGACGTCATAGGGAAAGTTAGACAGAGACTGGGATACTGGGGACTAAGGGGACTGACCATGGAGGGCAAGGTTTTAATCATAAAAGCTGTGATTTTACCCTTGTTTTTACTGATCGGTTCTGTTTTTATCCCACCAAAAAAGGTTCTTTTATCCTTCGACCGCGCCATATTTTATTTCCTGTGGGGGTCCAAGTGGGAGAGACTAAGAAGGGACGTCATGAAAAAGAGGAAGGAGAATGGAGGAAAAGGCGTCCCGGACCTCCACCTATTTTTAGGAAGCAGATACACTACACTACACATGACATACGCTACAGCCCCATCCAGAGAGCACAAGACAACAGCAATGGCAAGATTCTGGATGGGGTCTTACCTACGAACACACAAGCACCTACACACTGATTTAAGAACACCAGTGTCTTTTAATCTGCCCACGGCCTATGTTTTTATTAAAAAATTCTTAAAAGGCCTGAACATGGAAGGAGAAGAACTGGACGTTCTAACTAACCACCGCTCTCTTCTCTCTCTTGTGCAGGAGCGGGAACCAGTGAGTCCAGTGCGCGGGCTCGCAATCGGCGAGCCCTCCACAGTTTGGCGCAACGTGAACCATCCCGCTCTCTCAAACAGACTGCGAGACCTGTCGTGGATGGTGGCTCATGAGATCCTCCCGGTCAGGGCCGTCATGCACTCCCGGGGCATGGCAGCGAGTGCCATCTGCCCCCGACCGGGTTGTGGCGCTCCCGAGTCGGTGAGGCATCTGCTCTGGGAGTGCAGCGCTGCCGTAAACCAGTGGGCAACAGCCGGCTCCCAGCAATTCCCGTACTTACCAGCAGCGGGGGTCCTGGACCCACAAATGGTCCTATACGGGGTGAGCCGGAAGAGAACAACACCATCCGAATTCGCCAAGCTCTGGCTCACCCTGGCCGCCATCAAAGACGCCACATGGACCTCCAGAAACCTGCTGGTAAGCAGGCGCATGCAGATCCCCCCCGTGGCTGTGATCCGGATGGCCGAAGCGACGGTCCGAGCGGCAGTCGCTTCAGGCGGCAGGCCCTAGGACACAGCCACAAAGAAGCATCGCCTCTGCGCTCATTCGGAGGTGGGAGACCGGAGCCCACACAAAGGTGAAGGCAGCGGCGGCTGACTCCCCAAAGGGGCAACATCAGGGAGAGGATCTCCGCTGAGCACCCCAGGCAGGACCCCGGCGGTCCGTGTGGGAGAGGGGGATGAGTTACCCTTGGTAGGGACTCACCCCGCTACTGCACAAAGGATTGAAGATGGCCTTTAAATAGAACGTCCTACTTCCTGTTTAAAAAAAAAAAAAAAGAAAAAACACCTTTTAAAAGACATATGTACTGGACTTATCATCTACACTGATACTGATACAATGGACTTTTTATTACCACAAGCACTGTTTAACATGTTTTACCCACCTTTATTTTATCTGTAGGCCGTTTAGCATAACTGTTTTACTTTGGTGAAATGTTGTGTTTTTAGGTTTTACAGGTGTTTTTAATCTAGCTGTAGGCCTTTTAACATAACTGTTTTTACATTGTTGAAATGTTGTGTTCTTAGGTTTTTACAGATGTTTTTAATTGGTATACATGTTTATCTCACCTCTGAAATGTGCTATAAGAAAATGTGGAAATTTTAAATCAAATACATTGTGTACATGTAACTTTGTAAGCATGTGACAAAAAAACGTTTTCAAATGAAAAGATCTGTTCAAATACATTGTATACATGTAACTTTGTAACCATGTGACAATAAACTTTTTCAAATGAAAAATGAAAAATCTGTTCTTATCAGTTTAATATCTGATACGTCCCCTACCCGGGGACCATATATTAAATTGATTTTTGGAGCAGGGAGATGGAAAAGGGGCTTGCTCCGTCCACTCCACGCATCGACCTGGTCTTGCAGTATCTCCAGGAACGGTGCACCCCCCCAACTCTGTCAAAAATAAATGTCGCCATAATAACAAATCACTGTATTTGTGTGATTCCTTTAAGCCCGACGGGCCGGTACATGATGGCCGAGATTCATACCACGCCATAAATGTATCAATAGTACAGATGATTGAATGAATGATCTTTATTGTCATTGTCACAAGAATGGTACAACGACATTTTAAATGCAGCCCTAGGTGCCAACACTTGGTAAGATGTGTGTATGAAAGAAGACCACAGAAAACAGCAGTGACTGCTCTCGGCTGTTTAACACGTAAAGACCTCGACACCATCACCAGCTGTAGGTTGTCTGAAGTGCAGTGTGTTACTATGAGAATTCACTAGAAGGCAGGATTTGAACGGAAAAAAAATGTCTTTCATTTTTTCAAATCCTGCATTCTAGTGAATGTTCATAGTAACAAACTGCACTTCAGACAACCTACAGCTGGTGATGGTGTCTAGGTCTTTACGTGTTAAACAGCCGAGAGCAGTCACTGCTGTTTTTTGTGGTCTTCTTTCATACACACATCTTACCAAGTGTGTGTTAACATCCCCACAAACCAACAAAGAACATGATCTATATCAAATTTGTTATTTATTGATGCCTCCCCCCAAAGTATAATTTCTGTTTTTTTTTATTTAGTTTTACTCACTGAGCACTCATTTCCACCAATGCAAATGAAGTGCTCACTGAGTAAAAAAACACAGAAATTATACGTTGGGGGTCCCCCAGTATTAACATGCAGTGGGAATCACTTCTGTACAATTACACAGGAACAGTCAGGTTAAAACACCCCTCTTGTTTTCACCTCCATCTCCCTTCACCCTCCTCCTCTTCTCTTTTTCTCCCTTTTCCTCGCCCCTCTTAACTCCCCCCCCCCCCCCCCCCCCCCCCCTCCAGGTTGATGAAGGCAACCACCTCCTGTCTGGTGGCGACCCGTCGTCGGGTCATGAGAACATGAGTCACTACAGGGTTAACTTCAAGAGGCAGGAGAGGGCTCTACGCTCCATTGACTTCATCAAGGGTACAGTTAGTGTATGATGCTATGTTCCTCTGGGGCCGCCCCCTTCTAGTCCATTGATTGGTCAGTTTTTATTTTAGTTGATTTCTTTGACATTTCAAATCAAATCAAATCCTTTATTTAACCAGATAAGCATCATTGAGATTAAAATCTCTTTTTCAAGAGCGATCTGGCCAAGCAAGGCAGCAGAAAGTTTCAACATAAAAAAGAACATCACAATAAAATACAGATAAAACATTTACATCAAGCTCCAATTTCATTTGACCTTATTCTCCTGCCTCTCTGTTGATGTGACTGTTCTGGACGCTCTCTGGGACAGGTTTGCACAGTGCAGCAGTAACAATGGAACGACGAGGCTCCATCTTAATGTGTCCTGATTCAATGAAACAAGAACAACTAAAGAACGGCCTTCTGATGAAAATGTTAGATGAAATGTTGCCGTGTCCCTCCGTTACCTTTTGACCCAAACACACTCATCTGTAATCTGCTGTTCCTTTCAGTTGAGGAGGAGACTCCTGAAGAACCAGAACTACAACCAGAAGAACCCAGACTCCTTCCAGAACCCTACGTCTACAACCTGAAGAACCACAACTACAACCCAGACTCCTTCCAGAACCATACGTCTAGAACCCGGAGCCACAATCTGCTTCAGAATCATCATTGGAACCAGTTCGAGAGCCGCCGCTGGTACTGATATCACCACCGGTATCTATATCTCCACTGATATCACCACCGGTATTTATATCTCCACCGATATCACCACCGGCATCTATATCTCCACCGATATCTATATCACCACTGATATCTCCACCGGTATCTATATCTCCACTGATATCACCACCGGTATCTATATCTCCACTGATATCACCACCGGTATCTATATCTCCACCGATATCACCACCGGTATCTATATCTCCACCGATATCACCACCGGTATCTATATCTCCACTGATATCACCACCGGTATCTATATCTCCACCGATATCACCACCGGTATCTATATCTCCACTGATATCTCCACCGGTATCTATATCTCCACCGGTATCTATATCTCCACTGATATCACCACCGGTATCTATATCTCCACTGATATCACCACCGGTATCTATATCTCCACCGGTACTAACGCACGTTTGCTTATTAAATAGATTGTTGCATTCTATAATATAATAATTAGTGCCGTCAATAGATTAAAAGAAAATAACTAATTAATCTCACAATTTTCTGTAATTCATCTAGATTAAAAATAGCATTTTTCTACATAAGACCGAAGCTTGTAACAGATATTTACTTGAGTAAAATCATGGAATTAATGTAAAATCAACAAAGTATATTTAGATTCAAATACTATTTTAATAGCTTTCTTTGAATACAGTTTCTCTCCTGTGAAATACAAATGTTCAACAAAACCATCAACATTGACTCAGCTAGACCTCTCTCTTATATCCGCGGCGCTAAGATTGAAGATTTTTCACTCCATAGATTAATCTAGATTAATTTATTTGAATGCTTTTAATAAATTTAAATTAATCTCCAGAGTTAAAGCATTAATTTTGGGTTGGGTAGGAGGGGTTGGTGGGGGACACTATACAACTGTACATTGGAATATTGACAAGACCATACTTGGTAATTTACTGTACATTGGAGGGGGTTGGGTTAGGACATTTACAGGGGCCAGTTTCCAATTGCAGTCTCCCGTAGGTGTCCCTTGAGAGTGGTTTTGAAAGTGGGTAGTGATCCACATTCCTTTACAGCTTTGGGTAGGGCGTTCCACATTGATGTGGCATAATTGCGAAACGTGTTTAGTCCCTTGTTTGAGCCGAATCTGGGTTTAACATGATTTGTGGAGCTCCCTCTGGTGTTGTGATCGTGGTATTCACTGACCTTTGGGAAGTATTTTGACATGTACATGGGTACCTTGGTCGTGTAGTGTATCTTGTAGACCAGGCCCATTACAAGTTGCTGTACTCTGTCGTCTACTCTATGCCATCCTAGGTCGTCTACTCTAAGCCATCCTAGGTTGTCAAAGTGGGCAGGGGTGAGGTGGGTTCTGGGGTTCAGGTCAAGCAGTAGTCTGACCAGTTTGTTTTGAGATGTTTGTAATTTTGTTTTTAGTGCCTTTGGGGTGCTTTGGTACCATGAGGTGCAAGCATAGTCGTAGTACCCTTGAATGAGTGCTCCTGCCAGAGTCTTCAGGGTATTCTTGTTTACCAGTGAGGAGATCCGGTACAAGAATCGAGTTCGTTGGTTGACTTTTTTTATTACATTGGATGCCATTTTGTCACAGGAAAGATTTGCGTCTAGGATGGAACCCAGGTAGGTACTTTCATCTTTCCTTGTGACAAATATTGGCACCCACTGTAACTGAGAAGCCGTCGGTCTTGCTGAGTTTGTTATTTGAACTGAAGAGAATGGACTCTGTTTTGCCCATGTGTAATGATAGTTTGTTATCAGCGAGCCATATGCAGATTTAGCCTAGTTCCGAGCTGAGGGTTTTTTTCAACCTGTAACTTGTTCTTGTCAGAGACCAGCAGTGTCGGATAGATATTCAACACTGAAGCCAGAGCAGAGACGCTGCAGTTACCACAGCTCGCCACTAGAGGGTAGTAAGTCACATATGGCCAAATAACATGGGAGAGTCAGTAAATATGATTTCATACTAATATTTCATAAAAAATAGGGAAACAATGTCCAGGCACGCACTCCAGGTTTTTCCAAATTTATTGGCAGCCTGTAATCATGACGTTTCGGTGTGAACACACCTTCTTCAGAATGGCTTGCATGAAGGGTAAGTGACCCTAGTAAATACAAGTCAAACAGGAAGTGACAACATAGGAAGTGACAACACATTCCCACAAGAGATCTGCAAAAAAGTACAAAATACCACTTACAAGCACAACCTTTTCAGAATTATGTAAATCAAAAAGAAGCATGTAAATAAAAATAAAAAAGAAACAGTTAGTTATATATATTTTATACATCTTAAACTCTAAACATAAACACTCATGACCCATATAAGCCATCTTTCAATTATAAAGAATGATAAATGAAAATAGTAAACAATCGAATGAAATGAAATAATCAAATGAAACGGGTCAAAACATTTTCTTCATTGAGGCCTCTAGGCTCTAGACCAGTGGTTCTCAACTGGTCTAGCCTCGGGACCCAACATTTTCCTTAGTCATTAAGTCGCGACCCAAATTTTTTAACCACTGATTTATTTAAAAATATATATATATATTTGCAGTAATACACTTTCATAATTGTTCATGCACTGTTAAAAACATGAAATAAACACAAAGTGCAACAAAAGTGCAACTAGGGCTAAAACCCCAATGAAATAAAATAATAATAAATAATATATGCTTCTTAGCAGATTTCTTAGCTTAACATAACAGACCTAAGTTTGGGGGAACTAATGGGATAACTGGGGTTGCAACAAAAGTGCAACTAGGGCTAAAAACCCAATGAAATAAAATAATAATAATGCTTCTTAGCAGACTTCTTAGCTTAACATAACATACCTAAGTTTGGGGGAACTAATGGGATAACTGGGGTTGCAACAAAAGTGCAACTAGGGCTAAAACCCAATGAAATAAAATAATAATAATAATAAATAATTATGCTTCTTAGCAGACTTCTTAGCTTAACATAACAGACATACGGTAAGTTTGGGGGAACTAATGGGATAACTGGGGTTGCAACAAAAGTGCAACTATGGCTAAAAACACAATGAAATAAAATAATAATAATAATAAATAATATATCCTTCTTAGCAGACTTCTTAGCTTAACATCCCAGGGAACTAATGGGATAACTGGGGATGTTGTTTGCTCCTGACAAGAGTCTCAAAGTCTGGGGTGATGGTAGACAAAGCAACTCTGAGGTCATGCTCAATGTCCAATCTGTTCCTCTGCTTTGTCTTCAGCTGGACGAGAGCTGAGAAGCCACTTTCACAAAGATAGGTAGTGCAAAAAATAATTTGTAATAAAACAATTAATTTCATTTTTTTTCCCACACACATCCGCGACCCACTCAAAATGGCCCGCGACCCACTTTTGGGTCGCGACCCACCAGTTGAGAAACACTGCTCTAGACAATCCAGAAAATGAATATAGAAGCATTCCCTTTGTAGCAAGAGCCTGTCTCTGTCGCCGCCTCTTGGTGGTCTCGAGACCTGCTTTATACCCATGTATTTTAAGCCAGAAATATCATGTCCTAACTTATTAAAGTGCCTTGCAACTGAAGACTTCTCGTCATTTCTTCTTATAGAACATTTGTGCTCCGAAATTCGATTTTTAAAACGTCTTCTTGTTTTTCCAACATAGTAAAGGTTGCAAGGACATTTAAGCAAGTAAACAACAAAATCAGAATTACAGGTAATCCGGCCTCTAACAGCGATACTCCTACCTGTACTTGGTTGTAAATAAAATTTCTCTTTAATCATACTAATATTTCATAAAATACAGTAACAATAAGGAACGCTTCACGAATTTGCGTGTCATCCTTGCGCCTTTCTGAGCCCAATCTTCTCCGTTCCATTTGTTCCGTTTCTTCCCCTTTGATTGACAAGTCAACCGAGAGCGTGCAGCCGTTCCGATTTTGTCGTAGAGACTTGCGGGTTGTGCCATTGTACTCGGTGGAGATATCCTCTTTCATTGGTCTATGTTGACCACGCCCCCTATCCTTCGGCCGCACCTCTTGGCCTATCTGTGACCAATCTTCACCAGTTCCGTTTGTTCCGTTTGTCCGTTTCTTCCCCTTTGATTGACAAGTCAACAAGTCAACCGAGAGCCTCCATCCGTTCCGATTTGAGAAAACAGCCAAATGCAACCAACCAGAAGGCGAGGCTGTGTTCCGAAGGCTCAGCACCAATGGGAAGCGGCCGTTGTCCCAATGTTCCGAAGGAAGCATACCCGCCCCCTGCTCAGCACCAATGGGAAGCGCCCGTTTGCCCGTTTGCTTTTTACTTTTCTGAGAGAGCGGCCATTGCTCCACGCGAGAGGGATTCTAGCTGAGTCACAGCGTTACAGACCAGGCCAGCGTTAACTTTCCGGAGACACACTGACCTGCTGCAACTTTTCACAAACTGTAAGTTCATTTAACTTATTCTAGTCTAAATAAACCTATATATTACTATTGCTATTGATGAATGACTTTGTTAATCAGAGCGTTTTTTGGTTATAACACCGTGTGTGCGTCGTGTGTGTGCGTGCGCGATATATATTACTATTGATGAATGCCTTGTTAATCAGAGCGTTGTGTGTGCGTGCTCGATATATATTACTATGATGAATGCCTTGTTAATCAGAGCGTTGTGTGTGCGTGCTCGATATATATTACTATGATGAATGCCTTGTTAATCAGAGCGTTGTGTGTGCTTGCGCAATATATATTACTATTGATGAATGACTTGTTAATCAGAGCGTTTTTTTGTTATAACACCGTGTGTGCACGCTTGATAAAACAAAACATCTACTGTATTACTGTGTTTCTATTGTGAGCAAGTCAAGCAAGTGTAATTGATCTCACAATACATGCTGACATGACATGACATGCATCTTGCTGTTTGTCATTACACTTTGTCACCCTTGACTGTTTTCTGAATCTTAGTCTATGTCCATGTATACCTGCTTAGATGGATCCTATGTTTAAGAAAACACCAAAAGGGGAGCTCGTTTTGAAGGCATCCCAGGTGGCCCAGAGCCATGTCCGCACCCCGGCCGTGAGGGCCAAAAAGCCAGAGGAGGTGGAGGCGGAAGCCCGTGCCCGCGTCGTCTCCGAGGGGGGTGACCCTGGTAACGAGGCCCTAGTACTGAGTCGTACTACGATTCAGTTCGGCCAGTACCAGGGTCAGACCTTCCTCTGGCTGCTGGAGAACGACGTGGGCTACATGGTGAACATGGTGGCATCTCACCAGAAGGAGCGGGAGCACACAGGGTCTCAGTCTGCGCTGATGGCCAACAAGGTACTGTACAGTCTGCTAGGGGTAGGTACAAATAGAAAACTTCTATAACTGAACTGTCTAATAACTGAACTGTCTCATTGTATCTGTCTTTAGGATGCCTTAACGCTCTACTCGAGTGCCTATGAGGAGTTTATGGACTTGGTCCGCTTTGACCGGGCATTCGCGTCAGCCAAAGAGAGGTCTCTCCTGCCCGGGCAGGAGGGCCTGGCCCTTGTTGGCTTCGGCCAGTACAAGAGTGAGACCCTGCAGGACCTGTACCAGTCAAAGGACCCCAATACTGTCCGGTATGTTTGAACATATACAAATTAAATTCAATCGATTAATATAATGTTGTGTGTTTAGTTGTGTGTTATTTGAATGCCAAGCACTCAAAGCATGCATCTTCACATTTGCTTAGCTATGTCGCCTACGTACGGAAGACGCCGGGGGCGGCGAAGACACGAATGATGGAGGACGTCGTCCGCTACGTTCGTCTCCGTGACCGCAAGGAGGCAGCTGCCGCCACCACAGCTGTAGCGGGGCGGCGTTCTCCATCTGACGCAGAGCTGGTCCAAGCGTCAGTCGACACGGAACAGTGTAAGTAGTCATAATTACATGGATATATATTTTATCGATCCATCCCCTAAGAGAAATGTCTGTTCAGTCTGAATCTTACCTTCTTTTTTTCATACAATATGGAAATATATTTTAACTTGATGTGACCTTTTTTCATTCCAACATGAATAGACTTTGTCATGGAATGGGTAAGTCTGGACAAGTCTAATCAATGCCCTTCGGCTGGTGCATGGTGTAGCTGTAGTCTCCCTGCCATTGGGTCTGTGCATGGTGTAGCTGTAGTCTCCCTGCCATTGGGTCTGTGCATGGTGTAGCTGTGGTGTAGCTGTAGCTGTCATAACCACACTGTGTATTAGTGCTTGTTTGTCTTCACTGTAGTGTCTTCCCTACTCCCGCTGCTTTGCAAGAGCTCATAACCAGCATAACCAAAATCTTATGTCTTTCTATGGTTTGTTTCCATTTCAAGTATTGAAATCTATTGCCTTTTTTTTCTTTTTCATTTCCCCATGCAGCCTTGGTACAGGCCCGCGCCCTGATCCACCAGGCCCGCGCCCTGATCAATCCACCTCCACCTCCAGCCACTGCAGGACCTGTGATGGCCCCTGCCCCCGTGATGGCCCGTGCCCATCACGACAGTGCAGAGGTGAGTTTTATATGGCAAATTCTGTGATTATATCACAGGGAATCTAAACTCAACCTCCCCCAGTTACTTTTCTACTCTGCATTGTACATTGTATATATGTATATATATTGAACACTTTTGTTTATGTACTTGACTTCTATTTTATACTTATTTTATACTTATCAATTTTTATCTAGCACAATCTCTGGAGCAAAACAGAAAGAAGCATTTTATATAAAAGTATTCTGTACTTCTGTATGACGACTAATAAAGAAACTTGAACTTGAACTCTACTGTTTGTGTCTGCCTACAGCTGCTGCCGAAAAGCTGGCGTGCAGCGCTCACCGTGGAGCAGCAGAAGTGGATTGGTCGGGTGCTGTTCACCAGGGGCAGCACGGGGAGGCCCCAGCTCGTGGATAAGGATAAGCTATGCCTGTGGTGGACACCTCCCCATCCTCGGACGGTCTACCTTCAGCCACCCGCTTCCCCCGACCTCTTCTTCCCACGTCGGCTGTTCCTCTGGATGCCCCATCGCATGTGGGGCATCCGGCTGACCTGCCCCCAGCCACAGTGTGCAGGGTCCCTGACCAAGGCTGGGCTGTACAAGACCCTCCGGAGGGTCCTGGACCTAAAAGGGTGGTACCTCATGGCCACTGAGTACCTCGCGTGCCCCGTCTGTATGAAGAGGGTTGCGGGGTGGTCACAGGGAATCATACGGCAGCTGCATCCCGACTACAGCGTCCAGTTCCCGGCTGTACTCACGTACAAGTAAGTGTGGTTGACCGTTGACCTTGGTTTTATTTAATTACTGTCCCTTTACACTTTGTATCATTAAAATACTATATGCTACATGCTGTTATATTAGTGTTAACCCTACTCTAACAAGCTTTTCTTCACCAGGCTATCCTGTGACTTGGGGTTGGTCACCCTGATGAAGTCCCGCACTCTGGGGAACAGTGCCACTCGGCTGGCCGCCCAGCTGAACGAGACGCATGACGAACACTGGATGCAGAATTTCGTTCAGTACTCTCGAATCTGCAAGCCGTTCCGGGCCTTGGGCATCAAGTTCTCACGACCACCACCCAGGCTTCCGGTGCCCTCACCCGCCTGGCTGTTGACTGTCTACAGCTACGACGTGCTGTCACGGCTGGACGAGTGCAAGGCCAGGATCACGTCAACGTTTGGATCCATCTTGAAGTTGGATTCAACAAAGAAGGTAAGGAAGGTGATTTTAGCAATGTATATCATATATTTATTGTATATGCAATGCATGTCCTTATGTTCTCTCTCCCTCCCTCCCACCAGATGACGAAGAAGCTCGCCGGTACCGCCAGCAAAACGGCCGCCTGGGTTACCAATGTCGGTAACGAGTACGGACAGGTAACTTTTTAGAACATTTTAATAAATCTCCTTTATTCCTTTGTGAACAAAGTAATTTCCTGCCTGACAGAAGAGAGTTCTTATTTTATCTTGTGTTATTTCAGGTCCTCATGAGTGTTCTCACCTCTGTTGAGAGCGTGGAGGGCCTGTCGCCCATGGCGGCCGGACTAATGAGGCGGTACCGAGACGCAGGGGTACCCCCCCCCCAGCTCCTCTACGTAGACCGCGACTGCTGTCTTCAGGGCGGCGTGCCGGCGGCAGCTGCCTTGTTCCCGGACTGGGGTCAGATGGTGGTGCGCCTCGACGTCTGGCACCTGATGCGCCGCTTTGCGGCGGGTGTCACGACAGAGAGCCACGAGCTGTACCCCACGTTCATGCAGCAGCTGACGTACTGCATCTTCGACGTCGACAAGGAAGATGATCGCCGCCTGACGGAGGCCAAGCGGTGTGAGCTGGAGGGGAAGCACAGGATGGTTGGCCTGAGCGAGGCCGAAGTGAGGGCGAGGATCTCCCGGGAGGAGTGGAGGCTCCACTGCCGACGCCGCACGCGTGGAGTGGAGGAGACGGAGCGGCTCATCCAGGATCTCCTCGCCACCTTCGACACCACGGGACACAACACCATGGGCATCCCGTTGCTGGACCCCCAACGCATCGAGGACATCTGGAGTACGCAGAAGCGACACCTCCACTGCATTCAGGACCCACCTGGTGTGCAGCTGTACACGGAGACCGGTAGGCTGACAAAGGGCGGAGTCAGTCTACCCGTGTTTCGCTGCGCGCGCGGTTCCACATCGCTGGAGTCGTTCCACCTCCACCTCAACCGGTTCATACCAGGTAATTACATTTTCCAATGATTGTGTGTGTGTTTTACTGTCTTTATTTATCACTAATTGTCTCATTATTCTTTTGAAGGTACGCAGGCCAACGACCACCACTTCCAGGCCTTCCTGGTAGATGGACTGGTCAGGTGGAACGAAGACCGCGCCGCGGCAGCTACACCACCTGCAGCGGAGGAGCCAGAGGAGCGGCTATGCTCCTACAATGGCCACCTCAAACACGTTGTTAACCTGGCGAGCCAAGAGATGTATGGTGAACCGATGGTTAAGGACTTCACCAAGCCTGCCGTGTACACTGGTATGTCTGTCAAGATCCCTTCCTTTGTATTTTTTGTGTCATTATTCAACACTATGTATGAATTGCAACATGAATATGTGTTGTCTTTTCCTCTATTACAGGGGAACTCATTGCCGTCGAGTACCTGTACCGGCAGACTGGCCAAGTGCTTGAGAAGGTCAGCCTGGACCCTGACATTCCGATTGAGACTGCTGCCGTTCTGGACCTAGACCTGGATGAGGACATTGAAGAGGATGGCGAGGACCCAACCCTCTTCTGCCCCCCCCCCGTCAATGTCCTCATCCTCATCCTGTCCGCACACACCAGCCAGGCGGCAGTCCAGTCAGGTGATCCAGCTAACGCACCCGGGTCTG
Organism: Notolepis coatsorum; assembly: GCF_963971535.1. Taxonomy (NCBI): domain Eukaryota; kingdom Metazoa; phylum Chordata; class Actinopteri; order Aulopiformes; family Paralepididae; genus Notolepis; species Notolepis coatsorum. The sequence goes on along the minus strand of NC_140183.1, from coordinate 19,647,403 downwards.
GGCTACCCACCCCCCCCGCCCCCGACACCTCTCCTGAGGCCCCCACACGCCGCCGCCGCGCTGCCCAGCTGTCCTCCTCTGACTCAGAGGTAAGGCACTCCATTATATCACATACTTGGATATTAATATATGACAATTTTGTATAGCATGTGAAGCGGTAGTCTAATTTCTGTCTCTCTCTCTGTCTGTCTGTCTGTCTCTCAGGGGGAGATGGCGGGCCCAGACGGCCAGCCAGGGTACCAGCATGTCCTCAAGCTGGCCAGGGCCTTGGTGAAAGCGCGGAACCAGCGGGGGCTGTCAGACCGGCGCGTAGACCAGCTCGTTGCTCTCTGGCAGTGCGTGTCAGATTACGACAAACAGCGGGTCGTCTACCCACCGCGCTTCCAGGAGAGGCTTCCTCGCGGGCGCTTTAAAGTGGGGAAGGGGACAGGCACTACCTGTCCTGGCAAGGACAGTCTCCAACGGTAGTTACCACTATTTTCATTTAACCTGTGATAAGATAAGATAAGATGATCCTTTATTAGTAATTAACCCAAATGACCTTCATCGTGCATGAGTGTGTGTTCGTTAAATCAGAAAGGTCTTTATTGCCCAGTAGTTCACATTAGGGCTGCAACGATTAGTCGACATAATAAATAATAATAAAAGAATCGTTAGTTGCAGCCCTAGTTCACATACAAGGAATTTGATTCGGTTGGTTTTGGTGCGGTGCGACATTAACACACTCGTCGCTGTCTGCTTCTGAGAGGTGTCGTGAGTGGGGGGGGGGGGGGGTGGCCGTCTGGGCTCGTCTGAGTACTGTCGTTTAGCTCCTTTCACTGCCTTTGTTCACACCATGAAACTGTCAATGTCCCCACTTCCTTCACAGCATACATCCTGTTCATAATTGAATCTCTCCTGTGTCTCTCCTCTTGTATTTTAGTTGCTTTGTCGGGGTGAACTCGGGCCCTGCGAGTTGGCCTGGCGCCAGTCGCCTGGTGGAGGCCATTTGTATTCGGCTCTGCAGCATCCACCCAGCAGCCACGCAGTCCGGGGGCGCCAGGGGGGCAAGCCGGTGGGCCCTCATCCTCGCGGACTACGTGGCTATCCGCGATGCAGTGCTGGCACACCCGAGACTGATGGACCGGACCAGTATACAGCTCTACGAGCTGAATCAGAGGACCATTTCACAGTGGTGAGATAAATATTATATATGCTGTATTGTATAATATTCACGTGGTCAAATGTACATTATGTGATTGTCTGCATTATGAGGAGATGAATGCTAACACGTTTGTGCTTTGTCTTTGTGTTACAGGTTCTCTGAACGGCAGAAGAAAGGGGAGAGGGCCATCTTGGAGCGGGGACTGGGGGCCATGCCTGCTCCGAGCACCTCCGCCCAGCCTCTCCCTCCACCCATGGTGCTGTCCTTCCAGCAGCCTGGACATGGACAGCCCTTCGCCTTCCCCGTGCTGGACGACCACGCACGCCCCACCCAGCCAGTAGTGCCCGCTTTTGTGCCCATCCTGCCCGCTTTTGTGCCCATCCTGCCCCGCCCTCCTCCGGACCAACAGGCCGGCCCCTCTACCGGCCCTCCTCCACCACCACCTCTTCCTCCCCCTCAACTCCCCCGGACCACGGCCTTCAGGAAGAGGAAGGCCGCAGAGGCTGCTGCTGCAGCAGGCCTGGTGTTGGTGGAGCCCCCCCGTCAACGCAAGCTGTACGCCTGCAGCAAGTGTGGTCAGCCTAAGACGCTGGCTACTGGCCACACTCGCATCGCAGGCGTGGCCTACTGTGCTGCTGTTGGCGGGAGGAGTGTCGAGGAGTGGCGGAAAATGATGAAGGACGCTAGGCCTACTGGGCCTAAGGACACGTGAGCCCCCTAGCATGGACGTTGTTGTAAATAATTCATGAGTTTTTGTAAATAGTTTAATGTTTTTGTAAATAGTTGAATGAACTACAATCATGAATTCAGTTCTCCTCTTACGTGAACCGAGACCTCGTTGTGGTGTAAGGGCCTGAGTGTGTCTGTGAGCCACAGAGCCATATTGTCGGTAGTCTTGACTACCGGTGGGGACTCCCTTGTCAAGCGGATCTGTGGTTAGACACCAGACAAACAGCGGTTCAATCAAGTGACTTTTGTGCCAACATTAATTAATTAATTAATTAATTAATTAATTCAAGATCGTGGGCCTGTGTGTAAGTGTAATTTAAATGCCCCATGCACTCTTTGATTGTGCCATGTATTACACTACTTACTAAATAAATATACGGGCCTTCTGCCTTGTTTATTTAAACATATTGTACACATTGTTATTATGACACATTACTGTTCTCCCTGCAATGGCTGAGCAAGCTAAGCTGTTTTCTCTACATAATGTACACATGTTATTATTACATTATTATTAGTGTACTAGTGTAATAGTGTGTAATGATGAGCAAGCTAAGCTGTTTTCTACGTTATTATTATTAGTGTAATAGTGTGTAATAGTGTACTCTTTGATTGATTGTGCCATGTATTACACAACTACTTACTAAATAAATATACAGTATTTTCCAAACAAGTCATGCCTTCTGCCTTGTTTATTTAAACATATTGTACACATTGTTATTATTACACATTACTGTTCTCCCGGCAATGGCTAAGCAAGCTAAGCTGTTTTCTCTACATAATGTACACATGTTATTATTACATTATTATTATTATTATTATTAGTGTAATAGTGTTTAATATTAATAGTGTGTAATAGAGTAATAGTGTAATAGTGTGTAATAGTGTAATAGTGTGCTAGTGTAATAGTGTGTAATAGTGTGTAATAGAGTAATAGTGTAATAGTGTGTGCTAGTGTAATAGTGTGTAATAGTGTAATAGAGTAATAGTGTAATAGTGTGTAATAGTGTGTAATAGTGTGTAATAGTGTAATAGTGTGTAATGTAATAGTGTGTTCAAGTTCAAGTTCTTTAATAGTTGTCATACAGAAGTACAGAATACTTTCATACAAAATGCTAATAGAGTGTAATAGTGTGTAATAGTGTGTAATAGTGTAATAGTGTAATAGTGTGTAATAGTGTAATAGAGTGTAATAGTGTGTAATAGTGTGTAATAGAGTGTAATGTAATAGTGTAATAGTGTAATAGTGTGTAATGTAATAGTGTGTAATGGTGTGTAATAGTGTAATAGTGTAATAGAGTAATAGTGTAATAGTGTGTAATAGTGTGTAATAGTGTGTAATAGTGTAATAGAGTAATAGTGTAATAGTGTGTGATAGTGTAATAGTGTGTAATGTAATAGTGTGTTCAAGTTCAAGTTCTTTAATAGTTGTCATACAGAAGTACAGAATACTTTCATACAAAATGCTAATAGAGTGTAATAGTGTGTAATAGTGTAATAGTGTAATAGAGTGTAATAGTGTAATAGAGTAATAGTGTAATAGAGTGTAATAGTGTGTAATAGAGTGTAATGTAATAGTGTAATAGTGTGTAATAGTGTAATAGTGTGTAATAGTGTAATAGTGTGTAATGTAATAGTGTGTAATAGTGTGTAATAGTGTGTAATAGTGTAATAGAGTGTAATAGTGTAGAGTGTAATAGTGTGTAATAGTGTAATAGTGTGTAATAGTGTAATAGAGTGTAATAGTGTAATAGAGTGTAATGTAATAGTGTAATAGTGTGTAATAGTGTAATAGTGTAATAGAGTGTAATAGAGTGTAATAGAGTGTAATAGTGTAATAGTGTGTAATAGAGTGTAATGTAATAGTGTGTAATAGTGTAATAGTGTGTAATAGAGTGTAATAGAGTGTAATAGAGTGTAATAGTGTAATAGAGTGTAATGTAATAGTGTAATAGTGTGTAATAGTGTAATAGAGTGTAATAGTGTAATAGAGTGTAATAGTGTGTAATAGTGTAATAGAGTGTAATAGTGTAATAGTGTAATAGAGTGTAATAGTGTGTAATAGTGTAATAGTCTGTTATTATTACATTGATCAGTGATTTGTTTCACGTCGGAGGTGGGATTCGAACAGGCGACTCTCTGTGTGAGCTGAGATCCCGCCTCCTCCCCCCCCTCCTCTCTGTGTGGGGTGGGATGACCGCCTCCTCCCCTCCACATTCCCTCCACATCCCCCTCCCCTCAACGTAGAAGAATGGGCAGTGGGCTCGTAGCACCATGGGGAGCGATCATCTCCCCATTCTAAGTTGTTGTTTTTCACTGCCCTTTGTACACTGAGGAGGGCTTTATTTGAGAAAATTCTATTTGTAAATCCGGATTTGTTCTGGCAGTCTGAGAGTTGTATGTTGAGTTGGTTTTTTGTGGAGGAGATTTTCAGTTTTGCAGGATTTTTGGAGAAAGCGTGGCACTTGAGACAAAACACATATCCTATATAATTTTATATGAATTCCTCTAGTTTCTTTGTTTACATACATTGTTTACAGCTTGATATATTTTTTTGTGGCCATCTTTGTCTATATACTTGTCAAGTATACTATATATACTTATTGTTTGTCTTGTAAGCCCATATGGGCTGGGCATACATCTGTATGTAAGACACAAAAATAAAAAAAACATCAATCAAATAAGAGGCGGCTGGCAGAGGCAAGGAAGGTTATGAAAAATAAATTAAACCTGCCAAGTGCAGGTAAGATTGTGGCTGACCCCTGACCCCCCCCCCCCCCCCCCCCCCCTCTGACTGGGCCAAAACCTCACGCCACATGTTTCTTCCCCTCTGCAGTGAGCCTCATCAACAAGGCTCGGGACCCTCACTAACGCCCCCCACTGTGTTACATTAACATGCAATTTGATTGATTGTACCCACATATTCCACAACTTGATCAGTGATTTGTTTCACGTCGGAGGTGGGATTCGAACAGGCGACTCTCTGTGTGAGGTGAGATCCCCGGCCCTCTCTGTTTGAGTGGAGGGGGATGGGGTGCAAGGAGGGGGGGAGGAGGCGGGGATCTCACCTCACACAGAGGCGTCTCTACAATTCGTAGCCGCATTTCTGCAGACCCCTCTCTGATTGGTTGAACTCCATTTTTGCAGACCCCTCCCATTTCTGCAGACCCCTCTCTGATTGGTTGAGCGAAGCCCCTCTCTGATTGGCCCCCCGCATGAGCCGAGACAAGCTCCTCTAGCCAGGAGTCGAAACTCCGTTAACTCCAGAGAGAGAGGCTGAACGCAATTTATACGCATGGAAGTATTGATTACGCCATAACGAATCATTAAAAAAATATACCGTTAACTGGAATATGTTGTGTGTGCCTTTACACATGTTGGATAGGATTATGTAATTGGTTTGTATAGCGTCGCGTATAACGTTATTTCGCGTGACTTCACGGTTTATTCACATTTCACAACATAGCCAGCGTTCAACTTGTTTACACTCCCCACTTACTGTACAATGTAACATTTAGATTAACCCAGTTGTCTATCTGTATGTCATATGTTACGATGAATTGAAAATGGGGGACCCTGATGTAAACAAGACGAAAGTCTTTCTCTGGGGTCTGCATTCCCTTAACAATTGTATGTATTGAGCTGTACTGTGTACTGTACCCAGTCTGCAATCTGTTAATAAAGTTTTCAATCAATCAATAACTAGACAGTTACAATATAACATTTAGATTAATTAACCCAGTTAATGCCTTAAGAGAGAGAGGCTGGTGGTCAAGTCAAGTCAAGAGTTATTTGTCACAAGTTGTTTATTAGCCTAGACATTTTCAATTCATCATCTTGTTTACATCAGGGTCCCCCATGTTCAATTCATGATAACATATATGACATACAGGTAGACAGATGGACAGTACTGCTACATTTAGACATTTATGACATACCAGATTTTGAACTTGTGGTAGGCCTAGACATTTTCAATTCATCGTCTTGTTTACATCAGGGTCCCCCATGTTCAATTCATGATAACATATATGACATACAGGTAGACAGATGGACAGTACTGCTACATCTAGACATTTATGACATACCAGATTTTGAACTTGTGGTAGGCCTAGACATTTTCAATTCATCGTCTTGTTTACATCAGGGTCCCCCATGTTCAATTCATGATAACATATATGACATACAGGTAGACAGATAGACAGTACTGCTACATCTAGACATTTATGACATACCAGATTTACAAATACAGTACTGTTTGTGATACAAAAAGAGTCCAGAAAAGAAAGGCTATACATTTGACGTAGAAACTGTACATTGGAGGAGGTTGGGTGGGTGGGGGGGACTGTACATTGCTTCTTCTAAGTGTCTATGCTTTTTTTTGTCAGTATTTACTGGCTTTCAAAAAAATAACATCTTGTTGCTTGTGTGTTGAAGGACTTTTACCGAAGGGTTACACATATCATGTCTGCACGTACAGACGTGCGGTGAACCCATCCTGCGACCTGCGTTGACCATACCTCTTTTGAGGCCACTGTGCGAATGACTCACCAGTCTGAGGAGGAGATCCTGGTGTGGGCAAGGTCGATGCAGGTCACCTGGAGAGTGGCCCATACATATATGTCATATATGTTATCATGAATTGAACATGGGGGACCCTGATGTAAACAAGACGATGAATTGAAAATGTCTAGGCCTACCACAAGTTCAAAATCTGGTATGTCATAAATGTCTAGATGTAGCAGTACTGTCCATCTGTCTACCTGTATGTCATATATGTTATCATGAATTGAACATGGGGGACCCTGATGTAAACAAGACGATGCATTGAAAATGTCTAGGCCTACCACAAGTTCAAAATCTGGTATGTCATAAATGTCTAGATGTAGCAGTACTGTCCATCTGTCTACCTGTATGTCATATATGTTATCATGAATTGAACATGGGGGACCCTGATGTAAACAAGACGATGAATTGAAAATGTCTAGGCCTACCACAAGTTCAAAATCTGGTATGTCATAAATGTCTAAATGTAGCAGTACTGTCCATCTGTCTACCTGTATGTCATATATGTTATCATGAATTGAACATGGGGGACCCTGATGTAAACAAGATGATGAATTGAAAATGTCTAGGCTAATAAACAACTTGTGACAAATAACTCTTGACTTGACCACCAGCATCTCTCTCTTAAGGCATTAACTGGGTTAATTAATCTAAATGTTATATTGTAACTGTCTAGTTATTGATTGATTGAATTGATTGAAAACTTTATTAACAGATTGCAGAATGGGTACAGTACACAGTACAGCTCAATACATACAATTGTTAAGGGAATGCAGACCCCAGAGAAAGACTTTCGTCTTGTTTACATCAGGGTCCCCCATTTTCAATTCATCGTAACATATGACATACAGATAGACAACTGGGTTAATCTAAATGTTACATTGTACAGTAAGTGGGGAGTGTAAACAAGTTGAACGCTGGCTGTGTTGTGAAATGTGAATAAACCGTGAAGTCACGCGAAATAACGTTATACGCGACGCTATACAAACCAATTACATAATCCTATCCAACATGTGTAAAGGCACACACAACATATTCCAGTTAACGGTATATATTTTTTAATGATTCGTTATGGCGTAATCAATACTTCCATGCGTATAAATTGCGTTCAGCCTCTCTCTCTGGAGTTAACGGAGTTTCGACTCCTGGCTAGAGGAGCCTGTCTCGGCTCATGCAGGGGGCCAATCAGAGAGGGGCTTCGCTCAACCAATCAGAGAGGGGTCTGCAGAAATGGGAGGGGTCTGCAAAAATGGAGTTCAACCAATCAGAGAGGGGTCTGCAGAAATGCGGCTACGAATTGTAGAGACGCCACACGCAGAGTCGCCTGTTCGAATCCCACCTCCGACGTGAAACAAATCACTGATCAAGTTGTGGAATATGTGGGTAGAGAGCATTTAGGTAAGAAATGTCAACACAAGGAGGCCAATAACTTATCCAAGTCCCAGGTGATGCTCTGTTTGAGCTTCCAACAGGACACTCTCACACTCGCAGTCGACTCTAGTTCAAAACGGCTAACGTTACCGTTAACACCTGTGAGAGGAGCAACATGACCGTAGCATTAAAATAAGTACCGTTCAGTCGTCGTAGTAATCAGGATAAATAGGCAACTAAGGAATTAGGACCACCCAGACCAATAAAGCAAGTATCTACAAGGTACAACGTATAACCGGGGATTTTCGACGCCCTGGTAGTGGCTAGCAGGATGCTACAATGCCATCCAGAACTTCACAAGCACTATGCAGGCCATAAAGTAAGATATAGAACCTTGTCATAACCAAATGTAATGTAATGTAAGCCTATATAATGTAGTGAACACATTTTGTTTGTATCTTTGGAAATGATAATAACCTTTTTGTGTAACAACGTTAAGTCAGCAATTTGTCTTTTTCCAGGCCATTCCCATATAAAGTAATATTATCTATAAGACTGAGTTTGTATTTCTTCTGGTTTTTAAGACAGGAATTGTAGGTATAATGGCATGTCTCACTCGTACACTAACACTATTGGCCTGTGTGTCTTCAGGGGCCGCATTTAATCTCCAGAGCAGCAGCATTGAGCCACAGGGTCATGTAATTTAGGTCGTTAATTACATTCACTAGAAATCTAGCATTTTTATGATTCCATCTCAACAATTGTTCCATATCCTCTCATTAAAACACCTTTAGTGAGGATCTGCCTGCTCTAGTCCCTAAATCAAACACACCCACACTTTACTCTGTCAGTCCAATTGTACCTCAGTGTAACTATAAAAGATTACAGAAAAGAGCAATAAGGACAATAAACAAGGTAGGATATAAGATTCCTTTATTGATCCCCTTGGGGAAATGCAGACATAGCAGCATGGGGGAGGGGGAGGGGAGGTACAGGTAGTAAAAACAAGCAGTGTATATATATATATATATATATATATAAGGCATAGCACCTGAGGAAGCGACAGCGAAACGCGTTGTGCAAACAATAAATAAGCAAAAACGAGTCCTGTGGAGTGTGCGGTCCCTTCTTTCCTTTGAAGGTTTTCTCCTTTTAGTTTATATATATATAGAATACACAAACTCACTGTTTCTTAAATCAAACACCTTGAGATGTATGGATCTGGTCAAATTGAAAACATCACAAATCACGTACAAAGCCAGAAATAACATGTTGCCAAAAAATATACAAAAGATTTTCAGGGAAAGAAAAGGTGGCTATAATCTGAGGAGAGCTAAACTTAAAAAATAAAAATAAAACTGTCAGAACCAAAATGAAAAGTACGTGCATGTCAATCTGTGGGGTGGACTTGTGGAACAGTCTGGAGTTGGAGATAAAAGAGTACAAACATAAATCAGTTTAAAAAGATGTACAAAAATATTTCTTAATTAAATGGGTATCTGGAAGAGGAAGTGTGTTGATGTTGAGTATGTGTAAAATGTAAATAAAAAATAGAAGAAATTATGTATATCATATGGTAGGGGTGGATGGTATATACGGTATAAACGGTATGAATTTGCTCTACGGTATGGATTTTGACTATACCGTGTAACCGGTAGCGCAGCTCTAAAATAGCAATGACGTCATGTAACCACAGCGCGACTATTTCACTCGCATTTGCCCCTAAAAATAGATAGAATTAGTCATAGATAATAGATATGTGCGAACTGGAAAAAGTTATTTAGGAGGCTTCGCGCAGTGGGCGTGCCAGCCCCTACCGCACGCATGTAAACACGGGTCTAGTGGGACGGGACATGGGAGGACGGCGGCGTCTCCCTGAGCTAACGTTAGCTTAGCTACCGTTACAAAATGACCCAGTCAACTATTCACTTTTAGTTTAATACATGATGAGGCATTGTCTAACCGAACGGTATCTAGTCGGCCAGCTACCGATAGCTCCTGACATCAACAAACGCTCCACAAAGTCTAGTAGAGACGTGTATGCTACCTGTTAGCTCACGTTAGCGCAAGTTAGTTCACCGTTCAAAACGAAATGTCCCATTGAACTAAATAATTCACTGAGGCGTTGTATTAACATTATATATCCGGCTAGCAGTAGCTACAGATAGCTCCTGATATCAATGTCTTATAACACTGATTCGATGCGTATTCGAGCTGAGGGCTTGCTGAGCACAGTTAAGTAACGTTATACAAATAGGGTCCAGGTGCAGCGCCGGTAAATCCTGGCCGTAGCTCTGCTCGAGGCTACTCGAGTATAGGTCCAGGTGCAGCGCCGGAGAATCCTGGCCGTAGCTGGAGGCTACTAGAGTACACACAGACAGTGGAGCTTGTTGCATGGTGGCGATGTCTCGCAGATAATACAAGTACAAGTCTAATTATATAATATATATATTTTATAAAAAAAAATATATATATATAAAATAAAAAAAAAAGATTTATCAAAAACGATGATACCGTGATATATACCGTTACCGTCTATGCTTCAAATTATACCGTGATATAAATTTTAGACCATACCGTCCACCCCTATCATATGGTATTTATTTAGTAAGTATAAATGTATTGGATTGTATAGAGATGCAGCATTTATACGTAATTAACAATAGAATAAAAATATATAATTTGAGTTAAAAAGGGGTAGGAATGGAGAAAAAGTATACTTCTTCCTACTACTTTTTCGAACGGGGTAAACTGATTTGTTTATCGGTTTCTCTTTTTGTTGTCAAATGAACAGATATATTTTTGTCTTTCATTCATTCCAGACTCGGATATCCAACACTGAGGAGAGGCTCTGCAGTTACCACAGCTCACCACTAGAGGGTAGTAAGTAGCATATGGCCAAATAACATGGAGTTACCACAGCTCGCTACAAGAGGGTAGTAAGTAGCATATCGCTGCTGTCGGGACAACCTCATAACTCAATTTTTTTAATTTTTTATTATTATATTTTCAACTCCGTAGATCATCCTCCATATGTGTGTGTGGGTTTTACAAAGTTTAAACAATGGGAAAGCATTAAACCGATCTGTCTAAACCTCCTAACTCTATTCACCCTCAAATCTGTGTTCGTTTTTTTCATCTGCTGAAAAGTTGGGTTTTTGGAGTTATGAGGTTTTGTCCCGACAGCAGCGATATGGCAAAATAACATGGAGAATAATATTTCACAGCCGTTTTATGATAATAATAATCATAATAATATTAATAATGAACGCTTCACGAATTTGTGTGACAGAGAAACACACACACACTCGCAGATAGGTAGAGAGCTTTTAGGTAAGAAACGTCAACATGTCAAAATACTTCCCAAAGGTCAGTGAATACCACGACCACAACACCAGAGGAAGCTCAACAAATCCATGTTCAACCCAGATTCGGCTCAAACAAGGGACTAAACACGTTTCGCAATTATGCCACATCATTGTGGAACGCCCTACCCAAAGCTGTAAAGGAATGTGAATCCCTACCCACATTCAAAACCGCTCTAAAAGAGCACCTACGGGAGGCTGCAATTCGAAACTGGCCACCGTAAATGTCCAAACCCCCTCCTAATAGACAGTCTCCTCTCCACCGTATGTATATATTCTCTCCCCACCGTATGTATATATTTCTCTCCCCATCGTATGTATATTTCTCTCCCACCCACCCACCCCCTCCTAATGTACAGTCTCCTCCCCATCATATGTATATACTCTGTCAGGATCTATGGGTAACAGTACTGTATATTTGCATATCATATGTCACAAATGTAACAGTACTATATACCTGTGTCACGTATGTCCCTATGTCATAAATGTCACTATGAATTGAAAATGGGGGACCCTGATGTAAACAAGACAAAAGTCTTTCTCTGGTCTGCATTCTCTTAACAGTTGTGTGTATTGAGCTGTACTGTATTGTACCCATTCTGCAATCTGTTAATTAAGTTATCTATTAATCAATCAATTCTGAGATACTTTTGCGACATCGCCACCCAGGACATGGAAAGGATCGTCTAATGAAATACCTCATTGCTGACTCTTTGTAAACCGCAAAGAATTGCAACAGCCGTGACAATACAGCTGTCTCTTATCGTTTAGAACCCCAGTTTTATTGAGGAGTTTTTATTTTTTTTGAGGGGGGTATATTGCTTATTGCTCATGTGTGTGTAGTTGTATGGTTATATTTTGGCCCAGAGGAATGTATTCACGTAACGAAGCACTTGTTTTGTCTTGTTCGATTGTTCCTTTATTCGCTGTGATTTTGTTTTCTACTGCTCCCAGGATGTTCTGTTTTGCTGTAACGGCTTTACTCGGAGCTTTCAGAAGCTCTGTCATGTTTCAATCTGTGTTTCTCGATATTTTTTTCCTTGTCCTTGATTATGTTTCTCATGATCAAAATAAAACGTTTAAAATCTCCAACGTCCAACACGTTATTTTGTCTGATGCACAATTTCTTGTTTCGCTTAACAGGGACAGGTGTCAATACTTTCACGAGTACTTATGAATACTGAACTCATGATATTGAATACCAATAGAGCACTTGACAGTGGCATTTACCAATTCGGCAAACTTGTCTATTGAAAACTGAGGAGGGGAATTAGTCGCATCATGTCATTGTGTCTTTACCAGCACAGCACCAGGTGTACTGGGAAAACATTGGAGAGGTGCCTGCAAATGAAGGCGATCTAGAGTCGAATGATTGTACGGTGAATAGTGCCATCATGTGTCCATGATAATCTGCCACCAGTTTATACTGTAAATCAGTGAGAGTTGCCAAGTGTTACAATCGTCATTGTATTGACTATAGGGCTTAAACCACTACACCTTGTATTCAAGATCCTTATATTTAATGGTTATCGTGTGCAGTATCACAATTAATACCCTAACACACCATTCACCAGGCCAATATTGTCACGGTGTAGTACTGAACCCATTATGCAGACGGACGGATCTTGTGAAAACCCAATATGGGTATATTTAATAGAATGGTCAATGTCCAGGCAGGGGTGGATCCACGGGGTGATACTCATATAGTCCAGGGTGTGAAGAGTCAGACAGACGGGGTCAGAGCAGCGACAGGGATAGTCAGCCGGGCAGGTGTCAGATCAGCTCCTGGTGAGTCAGCCAGTGTCTCCAGGTCTTCGCCGAGCAGTCTGAGGACGAGAGGACAGAGTTAGACAGGCTGAGGAGAGAGGACGAGAGGACAGAGTTAGACACGGTCAAAGAACACCAGATCCAGGCGTACAACTAGAACCAACAGAATAGTGAATACGAGCAAAGTAACACGACTAACTGGTAACGACGGATACAGATTACAAAACATACAATTAAAAACTAAATCTCTAGAAGATCTAGTAAATTTACAAACCAATAGATAGACAGTAGAAAAGATATGCAGCCAGTATGAGCTTCTAGAGGGACAGTAGAAAAGATATGCAGCCAGTATGAGCTTCTAGATAGACAGTAGAAAAGATATGCAGCCAGTATGAGCTTCTAGATACAGTAGAAAAGATATGCAGCCAGTATGAGCTTCTAGATACAGTAGAAAAGATATGCAGCCAGTATGAGCTTCTAGATAGACAGTAGAAAAGATATGCAGCCAGTATGAGCTTCTAGATACAGTAGAAAAGATATGCAGCCAGTATGAGCTTCTAGATACAGTAGAAAAGATATGCAGCCAGTATGAGCTTCTAGATACAGTAGAAAAGATATGCAGCCAGTATGAGCTTCTAGATACAGTAGAAAAGATATGCAGCCAGTATGAGCTTCTAGATACAGTAGAAAAGATATGCAGCCAGTATGAGCTTATTGCATACTCATGTTAAACAGTTGGCATTGGTGCAGAATTGAACTAAAACTGTCTCATAGGAACGGATTCTGGAATGGCATTTTGAATAAATGACATAAATGAAAGCTCTCATCGACTCCGACAGATTGCTAGTCATTCATAATGGCATCGAAAGACTGTCCAAATGACCATAGTTCTGACAATTGTTTACCCCATTATGCGTCTGTATTCTTTCCATTGACTCCATAGGTAATTCTACCCTTGCTCAGCAGACACGCGACAGAGTAGAGCAGTCGTCTGGTAATCCGGGAGGTTCACGGTTCGATTCCCGCTCCTCCTGGGCAGCGTGTTGAAGTGTCCTTGAGCAAGACACTTAATTGCCCTGATGAGCAGGTTGGCACCTTGCATGGTCGCCGTCGGTGTGTGAACGTGTGAGTGAACGGGTCAAATGTGAGGAACAAGTTGTAAAGCGTTTTGGATAAGTGAACTGGAATAGAGTGCGGAACCTGCGGGTGTTGCATTGTCTCTCATCATTACTGTACAAATGTTTATGTCAAGTCCTGTTGGATAGTTAAATCTAAATACTAATAAACTATGAACTTGTGAAAGTGTTGTTCTTTTTATATATGTATATACACACTATATATAAGGGCAACCGAACAATAAAAAGATGCCAGTGAGGGATATGGTATGAAGCTCTTTCCAACACGTGGTGCTGTTGACAGTAAATCAGGTCGTATCATTGAGTGCATTTAAAGCTTGCAGGATGGAAAGCATAACATAAACTGGGTGTTTAAACTGTAACTTAAACAAATAAACTTGTGTTGCGAAATAAACCTGAAAATAACTAAAAACAACTGAAAACAAACATAACCCGCACGTTTGAAAAACTGGCTTGGATTCGAGGAGGCGTGCGCCACGCGATTGATTGATTTGAAATTTTATTAACAGATTGCAGAATGGGTACAATACAGTACAGCTCTCTCTTTATTCTCCCTGCCTTTCTTTCTCGCTCTGCAGTCTCTTTCTCCCCCTCTCGTTCTTTCTCGTTTTCTCTCTAGAGAGGGAGAGAGAGAGCTCGTGCTGCTGCTGGTTCTATCGGGTTAATTGAATCTGGATAATGGGACTTTTGATCGTCCCCCATTTTCAATTCATCATAACATATGACAGTACTGCTACATCTATACATTTATGACATATCAGATTTGCAAATACAGTACTGTTTGTGATACAAAAAGTGTCCAGAAAAAGAGTGTATATACATTTGACGTAGAAACTGTACATTGGGGGAGGTTGGGTGGGTGGGGTGGGGTTGGATGGGGGGGTGGGGGCTGTACATTGGAGGTGGGGGGGGGGGTTGGGTAGGGGGGGACACACTGTACACTGTACATTGGAATACTGACAAAGCCATACTTGGTCATTTACTGTACAACTGGGTTAGGACATTTGTAGGGGCCAGTTTCGAATTGCAGTCTCCCGTAGGTGTTCTTTGAGAGTGTTTTTGAAAGTGGGTAGTGATTCACATTCCTTTACAGCTTTGGGTAGGGCGTTCCACATTGATGTGGCATAATTGCGAAACGTGTTTAGTCCCTTGTTTGAGCCAAATCTGGGTTTAACATGATTTGTGGAGCTCCCTCTGGTGTTGTGATCGTGGTATTCACTGACCTTTGGGAAGTATTTTGACATGTACATGGGTACCTTGGTCGCGTAGTGTATCTTGTAAGAACAAGTTCTTATTTTCAATAACGGCCTATTTTCAATAACGGGACTCATATCAATGTCGAGGACTCAAGGACTCGAGGTCCTTGATGAAACAGATCGAGAACCACCGGTTCTACTGTAACAGAATCACACTTAAAGTGCGTATCTTTGTGTTTGTGTGTGTGTGTGTGTGTGTGTGTGTGTGTGTGTGTGTGTGTGTGTGTGTGTGTGTGTGTGTGTGTAAGACAGTAAGAGAGAGGGGGGGGGACCCTGATGTAAACAAGACAAACGTCTTTCTCTGGTCTGCATCCCCTTAACAATTGTGTGTATTGAGCCGTACTGTATTGTACCCATTCTGCAATCTGTTAAATAAAGTTTTCATTCATTCATTCAGAGAGATAGTTTCACCTGCTCCTGTTATTTTCATGTTTGTATCTCTCAATATCTGATTGCATTATTAGTGTGTTCATGTCCTTGACATACTTGTATTTATGTGGACATAAATATATCATTCAAATGTGCGCGTGTGTCCAGTCACACCTACCTCCCCTGCACTGTAATGTTTGAAGCACATGACATCTCGTGTTCCAGCGTTGGGCACATATGGTATCTTTGATATACCTGCAGGAATAAGTTTTTGCAGTAGATTACGATATTCAATGAACCAATACACACTTAGGAGTTGCGCGGAGGAAATTACAGTTTACACAGTTTAAGAGTGACTGACAACATACAATGGAATGAGAATCATAAAGCTGATTGCAAGAATGGAATGCATAATAAAACAAAAAGTAAGCGCGATGTTATACGTGTCGTGCATACGTGGCGCTGTGTGCAACACACTTCAGACATATAAATTGCATACAATTTACGCACAGCGCGTTTGATCGTTAGAATAACATGATTACCCGCGAAGAACTCTTTCTCCGTTGTCATTTCAAGGCTTTTCAGAACCTGTCGTGCTTCAGAGTGTCGTTGGTTTGTTTATGAGTTTGACCACCTCCTTTTGGGTGTGGGGGGGGGGGGGGGGGGGGGTTGCAAAACAAAGATGTACTTTTCTTTTTGGACACAAGGTGGCACTAAGCACCCGTTTAAAAAGGGAAAGAAAAAAACTGGTGACAAATAAGATGCCTCTCCTTTTTCACACAGTAGCAGAAATCCACTTCCCTCATCATCAACTGCAGGGCGAAATATAATATAAATGTATGATAGCATGTACAATAGTGCCGTATATATATACATTTATATTTAAAGCGTATATACATATCTGTCTGAATATACCTGCATATAATCCTTCTATATAGGCTACCTACTTATACACCTGCATATTACCCATAATAATATATTATAAGTCTGTATGATAGCATGTACAATAATGCTGTATATACCATATATATATATTTATTCTTACCGTATCAATCCATATCTGTACATAGTATACCCGCATATAATCCTTTTTACACATCTGTAGTCTGTAGACACTACATCTGCTGTGTATATCCCTTACCTACTTACTAGTTATGCCACTGGCCAGTATGACTTACTACCATGTCTTTATACCGGCGGTATCACTGTACATATTAATACTAAAACTATGTACACATCTGATTAGCACTATTCTACTAATTCATATATTTACTATATTACTATTGCACCTTACTGTTATATTTGTACTCTGGTTGGATGCCAAACTTCTTTTCATTGTACTGTACTTGTGCTGTATAATGACAATACATTTGAATCTAATCTAATAAACCATACGATTTAAATGTACAAAACACCCTACTGCATAAGTATAACGACCACATCACCAGTGTAACGCGTGTTCAATAGGTTTTATTTCATTTACAATGGGAGCTTTTATAAAACGTCTTGATGCAGAAGCATCAACAGAAGAGTAGAAACGATAACAGGACGCCGTACACACACAGCCCATAAATACATATTTACACATGTTACACTTAGTACACATATTCCATCCTTTGGTCTGGAAGAGAAAACCAGGTGGAAACATCAAACATCTGCATCTGTACCATTGAAGCCCTGTAGCAGATCCTCCGAGCACAGAGCGGCTTCTCTCACGTCACCAAGAGGTTCCTCTCGGAGCACAGAGCGGCTTCTCTCACGTCACCAAGAGGTTCCTCTCTGAGCACAGAGCGGCTTCTCTCACGTCACCAAGAGGTTCCTCTCTGAGCACAGAGCGGCTTCTCTCACGTCACCAAGAGGTTCCTCTCTGAGCACAGAGCGGCTTCTCTCACGTCACCAAGAGGTTCCTCTCGGAGCACAGAGCGGCTTCTCTCACGTCACCAAGAGGTTCCTCTCGGAGCACAGAGCGGCTTCTCTCACGTCACCAAGAGGTTCCTCTCTGAGCACAGAGCGGCTTCTCTCACGTCACCAAGAGGTTCCTCTCTGAGCACAGAGCGGCTTCTCTCACGTCACCAAGAGGTTCCTCTCGGAGCACAGAGCGGCTCCCTTTCCCAGTGAAGGATGTCCCTCCCTATAATAAATGTTAATGGCTGTTCACTCTAATAAACAACACGGCTAAAACGTTGCATAAGATCAGATAGAATGGAAGGCAAAGCAAATACCACCAAATACCAGGCACTGCAGGCGGGGTGAGGCACTGCAGGGTGAGGTACTGCAGGCAGGGTGAGGCACTTTGAGGACAGAACAACACGGGTGTTTGGCACCATAACAAGTTGGCACATGGGAGGTGGTGTTACACTGGTACTGTATGAGAGGTGGTGTTACACTGGTACTGTGTGAGAGGTGGTGTTACACTGAACTGTATGAGAGGTGGTGTTACACTGGTACTGAACTGTGTGAGAGGTGGTGTTACACTGAACTGTGTGAGAGGTGGTGTTACACTGGTACTGAACTGTGTGAGAGGTGGTGTTACACTGAACTGTGTGAGAGGTGGTGTTACACTGGTACTGAACTGTGTGAGAGGTGGTGTTACACTGAACTGTGTGAGAGGTGGTGTTACACTGAACTGTGTGAGAGGTGGTGTTACACTGAACTGTGTGAGGTGGTGTTACACTGAACTGTATGAGAGGTGGTGTTACACTGAACTGTGTGAGAGGTGGTGTTACACTGAACTGTGTGAGAGGTGGTGTTACACTGAACTGTGTGAGAGGTGGTGTTACACTGAACTGTATGAGAGGTGGTGTTACACTGAACTGTGTGAGAGGTGGTGTTACACTGAACTGTGTGAGAGGTGGTGTTACACTGAACTGTATGAGAGGTGGTGTTACACTGAACTGTATGAGAGGTGGTGTTACACTGAACTGTGTGAGGTGGTGTTACACTGAACTGTATGAGGTGGTGTTACACTGAACTGTGTGAGGTGGTGTTACACTGGTACTGTATGAGAGGTGGTGTTACACTGAACTGTATGAGGTGGTGTTACACTGAACTGTATGAGAGGTGGTGTTACACTGAACTGTATGAGAGGTGGTGTTACACTGAACTGTATGAGAGGTGGTGTTACACTGAACTGTATGAGAGGTGGTGTTACACTGGTACTGTATGAGAGGTGGTGTTACACTGGTACTGTGTGAGAGGTGGTGTTACACTGGTACTGTATGAGGTGGTGTTACACTGAACTGTATGAGGTGGTGTTACACTGAACTGTGTGAGAGGTGGTGTTACACTGGTACTGTATGAGGTGGTGTTACACTGAACTGTATGAGAGGTGGTGTTACACTGGTACTGTATGAGGTGGTGTTACACTGAACTGTATGAGAGGTGGTGTTACACTGGTACTGTATGAGGTGGTGTTACACTGAACTGTGTGAGAGGTGGTGTTACACTGGTACTGTATGAGGTGGTGTTACACTGAACTGTATGAGAGGTGGTGTTACACTGGTACTGTGTGAGAGGTGGTGTTACACTGAACTGTGTGAGAGGTGGTGTTACACTGAACTGTATGAGGTGGTGTTACACTGGTACTGTATGAGGTGGTGTTACACTGAACTGTGTGAGAGGTGGTGTTACACTGAACTGTATGAGGTGGTGTTACACTGAACTGTATGAGAGGTGGTGTTACACTGAACTGTATGAGGTGGTGTTACACTGGTACTGTATGAGAGGTGGTGTTACACTGAACTGTGTGAGAGGTGGTGTTACACTGAACTGTGTGAGAGGTGGTGTTACACTGAACTGTGTGAGAGGTGGTGTTACACTGAACTGTGTGAGAGGTGGTGTTACACTGAACTGTGTGAGGTGGTGTTACACTGGTACTGTGTGAGAGGTGGTGTTACACTGAACTGTGTGTGTGTGTGTGTGTGTGTGAGAGCCTAAGACAGTTCAGTCAATATTTATGAACTAGAGCCAGAAATCTGAAATAGTCAAGACTCAAATGTTACCATAGACTCACACATTCGCCTGGTGTCTTAGCACTAGTTTTCTTGGATTAGGGAGAGAGCTGTTGGTGTCCACTCATATCTTTGTACATGTATGCATTTTTATATTTGGCGGTTAAACACATCGTGTGCATCTGAAACAACTAGACGTTAGTGGTGATCTAACAGGGATCAAACCCACACACCCAGACACCTGAGTCTGTACTGAAAGGAATTTCTTATATTTCAAGAATAATATTTTGGGCTGTTCATGTCTTGGGCAAAATTATTTGTAATTATGTTTGCGAAGCGCCTCTTCGCGCAGTCATCATGGCCCCAGCATGGCCTCCGATATGCGTCATGGCGGCAGCCCCAACATGGCCTCCGGTATGCGCAGAGAAAAACTGTGCCGTTGTGCCAATGTTACAGCAATACTGTACCACTAACAGCATGACCCAAGAGAGCTCTCACTTCACCGTCAGCTGTGAAATTAATAGAACATACTGAGGTCATCTCCTTTCATGCACTGACTATAAGATGGCTGCCATTTCATTTTGTCAGAATCATTCAAGCTTTGTTTGGTTTCAAGTCTCATGTCTGATACCTGCTGTCTGCTAGCATGGTGACACGTCAGCTGTCTGAGACTCATCCACTAAACCAGCACGGACTTCAATAGAGGCTTTGCACAGAATTCTATTTCTTCCAACATGGCTGCTTATAACAATTGGTAACCCATTTTGAAAGAACATGCCTAAATTCCGTGCGGTGGTCAAGCAGGTAAAACATTTGAAGAGCACGATATTTCTGTTCCACTGTGACTTATTTACAAGATCCAGTAATAAAACACCAATTTAGTATGTATTTGTTGGTATATTTTCTCACATTGTCTCCTCCAGAATGTTGAAAAAAGGGCGTTCTGTTCTGTGGAAAGCCTCTATAACCACATTAACACCATGTTCCATGGCAGCTATGTCATGGTGCACAGGCCAAATGAGCGTTCATGAATGTGGTTATGAAACAGGAAACGTCCATCAATTAAACCATCTGTTGAAACAGGTCAGCGTCAGCTCCAGTAGAGCCTGCTGTTGAGAATGTTCTGTGAATTCATCCTTTTCCCTCCACTTTAAATCAGACTCCCGTCACACCGCCTGGACCTGCTTTCTGAGAGAGTGCTCTCCGGGCCGGGACAATTAAAAAAAAATATATAGAGAGGAGAACGGTTCTATTATGACGCTGTGGAGTCTGACTGGCTGAGGTCCTTCTTCCTCTTCCTCCTCTTCTTCTTGCCTCGGCAGGGCTTGCAGAAGCAGCACAGGATGCAGGGAGATGCCAGCAGGAGGAGCGGAGACGTCACCAGCACCACGAGACTGACGCCCAGCAAGATGCCCACCACCTGCAGGACAACAGGCAGCTGTTCAGCTCATAGATCATCAAGACGAGCCGCGTCTCCACATCTAACCCTAGTGGACATCATTTCATAACATAGTGGACATCATTTCATAACATCTAGTGGACATCATTTCATAACATCTAGTGGACATCATTACATAACATCTAGTGGACATCATTTCATAACATCTAGTGGACATCATTACAACATCTAGTGGACATCATTTCATAACATCTAGTGGACATCATTACATAACATCTAGTGGACATCATTTCATAACATCTAATGGACATCATTACATAACATCTAATGGACATCATTACATAACATCTAGTGGACATCATTACATAACATCTAGTGGACATCATTACAACATCTAGTGGACATCATTATAACATCTAGTGGACATCATTTCATAACATCTAATGGACATCATTTCATAACATCTAGTGGACATCATTACAACATCTAGTGGACATCATTTCATAACATCTAGTGGACATCATTACATAACATCTAGTGGACATCATTTCATAACATCTAATGGACATCATTACATAACATCTAATGGACATCATTACATAACATCTAGTGGACATCATTACATAACATCTAGTGGACATCATTACAACATCTAGTGGACATCATTATAACATCTAGTGGACATCATTTCATAACATCTAGTGGACATCATTAGAACATCTAGTGGACATCATTATAACATCTAGTGGACATCATTTCATAACATCTAATGGACATCATTTCATAACATCTAGTGGACATCATTACAACATCTAGTGGACATCATTACAACATCTAGTGGACATCATTACAACATCTAGTGCAGTGGTTCTCAACTGGTCTAGCCTCGGGACCCAACATTTTCCTTAGTCATTAAGTCGCGACCCAAAATTTTGAACCACTATGATTTATGTAAAAAAAATATATTTGCAGTAATACGCAATCTTTCAAAACATGAAATAAACACAAAAAAGTGCAACAAAAGTGCAACTATTGCTAAAAACCCAATGAAATAAAAGAATAATAAATAATATATGCTTCTTAGCAGATTTCTTAGCTTAACATAACAGACCTAAATTTGGGGGAACTAATGGGATAACTGAGTTTGCAACAAAAGTGCAACTAGGGCTAAAACCCAATGAAATAAAATAATAATAAATAATATGCTTCTTAGCAGATTTCTTAGCTTAACATAACAGACCTAAGTTTGGGGGAACTAATGGGATAACTGGGGTTGCAACAAAAGTGCAACTAGGGCTAAAAACCCAATGAAATTAAATAATAATAATAAATAATTATGCTTCTTAGCAGACTTCTTAGCTTAACATAACAGACCTAAGTTTGGGGGAACTAATGGGATAACTGGGATTGCAATAAAAGTGCAACTAGGGCTAAAAACCCAATGAAATAAAATAATAATAAATAATATGCTTCTTAGCAGATTTCTTAGCTTAACAAAACAGACCTACGGTTGGGGGAACTAATGGGATAACTGGGGTTGCAACAAAAGTGCAACTAAGGGCTAAAAACACAATGAAATAAAATAATAATAATAATAAATAATATATCCTTCTTAGCATAATTCTTAGCTTAACATGCAGGGGACTAATGGGATAACTGGGGATGATGTTTGCTCCTGACAAGAGTCTCAAAGTCTGGGGTGATTGTAGACAAAGCAACTCTGAGGTCATGCTCAATGTCCAATCTGTTCCTCCGCTTTGTCTTCAGCTGGACCAGAGCTGAGAAGCCACTTTCACAAAGATAGGTAGTGAAAAAAAAAAGTAAAAAAAAAAAAAAAGAAAAAAAATCTTTTTTTACTTTTTTTTTTTTACACACACATCCGCGACCCACTCAAAATGGCCCCGCGACCCACTTTTGGGTCGCGACCCACCAGTTGAGAAACACTGATCTAGTGGACATCATTACATAACATCTAGTGGACATCATTACAACATCTAGTGGACATCATTACAACATCTAGTGGACATCATTACAACATCTAGTGGACATCATTACAACATCTAGTGGACATCATTACAACATCTAGTGGACATCATTAAAACATCTAGTGGGCATCATTAAAACATCTAGTGGACATCATTAAAACATCTAGTGGACATCATTTCAACATCTAGTGGACATAATTAAAACATCTAGTGGACATCATTATAACATCTAGTGGACATCATTAAAACATCTTAGTGGACATCATTTCAACATCTAGTGGACATCATTAGAACATCTAGTGGACATCATTATAACATCTAGTGGACATCATTAAAACATCTTAGTGGACATCATTTCAACATCTAGTGGACATCATTATAACATCTAGTGGACATCATTAAAACATCTTAGTGGACATCATTTCAACATCTAGTGGACATCATTTCAACATCTAGTGGACATCATTAAAACATCTAGTGGACATCATTTCAACATCTAGTGGACATCATTTCAACATCTAGTGGACATCATTTCAACATCTAGTGGACATCATTCCTCATCATCATCTACAGTACAGTATACCTACAGTATAGACAATTATGGAATTCCTAGACATGAAACAGTTGGAGAGCCACTGCACTAGACAGATACATAATAAAAATGTATTTGCTGTGTTTTGTGTCTGTAAAAGGTTTGTTTGTGTTGATAATGATTGAAGAAGGAGAAGAAAAACAAATGTTGACAATAAGGAACACTATCAACGGTGTCTCAACTTATAGGGAACATCTAGGAGATATTGTAGCCCTAATGGGAAATAATTTGCTTTCAATTAGTTTGCATAAACACCTGGGAGCTGTGAAAATACAACCAGCCTTCCAATGTTGGCCAATGGAGCAGTTGGGGGTTCAGTGCTTTGCTCAAGGGCACTGGTGGTAGTTGCTGATGGAGGGGAAAGCGATCATCTTTCACTTCCCTTCGAGTCACAAGCCAACTTCTCTAAAACTGAAGACTGTCACTGTCTGCCGCCCTCATTCAGAATGTGAAACAAACATGTCCTTAAAAGGAACACGCCAACATTTTGGCAAATTAGCTTATCGTCTTCTCCAGAGAGAGACAAAAAGATAGATACGCGTTTCCTCTCTGTGCGTTCAGTAGAAAGCTATCTGGCTGCATGTTAGCCTAGCTTAGCACAATGAATGGAAGCGGACATGACCGGTTAGCCTTCGGGAGAGGTGTTAGTTGGACAATGCCTAGGCTAGGCCGGTCATGTCCGCTTCCATTCATTGTGCTAAGCTAGGCTAACGTGCAGCCAGATAGCTTTCTACTGAACGCACAGAGAGGAAACTGGTATCCATCTTGTCTCTCTCTGGAGAAGACAGTAAGCTAATTTCCCAAAATGTTGCAGTGTTCTTTTAAATATGAAACCAGCATCATCACTTGTACCAAGACCACATTCCTGAAGTGTTGTGACAACAGCTACAGTGATGCCTTGTGAGGAGACAGCGCTCTCCCAGTGGTAACAGGGAAGCCATTGTCAAACCTTTCAATGATGTCACTGACCCGTCCTCTTACTATTATTCTAGGGCAGTGGTTCTCAGTGTGGGGTCTGGTGACCGCCAGGGGTCGTTGAGGGTGTTCCTGAGGGTGTTCCTGAGGGAACAGTTTAATTTCCCTGTTTACTTCACTGGAGGTCAGGAGGTCAGACCTTTCTGATCCTTAACAGCTATGGACACCTGGATTTAAATTGTATCTTAAGATATGAACAAGTAGGTCCGCTGAACCAAACAGCTCCCGTTAACCCATTCTCCGCCGATGACACGTCATTCTCCACCATGCGTAATCTGCCTAAAGGCATCTTTGAGATAAATATTTCATATTTTCGTCATGATATTCACATTTCACCCACGGAGTCTTGGCTGGTGTTGTAGGACTCCGCTCAACTCTGCAACGCTTCAATACCGCCACCTGGTGGCCGATCGGCGAGTTGCTAAAACCGGAAGTGGCCGGAAGTGCTTAGTCCGTCCCCTATTCCGTCCGGCCACTCGTTATCGCTCGCGGGACTCTATCCAGACACCGTGGATATCGATCCGTTGCCATAACTCAATAAACAACATGATTGGACGTATATTAGTATTATACAAACCAGAACTGGATCACCTAGATCAACATCACATAACTGGGATCTGTTTGCGCCAGTGTGATCGCCCAACGGTAAGAGGAAGCTGCCGTGAGTTTCAGCGTTTTTCATTATTATTATCCATACAAACTGCTCTGATCTATATATCACCCATACTACATGAATCATTTAACGTCGGTCATTGAATTATAAACGACCCCCCCCTCCCCCCTCCGGTCACCAGCAGATGACCAGTCATGACGTTTAGGATCATGTACAGTTGAAATTTTTAATATAACGTTGATCGGTATCAAACTGCATTTGATCATCTAATATATGCATTTATGGCTATATCTCACGTTCTATGAAATACAGCAGAAAACGATAAAAACATATTTATACTCTGGACGGTATTTTAGTATGAATGTGTGAATGAAAAAGTAAAACGTTCCTACATCCTGAACGATAGATAATTGATGTTGAATGGGCCATAGTAATGTCAATTTAGCAATACAATTAAAAAAGTTATAGCCCTGCAAAGAAGGTGAACATCTCCATAGACAAATAGTGCTGGCAGAGAGGCTACAAGGATGGATATAAGCTCCGGCAGAGAATGGGTTAAAGGATGTTTTGTTATGAAGCGAGTAATAATAATAATAATAAATTTAATTTATAGAGCACTTCTCAGTAACCCGAAGTCGCTGACAGTAGGCAAAGAGAAAAAACAAACAAAGAAACAAAAGAAACATAGAACCACAGGGGAAACAGGGAACAATATGAAATACACAGGAACATGGAGCCACAGTAACAAACAACAACAGGTTGGAGGAGGGAGGTTATGGGTAGAGAAGGTTAAATGCTAGGGAGAACAGGTGGGTTTTGAGATGGGATTTGAAGGTGGAGAGTGAGGGAGAGTCTCTGATGGACTGAGGGAGGGTGTTCCAGGTCGGGGTGCAGCACGTGAGAAGACCTGATCACCAAAACGTTTGAGTTTGGCTGACGGGACAGTGAGGGAATCAGTGGAAGAGGACCGGAGGGAACGGGTGGGGCGATAAGGGAGAAGGAAGTCAGTCAGGTAGGGGGGGGCCAGGCTATGGAGGGCTTTGAAGGTGAGGAGTAGTATTTTGAAGTTAATGCCTTCCTTGATCGGGAGCCAGTGGAGAGAGTGGAGGACAGGAGTGATGTGGTCACGGGGCCGGGCGTTTGTGAGGAGGCGGGCGGCTGAATTTTGGACCATCTGCAGTTTATGGAGGGAGCGGGAGGTGACGCCAGTGAGGAGGGAGTTGCAGTAGTCGAAGCGGGAGGAGATGAAGGCGTGGATGAGGGATTCAGCGGCAGGGGGTGAGAGGCAGTGTCTAATTTTGGCGATGTTGCAGAGGTGAAAGTAGGAGGTTTAGACAATGGAGCGGACATGGGGGTCGATTGAGAGGGTGGGGTCCAGGATGACGCAGAGGTTGCGAACTATGGTGAGTGTGATGGGTCCGGATCTGCTGAGGGTGGTTTTGGTGCCGATGAGGAATAGTAACGAGAGTAACGCTTCAGAAGTTACTACTCACTGCATAATAAAGAACATCCTTCAACGGGAGCTGTTTAGTGAGCCAATCATATCTTAACATCCTACAACGGGAGCCGTTTAGTGAGCCAATCATATCTTAACAACCAACATATTCACAAATAGGTGTCCCTGAGACAATGTATTATCGAATGGGTCCATAGCTCAATTTGGGGTCCTTGAGAATAAACCTCTGTTCCAGGCTATGGGTAAGAGGGTAGGTAGGGTAGAGGGTAAGAGGGTAGGTAGGGTAGAGGGTAAGAGGGTAGGTAGGGTAGAGGGTGAGAGGGTAGGTTGGGTAGGGTTAGAGGGTAGGTAGGTTGGGTAGAGGGTTAGAGGGTAGGTAGGTTGGGTAGAGGGTGAGAGGGTAGGTAGGTTGGGTAGAGGGTTATAACTTAGGGGGTAGCTTGGGTAGAGGGTTAGAGGGTAAGTTGGGTAGAGGGTTAGAGGGTAGGTTGGGTAGAGGGTGAGAGGGTAGGTTGGGTAGAGGGTTAGAGGGTAGGTTGGGTAGAGGGTTAGAGGGTAGGTTGGGTAGAGGGTTAGAGGGTAGGTTGGGTAGAGGGTGAGAGGGTAGGTTGGGTAGAGGGTTAGAGGGTAGGTTGGGTAGAGGGTTAGAGGGTAGGTTGGGTAGAGGGTGAGAGGGTAGGTTGGGTAGAGGGTTAGAGGGTAGGTTGGGTAGAGGGTTAGAGGGTAGGTTGGGTAGAGGGTTAGAGGGTAGGTTGGGTAGAGGGTTAGAGGGTAGGTTGGGTAGAGGGTTAGAGGGTAGGTTGGGTAGAGGGTGAGAGGGTAGGTTGGGTAGAGGGTTAGAGGGTAGGTTGGGTAGAGGGTTAGAGGGTAGGTTGGGTAGAGGGTTAGAGGGTAGGTTGGGTAGAGGGTGAGAGGGTAGGTAGGTTGGGTAGAGGGTGAGAGGGTAGGTAGGTTGGGTAGAGGGTGAGAGGGTAGGTTGCCAGGTTGGGTAGAGGGTGAGAGGGTAGGTTGCCAGGTTGGGTAGAGGGTGAGAGGGCAGGTTGCCAGGTTGGGTAGAGGGTGAGAGGGCAGGTTGCCAGGTTGGGTAGAGGGTGAGAGGGCAGGTTGCCAGGTTGGGTAAAGGGTAGGTTGGGTTGAGTATGGATGATCACCTTATTATAGGAAGGCTAGGTTGGTCTAACAAACACAGATTGTAGCAACATGATAGGACCTGTTTGGCAAGGATGTAGTCTAGTCTGCCATCAACTGTTTTGCAAAAACATTGCTTGGAAACAGCCACAACAGTGATGCGATTAGCGGGTTTCAGTTTCAGTCAGATAATGAGACGATAAAGACAACAGTGCAGAAGGAAGGGAGAGAGAGACGGGGTGGAGATTACTACCGTAGGCCAATTAAAATCACTGTGTTGAGTAGCTGACGTCATTCCAGAGCAGGACTTTCAGATTAGGCCCTGGGATTAGTCCAGATAAACGTCTGGGAGCAGACAATGTAGACACAGTGATAGAACAACACCACCAGCTGCCAGAGAGCAGCAGAGGCCTCTACAGGGAGAGCAGCCCACACCGCTGTGTATCTCCTGTTTAGAAACGCGTCTGATGCCATGTTTCTTCTTTAGATACGACTAGATTCAAATGTATTGTCATCGTACAGCACAAGTACAGCAAAAAAAAAGAAGTTGGCATCTAACCAGAGTGCAAATGTAACGGTAAAGTGCATTAACAATATGATGTATGTACAGTGTTATTATGTACAGTGATACAAGTATAAATACACTATAGGCCATACTGGCCAGTGGTATAACTAATAAGAGTAGGCATGGGATATACACAGATATAGATATACAGTGTGTACAGTGGGCAGTGTCTGTATATATACAGGTATGTAAACAAGAATATATATATGCAGATATAGATATATATATATATATATTATATACAATATGTTGCCCACTCTCTTTTGTAAAGTAGAAAGAGCAGTCCTCCCCTGCTTCAGTGTTTTAGAATTTACACACAGAAAACCTGCAGGTCATAGATGAAGACGTTTCATTGGACCGTGTCAAACACATGTTTTGGCCTGATCGTAAACCAGAACAGCAAAGATAGACCTAAAAAAGGTGTAACAGCAGCACAGACACTTAAACCCATGCAGTCACCAACCAACACATACGGAACACAGCGGCTTAGTGTCGAAACGGACCACAGACACGTCTGAACCACAGACAGTCTGAAGCCGACGGTCCTCGTTGCGGGTCTCCTCACCTGGGTTCTGTTCCACATGACGGAGGCCCTGGAGTGGCCCAGCTTGTTTCTGCACGGCCCTTTATCATAGTGCCTCAGGAATATATCGCCCTGCGATGACAATACAAACATGATTAATAGTAGTGTCAACCCTGCAGCGAACATCCGATAACCACTGTTAGACTAGCTGGTAGAGACTAGCTGTTAGAGACTAGCTGTTAGAGACTAGCTGTTAGAGACTAGCTGTTAGAGACTAGCTGGTAGAGACTAGCTGGTAGAGACTAGCTGTTAGAGACTAGCTGGTAGAGACTAGCTGGTAGAGACTAGCTGTTAGAGACTAGCTGTTAGAGACTAGCTGGTAGAGACTAGCTGGTAGAGACTAGTTATTAGACTAGCTGTTAGAGACTAGCTGGTAGAGACTAGCTGTTAGAGACTAGCTGGTAGAGACTAGCTGTTAGAGACTAGCTGGTAGAGACTAGCTGGTAGAGACTAGTTATTAGAGACTAGCTGGTAGAGACTAGCTGTTAGAGACTAGCTGGTAGAGACTAGCTGTTAGACTAGCTGTTAGACTAGCTGGTAGAGACTAGCTGGTAGAGACTAGCTGGTAGAGACTAGCTGGTAGAGACTAGCTGGTAGAGACTAGCTGGTAGAGACTAGCTGGTAGAGACTAGCTGTTAGACTAGCTGTTAGACTAGCTGGTAGAGACTAGCTGTTAGACTAGCTGTTAGAGACTAGCTGTTAGAGACTAGCTGTTAGAGACTAGCTGGTAGAGACTAGCTGTTAGAGACTAGCTGGTAGAGACTAGCTGGTAGAGACTAGCTGGTAGAGACTAGCTGTTAGACTAGCTGTTAGAGACTAGCTGTTAGACTAGCTGTTAGAGACTAGCTGTTAGAGACTAGCTGGTAGAGACTAGCTGTTAGACTAGCTGTTAGAGACTAGCTGTTAGACTAGCTGTTAGAGACTAGCTGTTAGACTAGCTGGTAGACTAGCTGGTAGAGACTAGCTGTTAGACTAGCTGTTAGAGACTAGCTGTTAGACTAACTGTTAGAGACTAGCTGTTAGACTAGCTGGTAGAGACTAGCTGGTAGAGACTAGCTGGTAGAGACTAGCTGTTAGACTAGCTGTTAGAGACTAGCTGTTAGACTAGCTGGTAGAGACTAGCTGGTAGAGACTAGCTGTTAGACTAGCTGTTAGAGACTAGCTGTTAGAGACTAGCTGTTAGAGACTAGCTGTTAGAGACTAGCTGTTAGAGACTAGCTGGTAGAGACTAGCTGTTAGAGACTAGCTGGTAGAGACTAGCTGTTAGACTAGCTGTTAGAGACTAGCTGGTAGAGACTAGCTGGTAGAGACTAGCTGTTAGACTAGCTGTTAGAGACTAGCTGTTAGACTAGCTGGTAGAGACTAGCTGTTAGACTAGCTGGTAGAGACTAGCTGTTAGACTAGCTGGTAGAGACTAGCTGGTAGAGACTAGCTGTTAGACTAGCTGTTAGAGACTAGCTGTTAGACTAGCTGGTAGAGACTAGCTGTTAGACTAGCTGGTAGAGACTAGCTGTTAGACTAGCTGGTAGAGACTAGCTGGTAGAGACTAGTTATTAGAGACTAGCTGGTAGAGACTAGCTGTTAGACTAAATGTGACCTCATTTTCTACTTCTAATTTACATGCTATACTATGTTATTGATACTTATCTTGTCTAGCACAGTCTCTGGAGCGTAACAGTAAGAAGCATTTTGTATAAAAGTATTCTGTACTTCTGTATGACAACTATTAAAGAAACTTGAACTTGAAACTAGACTAGCTGGTAGAGACTAGCTGTTAGACTAGCTGGTAGAGACTAGCTGGTAGAGACTAGTTATTAGAAACTAGCTGGTAGAGACTAGCTGGTAGAGACTAGCTGTTAGACTAGCTGGTAGAGACTAGCTGTTAGACTAGCTGGTAGAGACTAGGTGGTAGAGACTAGAAGGGCATGGAGGGGGACACTAGAAGGACAGGGACGAGGACACTGAGGACACTAGAAGGACAGGGAGGGGGACACTAGAAGGACAGGGACGAGGACACTGAGGACACTAGAAGGACAGGGAGGGGGACACTAGAAGGACAGGGACGAGGACACTGAGGACACTAGAAGGACAGGGAGGGGGACACTAGAAGGACAGGGACGAGGACACTGAGGACACTAGAAGGACAGGGAGGGGGACACTAGAAGGACAGGGACGAGGACACTGAGGACACTAGAAGGACAGGGAGGGGGACACTAGAAGGACAGGGACAAGGACACAGAGGACACTAGAAGGACAGGGAGGGGGACACTAGAAGGACAGGGACACTAGAAGGACAGGCAGGGACACTAGAAGGACAGGGAGGGGGACACTAGAAGGACAAGGACACTAGAAGGACAGGCAGGGACACTTACGTCCAGGTTCTGCAGACAGTACCAGCAGAAGGTGTGTTTGCAGCTCTTGCACAGCATCTGGGCACAACCCTGGTTCCTCTCTATGTAGACACCACACATAGGACACTGTTTGATGGGCGGGTCACAGTCACTAGTGGACCTGGCCCTGTGTGAGAGAGAGAGAGAGAGAGAGAGAGAGAGAGAGAGAGAGAGAGAGAGAGAGAGAGAGAGGAGAGAGAGAGAGAGAGAGAGAGAGAGAGAGACAGAGAGACAGAGAGAGAGAGAGAGAGAGAGATAATGAGAATTTACCAACACACTTCTCTCTCTCCTTCTGTCACACACGCACACACACACACACACGTCTCCACAGCACCTCTGCTGAGTTCTGGACCCGGTAAGGCCACCTGCCTCGCTGGGCCCTCGCTGGGCCGACTCACCTGCCTTCAGACGAGGGTGATGACGTCATCATGGGCTGGTGCTCGGGGCAGGCGTGTCCCTCCTGCCAGGGCCCCCTGCAGCCGGAGCAGAAGACGGCGTGGCAGGCGGAGCAGGACACGGACGTGGGCCTCCCCTCGGTCCCGGGGCTGACGCTGCAGACCGCCTGGCAGTCCAACGCCGGACACCAGGCCTTGCTAGGGTCCAACTGCACCCCTGCAGGGGGACACGAGACTTCAGTCAGGTCAGGTCAGGCTAACTGTTTGAAAGGACAAGTCGCATGACATTGATTGTGGTGACAATACGCAAGGGTCGGCCAACCAAGGTGTCAATGGCAGTAGGTGTGGTGGCCGTTTAACATTCCAGACTGCAGGCAGTAACCAATCGCGCCGCATCATCAAACTAACCGATGCCAGTCTGGTCTTCAAAATCATCCATGGTCTAGCCCCACCCCCACTTTCCGATTTTTTTCACCTCCAGGTTCACCAGAACTGTTGTACCGGGTGACTTGGCTGTTCCATTAAGGACAAGTACATTTAGCAAATCAGCCCTCTCCGTGAGAGCTGCCAAGACCTGGAACTCCATTCCAAGTTACATGCCGCCTGGGCATAACACGGATCACCTGAGGCCAAGGGCTTGCTCTACGAGGGCATGATGAGACTGAGTCAGAGTTAATCAAACCGTGGAAACTTTTTAGAGCTACTATGTACATTGTTTTCAAAGCATGATGAGATCCAAATTACGGAAAACGCTTCCTTCATTGCCGTCGGCACCGCAACTTGTGAACGGTCTTTGCCAATGAGGCGCATCCGAAACTGGCTAAGAAGAACAACAATATGCGCCAGGAGAGACAGTAAACTCTGAGTCCGCTTCACATTGAAAGTGATCTCACAGACAAACTTAAAGCAGAAAAGATCATTGATGCGCGAAACGTTGCATGTTTATTTTGTTGCATTAAGGTAAGACAATGGTTAATCATATTGGATGCCTTCATTTGAACAATTAATTTGCACTATATGAAATTAGTGGGGCTCGCTGTAGTAGCCTAGTAGTGGGTGTGTGTATTGTATGAAATCAGAACCTGGACAGCACCGTTTGCGTGCAAGCAAAAAAGAAAAGGGAAACATTTTGCGCGCTCCGTGCTAATCCTAGCCCGTCTACAGCCTACCCTAATGTCCAGCTCACCCGCCGCCTATGATGATAGAGACATGATATAGTACATGATACAGACATAGTACATGATAGAGACATGATATAGTACATGATACAGACATAGTACATGATAGACATAGTACATGATAGACATAGTACATGATACAGACATAGTACATGATAGAGACATAGTACATGATAGACATAGTACATGATAGACATAGTACATGATACAGACATAGCACATGATAGAGACATAGTACATGATAGACATAGTACATGATAGACATAGTACATGATACAGACATAGTACATGATAGAGACATAGTACATGATAGACATAGTACATGATAGACATAGTACATGATACAGACATAGTACATGATAGAGACATAGTACATGATAGACATAGTACATGATAGACATAGTACATGATACAGACATAGTACATGATAGAGACATATTACATGATAGACATAGTACATGATACAGACATAGTACATGATAGAGACATAGTAAGTTTCAAGTTTCTTTAATAGTTGTCATACAGAAGTACAGAATACTTTTATACAAAATGCTTCTCACTGTTACGCTCCAGAGACTGTGCAAGACAAGATAAGTATGAAATAAAATAACATAGTATAGCATGTAAATTAGAAGTAAAAAAATGAGGTCACAGTATAGACATATGTACAATGTTCGATGCAGAGTAGACGTAACTGAGTTACCATATAATATACAATACTGTGTAGTGTACTAATATACAATACTATATAGTGCAAGGCAGAAATAGGATGAGGTGCAATTTAGGTACAATTTACAGTAGGTGTACGAGTTGTAGTGCAAATCCTTTATCAATAAATATAAAGTGTGTTTGTGTGATCTAAAGTGTGGAGAGTGGGTGCTGCAGTGTGTTGTTTGTTTAAGTGAGTGTGTGCGTGTGGGTGTGTGTGCTGTGTGCATTTGATGGTTGTTGCATAGTGTTTATTGTTCGTTAGTACATGATAGACATAGTACATGATAGACATAGTACATGATAGACATAGTACATGATACAGACATAGTACATGATAGACATAGTACATGATAGACATAGTACATGATAGAGACATAGTACATGATAGACATAGTACATGATAGAGACATAGTACATGATAGACATAGTACATGATAGACATAGTACATGATAGACATAGTACATGATAGAGACATAGTACATGATAGAGACATAGTACATGATAGACATAGTACATGATAGAGACATGACATAGTATATATGTGCCAACGCATCACAACAAACATCACACCAAGCAGCCAGATGGTGGCGCTACAATCAAAAGGTCAAAATGTCAAACTTTGAAAAGCCATAACTTGTTTAACACTTTATATTTATTGGTAAAGGATTTGCACTACAACTCGTATACCTTACTGTAAATTGTACCTAAATTGTACCTCATCCCATTTCTGCTTTGCACTATATAGTATTGTACATTAGTACATTGCATAGTATATTGTATATTGTATGGTAACTCAGTTACTTCTATTCTGCATCGAACATTGTACATATGTATATACTGAACACTGACTTCTTTTTTTACTTCTATTACATGCTATACTATTTTATTTCATACTTATCTTGTCTAGCAGAGTCTCTGGAGCGTAACAGTAAGAAGCGTTTTGTATAAAAGTATTCTGTACTTCTGTATGACAACTATTAAAGAAACTTGAACTTGAACTTGTACACCGTAAATCTGATGGACACAAGACTTTGAACACACATACAGCTGTCCTTGTTCACCCGCAGGACCACCCCACGTCCACCATGGTCCACCCTTTAGATGTTTTTGAAAATATATTTCCCCCCGTTACTCCTAAGTCATTGTGATTCTCAAGAACTCTGATGTGAGGCATCTACTGTAGGAAGAAACAGCTTTCATTGTGTAATTCTGAAAGTAGCCACACCGCATGACCGCCACGCCCCGATCCAACTTTGGGGAAAAAACCTTACATGAACAGGAAGTGACATGTAACTTGTGTTTCCCCCGTGATGGGGAAGAGGTGTGCACATTTTGTGTCATTCGCTATTCACTGAGATCACCTGATAAGACGTGAAAACTTGCCACAATGACAAGATATTGATGTGCCAATGCATGGCAAAACAAATACCATCACCAATCAGCCCTGATGGTGGCGCTATAATCAAAGGTCAAAATGTACAACTTTGACACGACTGTCTGGTTGACATGAGACACATGTCCAGCTGTCCTTGGTCGGCAATGTTGCCACCAGATAACTGCAGACAGACGGTGGCTACAGAGGCTGAAGGACCAGATAACTACAGAGCTGAAGCACCAGATAACTACAGAGCTGAAGCACCAGATAACTACAGAGGCTGAAGCACCAGATAACTACAGAGGCTGAAGCACCAGATAACTACAGAGGCTGAAGCACCAGATAACTACAGATGCTGAGGCACCAGATAACTAGAGCTGAAGCACCAGATAACTACAGAGGCTGAAACACCAGATAACTACAGAGCTGAAGCACCAGATAACTACAGAGGCTGAAGCACCAGATAACTACAGAGGCTGAAGCACCAGATAACTACAGAGCTGAAGCACCAGATAACTACAGAGGCTGAAGCACCAGATAACTACAGAGGCTGAAGCACCAGATAACTACAGAGGCTGAAGCACCAGATAACTACAGAGGCTGAAGCACCAGATAACTACAGAGGCTGAAGCACCAGATAACTACAGATGCTGAGGCACCAGATAACTACAGAGCTGAAGCACCAGATAACTACAGAGCTGAAGCACCAGATAACTACAGAGGCTGAAGCACCAGATAACTACAGAGCTGAAGCACCAGATAACTACAGAGCTGAGGCACCAGATAACTAGAGCTGAAGCACCAGATAACTACAGAGGCTGAAGCACCAGATAACTACAGAGGCTGAAACACCAGATAACTACAGAGCTGAAGCACCAGATAACTACAGAGCTGAAGCACCAGATAACTACAGAGCTGAAGCACCAGATAACTACAGAGGCTGAAGCACCAGATAACTACAGAGGCTGAAGCACCAGATAACTACAGAGGCTGAAGGACCAGATAACTACAGAGCTGAAGCACCAGATAACTACAGAGCTGAAGCACCAGATAACTACAGAGGCTGAAGCACCAGATAACTACAGAGGCTGAAACACCAGATAACTACAGAGGCTGAAGCACCAGATAACTACAGGCACCAGATAACTACAGAGGCTGAAGCACCAGATAACTACAGAGGCTGAAGCACCAGATAACTACAGGCACCAGATAACTACAGAGCTGAGGCTGAAGCACATTATTGAGGCAGCAAGTAACAGTAAGAATGGGGGAATTACGTATTTGTTTGGTTTGTAGGCGTGTGTGTGACAACATAAAGGAAATAGTCTTCTCCTGTATGCACAAGTGCACATTTTAGTGGGGGTCAAAGTGCAGGGTTAGCCATGTTCAGGAACCCTTAAAACAGGTTGAGTGTCATGGACACTTTGACAGGGACTGGTTTCAAACCGGTCTCTCTAACGACCAGGCTGCCCTACTGCCCAACAAACAACATTATGTATTAAATGGAATATTCAGATTCAGATTCAGACAACTTTATTGATCCCGCGTGGGGCAATTCATATTTGCAGCTTCACCAACAAGCAACAAAGACAAACAAACAACAAAACATCTCAACGACAGCACGGCAAATAAAAAGAGAAACACTCCATGTGATACAATCCAGCAATAAAATTAAAAGTAAAAACAGACAACCAAGTGCAAAAGGCTACTTAAAATGACTACTGTCTGTGTTTAAAAGTCTGATAGCCGAGGGGACAAAAGATTTGGCGTAGCGGTTGGTCCTACTTGGTGGGACGTCTAACGGCGGCCAGAAGGCAACAGTGAAAACCGCTGAGACAGAGCATGGAGGGGTTGATTTGTGATGCTCGTCCCCTTCTTGACCACCTGGTCCGTCCAGAGAGAACATAGGTCTCTCTGTTTTACTCCAATTATTTTGGAGCACACTTTCACAATATACTGTAGGCTGTTCCTATCTTTAATGGACAGGCCACTGAACCAGCAGATAAAAGAAAAAGTTAGGAGGCTTTCAATAAAAGAACTATAAAAAGTGCTCAGGATCTTCGCACTAACATTAAAAGAGTTCAGCTTTCTCAGCAGGTAGATCCTCTGCTGACCTTTTTTAACAATACTCTGTATTTAGGTTGAACTTCAGTTTACAGTCAAACACAGTTCCCAGGTATTTGTACGATTCAACAATCTGGACGTCCTCATCGTGAATTACACTAGCTACACTGGCTTGATGATCGGGGTTGTGTCTGAAGTCAATTATCATGTCCTTAGTCTTAGAGACATTGAGGTCCAAGTAATTCTCATCACACCAATTCACAAAGTCGTGAAGTACAGGTTCATGATCAGTTTCGGAGCGCAGCAGTAGGGATACCAGGACAGTGTCGTCTGAAAACTTAACCAGATGCCTTTGGTCATGAAGCGATCTGCAGCTGTCCGTGTAAACAGGGGTGTAAAAAGTACCCAGAAATTATACTTAAGTGAAAGTATGGGTACTGTCTCAAAATCTGACTCAAGTAAAAGTCAGAGTATCTGGCTAAAAACACACTTGAGTAAAAGTAAAAAAGTCCTACTTTTAAATGTACTTAAGTACTAAAAAGTCAAAGTAATTTTTTTTTTAAAGGATTCCATCATCGGCCAAGTTTTCATTTTAACTATACATTGCACCAGGTGAGTTAGTTGAAGAGGTGAGCCAATTAGTGAAATCATCAGCTGGTGTTTAGGCAAGGCTGGAATGAAACCAAGCATACACTCTGCCCACAATGGAATGTGTTCTGCGATAGACAATGCTGAAATGAAAGAACAGAGGACATTTAATTTAATAATGTCATTTATCAGCTATCTGTGATAGGAGTGCAGATGTTTCTGCACTCCCTGCAAGAAGAATCACATATTAGTTGTTTCTCATGAGTGGGATTCATCCAAAAACTGAGATAAGAGTGTTCTTCATTACTGGAAAAGATTCACTCGGAGGCGCTTTAACAATGGATCACTAGAAGGCTTGCCAGGGGCAAGGTCATCTCTTTAGACTGAGGAATTTAACAGTCAGTTTTCCAAACACCCCACCCCACACATCAATCCCCACCACATCCCCACCCAAGACACACACCCTGTCTTGTCACTGACTCTATTCTTCTGATAGCAGGTGTTTAATCAAAGATCCCCGCTTTCTAGTCTTGCACAAGGACCAATCAGCATGGGTATGGGCGGGTTCATTTTCCATTGATGGGGATTTGATTGGCTGTTTACCTGCGGTCGCAGGATTAATAACGTTAGTTTGACCAGATAAACAATTCAAAAATACTCATTAAAATGGTTGGACCTGCAAGATTTGTACTTTGTACTTTGTAGGTCTGCATTTTAAATGTAAGGAGTAAAAAGTATGTTTTTTTTCTCTGAAATGTAATACAAAGTATACAAACCTAATAATACTCGAGTAAAGTACAAATCCCCCAAAACAGTACTTAAGTATTGTAACGAAGTACAATTACTCAAGTACTTTACACCCCTGCGTGTACATAATAAATAAAAGGGGAGACAAAACGCAACCTTGGGGGGAGCCAGTGTTGGAAATCGACATGTTGGACATCTGCCCATTGACAAAGACCTGCTGGACCCTCTCAGTGAGGCAATTTAAAATCAGCATGAGAAGCTGGTGTGGGAGACTAAAATAAGAGTCAAGCCTCCAATATAACGTTGGTGTTAGAATTGGTGTTATGATACTGCAGTGTATACTATATACTGTAATGACGTCATAATGATAGTGACTTCAACTATTGAGTATGAAGAAGATCAGTGTAGGAGCCATAGATGTAACTCTCAGTATTCTCTATGGTTTATAGTGTTGTGTTGTTTGTTGTACTGTACAGAGTGGTGGGCGTGTTCACGGGCGGTAATGGTAGGAGTCACATGTGATTTCATTCACCTGTGTTGACACGGGCGTAGACAGAGAGAGGGTGAGAGAGGGAGCGGAGCGTATGTTTGCTATTGACTGCAACAAGACACGCACGCAATCTATACTGGTAACTGGTACCAGTTTATGTTTTTACTAGTGGTTTGTGAAGTGGAAAGAATAAATTGTTTAAACGCATATTTTGGCACAGTGTTTATTAATACTCCACTGTTCAGCCCCTCGTGGCTTCTTTTGACAGAACTACATGTAGCCACAACAACTGTGTTCTCGAGTGTTCAGTCTATTGCATTCTACACATCTGAGTCCTTGGAGGAAGTCAAGTTGTAAAAAGAAAATAAAAACGAGAGAAATTCCAACACCCGGAACTCCGGAAGTATGAAACTCGTTCTCCTTCATCATAATAACAGTAGAAACCATTCCATCTCTGTAATTCAAAAACAGAAACTAGCCTCCTTCAACAACAGCTTACAAAAGAGAAAGGGTAAGAATCCAAATGTTTGGCCAAGGCTTGACGGGAGAGAGATAAGCTGAGATTTTCTTCTTAGGGGTTTCAAGGTAAATACATTTATTCTCTTTCGCAATCAAAACAAACAAAGATCAGAGCTCGCGTTTTCTGCTTGCTTCCAGATCGACAGGTCATAGTTTCATTATGAATCATAAAAGGGGGGGGGGGCACTGATGCACAAACAGTCTGGACTTTGTACTCGTGTCTTATTCCAGTATCATACGTCTAATGATTTGTCTGGTGTAAACAATAGCCGATATTGACCCGACCCAGTATATTGTTCCCCACCCGTGGAAACAGACCAGCATGGTCCTACGGTAAACACAGCTCAGGTTACAATGTGATAAAGGGGCAGTTCATCCAAAATTAAGGACAAGTGCTTGTCCAGAGTGCCATCTATCCATCCAGATGATTTTGGTGTGATTGGTCATGTTTTGGAGACCTATCAGCCGTAGAGATCTGTCGTTACGCCACAACACTACGGAGCTGAATGGCACTTGGTTTGTGGTGCTTAAAGCAACAAAATACATTTGGAAATCGACATCTTTCGAGAAATCATGATCAGGATAATACACAGACCTTGTTGTGAGCAGTTTCATGTAGGAACTATATTCAACTCCATTCATTATCAACACAACCTTTAGAGAGCAGTGGATCTGAAGGACTTTTACTTTTACCAGAGTTCTATTTTATCTGAGTATTTCTACTTTTATTAACTGTGTACTTGTCCACTGCTGGTAACCTGTGTCTGTGCTTTATGGTTTATCTGCTGGGAACTCCCTGAGTCACACAGCAGTTACCAGAATCCTCAGTTATCGGAGGAGAAACTCAAAACCCTGAAAACACAAGGTCACAACACAGGCAAGCACGGACAGAATGGTGACACACAATAATGATTCTTATTTCTCATTTCAGGCTATTTAATCGGATTTATAGCCTAATAGATTAAAATAAATAAAAGTAATACTATTATGTCTATACTAGTACCTAGGCCTACTATGCTAATATGTCTATACTACTATGCACTCAGAGTGTAGCACTCAAGTTTGACACTGCTAGCTGAACAATGCCACTGACCCTTAGCTGCCAGAGATGTACCCTTCCTGCTGACTTGTTGTACAGAACTTGTAAGTTGCTTTGGATAAAAGCGTCAGCTAAATTACTAAATGTAAAAAAAGGTTTATGTAAATTAATGATTGCAGGAGGGCTTTAGACTTCAAATTATTTCAGGAAGAAAAAAAAGCTTATATATCAAATTTATTTTAAACATGATGATTTAAATTTGTATGTATTTGTATATTTTTTCATGACCCCTGAGGGGGTCCCCAACGCCAGGTTGAGAACCACCGGTCCAAACTCTAAACGAGTCTATAGGAGTTTCAATAACCTCTAAGCCACGTTAGGAGCAGGACTGGACGGCTTCCAGTAACAGACAGTGAGGGACCTGAAAGAGCCCACTGGCCCATCAGCAGGACACCTAATACACCATTAACTCACCATTAACTCACCACTAACACACCACTAATACACCGCTAATACACCACTAACACACAACTAATACACCACTAACACACCACTAACACACCCACCTCTCTCAAACCTCAGACGCTGGTACAGCTCCACCTGATCTGCCGGGGCTAGACTGGCGATCTGCAACGATAGACGAGAGACAAAGAACAGTTTGATTTTATTCATTGATTTCCTTTCATTCACTTATATGCACATACATGTATGGGCTATCACACAACATCATAAGATACTAGTTAAATAGTTTATTAGGGCATTTAGTGGTTATTGATTCAGTGTAAAGCACAGAGAAAGAGTTTAGTAGTTATTGATTAGTTATGATTGGTTATTGATTAGTTATAACTTATTATTAGTTATTTAGTAGTTATTTAGTAGTTATTAGTTATTTAGTAGTTAAGTAAGGGATAATGTATGTACGAGGTCATTGTCGCAAAATAATTGACCGACACGGAGTTTAGAACACCGAGGCGCCTCGCAGAGGTGTTTTAAACGTAGTGAAGGTCAATTATTTTGCGACAATGACCGAGTATAGCTATACATTATCCCGCTTATTACATGGCTAACTTACTAACAATATACCTAATTCATTTTACACCATCGACAAGACGAGATCAAATGCAGACGCAGTTGTTCTGTGGCTCTGTCCGCTGTCAGCCCAAATAAAGTTATTATTATCGCCGGCAGCCGGCAGGTGTGTGGACTGATTGCACTGATGCAGTGTGTGTCAGTGGGCTTGATTGCTACAGCTGCGAACAGCGGTCATTATTGCTCAGCAGAGGTCCGTTATCGAGTAATAACGGACCTCTGACGAGCGCTATTGACCAATCACAATCAAGCATTTCGGCGAATGTTAAAACGCCATGTAATAATATGAGTTATTATTAGTTATTTAGTAGTTATTGATTAGTTATTGTAAAGCAGTATAAGGCTATGGTTAGACTAGTGTATTCCTGGCGTTTTTTTATACGTTTTTGACGACGTTTCATGTCCCAGCTACACAGAAATGCGTTTTTTGGCGTTTTTTTGTGGATACGGCTGAAACGCAAAATTGTGTTTGCGTTTGGAGATACGCAAAAAAAACTAGTCAACAACAGCGTGTAGTCAGCACGGAGCAGTTGTTGCGAAAACGCCCATGCGCAGTAGATACCATCTGCGTGCCCTTCCGGTGACAACAGTGTGTGTGTTTGGGACAGAGCTCCGTGTCCCAAATAGCTTCAGCTACCATGTGTTGTCAAGTTATTGTTATAAGGACCCCAGTCCAAGCTACAACAGTCTGCATTCCCTTAACAATTGTTTGTATTGAGCCGTATTGTATTGTACCCATATGCAATATGTTAAATAAAGTTTACATCCATTCATTCTGCTAGCATTACCGATTGCATGAGCAGCTGGCTAACGTGAGCTATCAGGATTCAGACCCTGTTAGCTCAGAGTTCCTCTGTCAACTTAACAAGCATTAAACAAAATGGCCCAGTCATCTATTCACCTTTGTTTAATACACACAGCGTTGTCTCTAATGTTATCTAACTACTGATAGCTCGCGATATCATCAGTTTTAGTGCTGGCTAAGTAGCGTGAGCTAACGTTAGCTTCTAGCCACAATGCTATATTGTTATAATGGCATACTCCATTGACGTTAGCATGCAGCTAACAATGCTACCGATCGTTTTTTAGACTAAACTATCTGCTCTTGGTGGTCACTTGTGTTGATGTTAGTTTTGTTTCATCAACAAATGACAGGCAGAACACACAGTGAATGTATCCGTTTTGTTTATTGCACTTTTATTAGGCTTTGTTGAAAAAAGAATTGCTGCATTGAGTAAAAAAAGCAAGATGGTGGCGCGGCATAGGCGCCTGCCTTATTGACATTTTCTTTGCTGGAGCTTCCACCAGGAAGTGTATTGGCACATTCGTTCTGATTGGTTGAAATTGCCTTCATGTTTGCCACCTACTGCCACCTACTGCTTTGGCAGTGTACTACATCAGTGTGCTCGGCTGACAAAAACGGAAAAAAACGAAAGTGTGACTCGAGGCGCATGACGTCGCGGCGATACGTATAAGAAAACAATACGAAATGATACGAAAGGTGTAACCTCAGCCTAAGAAAGAACTGGAGAATGAAAACAGCAGTTGATCCCCTGCTTCGAGACCAGCAGGCAGGCTTCCGGAGTCTGGGAGGGCGGTCTGGGAGGGCGGACACTATCACATGCTTCCTCCGACACATGGGTACCCAGCCCACCACTTCTTTTCACCTGGCAGCGCGGACTCTCACTGGGAGAGTGTAACGTGTGGAAGGTCACACTACCTCCCTCCAGATCCTTCCCTCGCTGTGCAGGCGCCCCGACCGAACTGTAGGAGTCACTGTTTACAACGACCCGGACCCACCCACCGGCTTCCCTCCCGCTGACTGCCAATCGAGCCAGTATGATGGCCGGCCAAGCCGGAGGCAACACTAACAGCCGGATTTGATACCAGTGTCTCTTGCGTTGGTGACGAGCGCTTAGTCCGCTGCACCACCCAGCCGCCCTGGCAAGTCCAAATGTTAAGAGTGGTCGAGAGCACTCTTACCCAGATAAGAAACTCTTACCCAGTTGAGAAAAAGAAAAAAAGCCTACCATTGGTCAATTGCCCCCAAATACGACTTAAAAAAACCCAGAACTTATTGCATGTATTCTGTATTCTGCTTCTGAAATGGATTATATATTGCTGTTAGAACAGTTAGATGCTCTGGCCGCCCAGGCCGTACGCATAGAACGCATATTTAGAGATCATCTAGATCTATTTGCAGAGCCAGATGAGTGGCTGCTTAGCCGTTTCAGATTGCCAAGAGCGGTCCTTTCAGATGTATGCAATACTCTGGAGCCTCAACTCAGACACAACACACGCCGGTCAAATCCTGTGCCTCCACACCTACAAGTTCTGAGCGCACTCAGGGTTTTAGCCACAGGGACCTTTCAGTAGGGATGCACCGATCCAATATTGGTATCGGTATCGGACGCCGATATCAGTAAAATAGCTGGATCGGGTATCGGTAAAAAAATATATATCGGATTTATATATATCGGATTTATTTTTTATTTTTATAATAAATAAAATAATAAATAACCATTCAGTACATTTATATCTATGTGTTAATTTGTTACATTTAGTTTCACTAAGTTAGGAAAGTAATGTTTTAAGTCAAGCCTGATGTTGCCTTGCACAAAAGAATGATCCCAGTCTCTTCCACACAGTGACAGTGAGGCATACAGTTTATTAATTGAATGAATTAAGTTTATTTTCTGTCTTTGTTTACAACAAATCAAAAACACACTTGTGATCCTTTACAATTCTTAAAAACAAAATCTATTTTAATATAAAAAAAGAAAAGAAATGTGGATTAAATTCTTTTTTTTTTTTTTTACTTTTTTGTAAAAAGAAATTGGACAATGGGTATCGGATCGGTATCGGTATTGGCCGATACCCAAACCCAGGTATCGGTATC
The DNA here is from genome assembly GCF_963971535.1 of Notolepis coatsorum. Lineage (NCBI taxonomy): Eukaryota > Metazoa > Chordata > Actinopteri > Aulopiformes > Paralepididae > Notolepis > Notolepis coatsorum. The sequence goes on along the minus strand of NC_140183.1, from coordinate 19,602,975 downwards.
GGTATTGGGACTGAAAAAGTCGGATCGGTGCATCCCTACCTTTCAGAGAGATAGGTGACAGGTCAGGTATTTCAGATGCTGACGTTAGAGCACGAATAAGGAAAGCGCGTACAGCATTCGTGCAATTACGGAACATCTGGAGCTCAAAAGAACTGACTTCCAACACCAAAGTCAGATTCTTCAACACCAACGTCAAGGCAGTCCTACTATACGGAGCAGAGACGTGGAGAACTACAGCTGCAACCATCAGGAAAGTGCAGGTCTTCATTAACAGCTGCCTGCGGAAGATCATCCACATCCGATGGCCAGACACCCTCAGCAACAGCGAACTCTGGCAGAGAACAAACCAGCTGCCCGCAGAAGAAGAAATTAAGAAACGCAGATGGCGCTGGATAGGCCACACCCTGCGAAAGCCCGCAAGTACCATCACCAGACACGCCCTAACATGGAACCCGCAGGGCAAGCGGAAAAGGGGTCGCCCAAAAAACACCTGGCGCAGAGACCTGGAGGCAGACACCAAGACCATGAAGATGACCTGGAACCAACTGGAGAGAACAGCTCAGGACAGAGATGCCTGGAGATCACTTGTTGACGGCCTATGCCCCAGAAGGGGTAGCAGGCGTAAGTAAGTAAGTAAGTAAGTAAGTAAGTAAGTAAGTAAGTAAGTAAGTAAGTAAGTAAGTAAGTAAGTAAGTAAGTAAGTAAGTAAGTAAGTAAGTAAGTAAGTAAGTAAGTAAGTAAGTAAGTAAGTAAGTAAGTAAGTAAGTAAGTAAGTAAGTAAGTAAGTAAGTAAGTAAGTAAGTGTAAACTCTATTTAACTCATTAAAAGGGTAGTCTTTAAACAGGTCCTACCTCAGAGTCCAGTAAGGCTCCAGGCTGTTGGCATGCCAGGTCAGGACAGGTGACCGGTGCACCTCCACCCTCTCTGATGGCCAGCTGGACATACTGCTGCAGACACTGGGGGGAGGGGGAGACATACACAGATAATGGTTAAATTACACAGGAACACATTACAGCACTATAAATATAGTCTAGTTAATGCAGGCTTCTAGTTGTATTAGTCACACTGCATTGGCAAAATATAGTTTCATTTTCATACAGGATACCACAATCTGTGTAGGCTGGCACATATCTTTTGCAACCTCCAAACGCAGACATGTTAAAACCATTCTTCTGGATATGTGAAATGTGGCAATGAAACATTAGGAGGAACTTGCAGACGTTGCAATAAGACAGATCGTTTTGAGGAACTAAACACTCAATTAAACTCTATTTATGTTTACTATTGATAGAGTAAACACACTGTATGTCTCACCTGACTGACCATCCTTATTTATTAAATATTTTATTCATATGTTATCTTGTTCTTTACCTCTACTCTGATATTTTTATCATCTATATTTTATTGTCGTTTCTATTACCCTGCTTGTACCTGCACCTCCCCCTCCCTCCTCCCCCTCCCTCCTCCCCCATCCCCTGTGCTGCTAGTAGGGATGGGCACCAGGAATGTGTTCCCAGTTCAAGTACTTACAGGAATTACTCAAGTAGCGCTTGTTTAGGGAAATCCATTTTTAGAACTCACCTTAAGATAAGATAAGATTAAATAAAATGATAAGATAAGATTAATCCCCTTGGGAAAACAACATGGCGACAGAAATGTACCCAATGCTTAATACGTGTTGTCAGTCAAAACACTTTCGGTGGACGTATACTTGGTGGTAACCAAATAAGTAAATAAAAGAATACTCGATTACTCACACCTACTGTGTACATCACATGCTGCTATAAGGACACCTGACTTTCCCTAACGGGATCAATAGCAGTACATGTTATCTTATCTTAAACATGGCTTGGTAATGTAGTGGAATTGTATTGTATGCCCCCCCCCCCCCCCCCCCCTCCCATTCTTGTTATCCCGCCACACACCTACCATAGACAGCCTATTGTTCTGTCTGTCTACCCTCCTCCATTGATCAACCCCTTTGTGTAAATCAATCACCAATCTCTTGTCTACACACTGTCCCGCCCCTTTCTCTGTTATTGTATAAAATGTCAAGGTATTCCATGTCTCGTCACTCTCGTGGGACTCATGACGGGACTCCCCCCCCATTTGGGTGCCCTGTCCCCTCTAAGCCAATGTTCCTGGGTTGTAAGCTAATAAACTTATGACAACAACTATGGTCCAAGTCATGGTTAATTCTTCCACAGTAATATCGTTGAGGTCATGCTTAAGACCCAGAGCTGTTTGTCAGTACAGCATAAGGCAGCAGGCTGTGAGGTTGTCTGCTGTGCTGCTGGATGTAGAAGATGTTTCAGGTTTATATTCAATAGAGTCCAACTGATAACGATACACAATCACTCTACCTCCCCCTGAGTGTGTGTGTGTGTGTGTGTGTGTGTGTGTGTGTGTGTGTGTGTGTGCGTGTGTGTGCAACCTTGTGCTAGCAGCAACAGACAACTTGTCCAGTTTGGACAGAGATTAACACCTGCCTTTATCCAGAGATCTCTCTGTGTGTTTCAGATCGAAACAGCTACGTAGCACGCCTCCAGTCAGGGCAGCTAAAGGGACATAGTGGTGGAACTCTGTCTACTTTAGAATAAAACACTAAAGGCTGCATTCCAGTGACATAACCCCCCCCCCCCTCCCCAAGTAAGCTGTGGAAGAATTTACACCAATTTCTTGCATAACTTCTCATACTGCTGGGTCTTCTATAATCTAATAATAGGGAAGGAAATAAGACTGGTTCCAAATGGCACACGTTTCCTTAGTAGTCGTACAACAGAGGCAGTGTGAGCGAGAGCTGTGGTCTTCCTCAACACCTCCTTACCTTAAAGGTGCACTAGGCGCTTTTCTGGGAGAGAAAATGTGAAACTCAAAGTGAAACTGTGTTCAGAGAACATACTGTACTATATTTTGAAGTCAGAAGAAATAGATCCTGCTTCACTGTTGTTGTTTAAAGTAAAAGCACTTTTTTACAACGTATGCCTCACATTCACACACCGACGGCGGAGGTGGCCATGCAAGGTGCCGACCTGCTCATCGGGAGCACTTAGGAGTTTTGCTTGCTCAAGGACACTTCAACATGCTGCCGGGAGTAGCTGGAATCAAGCCAGGAACTGATTACCAGACGACCGCTCTACCTCCTGATACACTGTCTAACCCTAACCTTCTGATTACCAGACGACCGCTCTACCTCCTGATACACTGTCTAACCCTAACCTTCTGATTACCAGACGACCGCTCTACCTCCTGATACACTGTCTAACCCTAACCTTCTGATTACCAGACGACCGCTCTACCTCCTGATACACTGTCTAACCCTAACCTTCTGATTACCAGACGACCGCTCTACCTCCTGATACACTGTCTAACCCTAACCTTCTGATTACCAGACGACCGCTCTACCTCCTGAGCCACTGTCTAATCCTAACCTTCTGATTACCAGACGACCGCTCTACCTCCTGAGCCACTGTCTAATCCTAACCTTCTGATTACCAGACGACCGCTCTACCTCCTGAGCCACTGTCTAACCCTAACCTTCTGATTACCAGACGACCACTCTACCTCCTGAGCCACTGTCTAACCCTAACCTTCTGATTACCAGACGAGACACTGGCACCACCCCTTTAACCTCTCAAGCGACAGCCTCTTAGGGAGGGGAAGTCTACAGCTACTGTAAAAGTGGATGATGTTTTTTTCCTATTTTGGGAGAATCCAGGACCAAGCCGGGGTCTTATGTAGCGTGTGGTGCAGTGTACCTACTGTGAGAGACAGACTGTATGAGGGGGCTTTCTCACTGCCATTTGGGGTCGAATCAGCTCCGCTCCGTCCTCGTTCCGTCCTTGGGTGCGAACTCCCCCCCCCTCCCTCGCCCCCCTCTAGTTTGCGTACACACTGCAGTCTTGGTGCGCTCTGGGTTTTGTTTACGGTTTGCGTTTTGAGCGTGTAAGCTTGCCGTAGGCGATGATGTCACGCTCGAACGTCAACACAGGAAGAGTTTAACATACGGTGGTGGAAACTGGATGCTGATATAAAGAAACAAATAACCAATAAATATGAAGTTATATTTGAACCTCTGTTGTCAAGCCTTGTCAATATAACACACCCCCCTTTTCTCACGAATGGAACTGGTGTCGTGGAGTCTGCTTTGAGCGTTTTCCAGGGTTAATGCTAAGCTAACGCTAGTTAGCTAGCTTAGCCTATTTATTACTAGTTAGCAGCTAACATTAGCCCATCGCTCGCGGCAATTATATTGAATGTCATTGATCTACCGGTCGATCACGGCCGACTGGTTGGGCACCACTGGTCTAATAGAAATAAATGCATTCGAACAAGAAACCAATGTATAGTAGACATAGCAATGGCAAAAAGAATGCCAGGCCTAATGCGAGCCAGGGAAGTCTTGTGCTTGTAACGTGGCTTCATGTTTTCAGCCGTGAGGCTCAACATGCTTGTTTGGTTGAGGTCTGAACCCGTCAAATTGCCATGGGTATTGTCCAGTTGTTGCTGTATGTTTTTATCTGCCCAAAATTCAAGCAAGCATGAAAGCATTACAGTAATGACGTTGTGGGTGTCAGCAAGTTGATACAGCAAGCCTCTCCCGTGTTTTGGTACAAGCTCGCACACCACGCCCCCCGCTCCCACTGGCGCGCACCCGGAACCACCTATTCCAGCGGTCCAGGTTTGGAGCGAATCAGCGTCAGTGGGGGGGGGGGGGCGTTCTCAGTAGGACGGACACACCCTTTTTGGGTGCGATCGGGCTGTGATTCGACCCCGAATGGTTAGTGAGAAAGCCCCCCGAGGGACCAAAAGGTCCCTTTCCCTCCCTTTGATGCAAATCACACATCCTGAGTTCATATGACCCTATTGTGTTCCTTCCTCTCTTAACACCTCACCCTACCCATCTTTCCATATCAACCGATCCCAACTTACACCCCCTCCCCTCTCCCCACACAGAGCCAGAACACCTCACTTTCCATATCAACCAACCCCAACTCCCCCCTCCCCCCTGCCGGAGAAAGGAGTCTCACACCTTCAGCGAAGGAACCTAAAACATGTGTATTAAATATATTCAACTTTGTTTATCTGGAGACTCTAGCAGGGTTACAACTTAACCCTTTCACTGCCACACTACAGAAGGTTAACCCTTTACTATCACACTATAGTGATAGTAAAGGGTTAACCTTCTGTAGTGTGGCAGTGAAAGGGTTAACCGGCTGTCGTGTGTGGCAGTGAAAGGGTTAACCTTCTGTGTATTGTCGCAGTGAAAGGGTTGAAAGAGCAGTGACCCGGAGAGTTCTCTCGCATAACTCTGAACCAAATTGTATTCGGTGCTTTTTTGAGGTAATAAACTTGTAACAGCCAAGTCATTCGACTAACCTCCGGTCCAATTCTACGACACTACTAGCCTGTGGTGCAGTGTACCTACTGGGGGTCTTACAGTATGTAGAGTGTGGTGCAGTGTACCTACTGGGGGTCTTACAGTATGTAGTGTGTGGTGCAGTGTACCTACTGGGGGTCTTACAGTATGTAGCGTGTGGTGCAGTCAGTGTACCTACTGGGGGTCTTACAGTATGTAGCGTGTGGTGCAGTGTACCTACTGGGGGTCTTACAGTATGTAGCGTGTGGTGCAGTGTACCTACTGGGGGTCTTACAGTATGTAGTGTGTGGTGCAGTGTACCTACTGGGGGTCTTACAGTATGTAGCGTGTGGTGCAGTGTACCTACTGGGGGTCTTACAGTATGTAGTGTGTGGTGCAGTGTACCTACTGGGGGTCTTACAGTATGTAGCGTGTGGTGCAGTGTACCTACTGGGGGTCTTACAGTATGTAGTGTGTGGTGCAGTGTACCTACTGGGGGTCTTACAGTATGTAGTGTGTGGTGCAGTGTACCTTCTGGGGGTCTTACAGTATGTAGCGTGTGGTGCAGTGTACCTACTGGGGGTCTTACAGTATGTAGCGCGTGGTGCAGTGTACCTACTGGGGGTCTTACAGTATGTAGTGTGTGGTGCAGTGTACCTACTGGGGGTCTTACAGTATGTAGTGTGTGGTGCAGTGTACCTACTGGGGGTCTTACAGTATGTAGCGTGTGGTGCAGTGTACCTACTGGGGGTCTTACAGTATGTAGCGTGTGGTGCAGTGTACCTACTGGGGGTCTTACAGTATGTAGCGTGTGGTGCAGTGTACCTACTGGGGGGTCTTACAGTATGTAGCGTGTGGTGCAGTGTACCTACTGGGGGTCTTACAGTATGTAGCGTGTGGTGCAGTGTACCTACTGGGGGTCTTACAGTATGTAGCGTGTGGTGCAGTGTACCTACTGGGGGTCTTACAGTATGTAGCGTGTGGTGCAGTGTACCTACTGGGGGTCTTACAGTATGTAGTGCAGTGTACCTACTGGGGGTCTTACAGTATGTAGTGTGTGGTGCAGTGTACCTACTGGGGGTCTTACAGTATGTAGCGTGTGGTGCAGTGTACCTACTGGGGGTCTTACAGTATGTAGCGTGTGGTGCAGTGTACCTACTGGGGGTCTTACAGTATGTAGTGTGTGGTGCAGTGTACCTACTGGGGGTCTTACAGTATGTAGTGTGTGGTGCAGTGTACCTACTGGGGGTCTTACAGTATGTAGTGTGTGGTGCAGTGTACCTACTGGGGGTCTTACAGTATGTAGTGCAGTGTACCTACTGGGGGTCTTACAGTATGTAGCGTGTGGTGCAGTGTACCTACTGGGGGTCTTACAGTATGTAGCGTGTGGTGCAGTGTACCTACTGGGGGTCTTACAGTATGTAGTGCAGTGTACCTACTGGGGGTCTTACAGTATGTAGTGTGTGGTGCAGTGTACCTACTGGGGGTCTTACAGTATGTAGCGTGTGGTGCAGTGTACCTACTGGGGGTCTTACAGTATGTAGTGTGTGGTGCAGTGTACCTACTGGGGGTCTTACAGTATGTAGCGTGTGGTGCAGTGTACCTACTGGGGGTCTTACAGTATGTAGTGTGTGGTGCAGTGTACCTACTGGGGGTCTTACAGTATGTAGTGTGTGGTGCAGTGTACCTACTGGGGGTCTTACAGTATGTAGCGTGTGGTGCAGTGTACCTTCTGGGGGTCTTACAGTATGTAGTGTGTGGTGCAGTGTACCTACTGGGGGTCTTACAGTATGTAGCGTGTGGTGCAGTGTACCTACTGGGGGTCTTACAGTATGTAGTGTGTGGTGCAGTCAGTGTACCTACTGGGGGTCTTACAGTATGTAGTGTGTGGTGCAGTGTACCTACTGGGGGTCTTACAGTATGTAGAGTGTGGTGCAGTGTACCTACTGGGGGTCTTACAGTATGTAGTGTGTGGTGCAGTGTACCTACTGGGGGTCTTACAGTATGTAGAGTGTGGTGCAGTGTACCTACTGGGGGTCTTACAGTATGTAGCGTGTGGTGCAGTGTACCTACTGGGGGTCTTACAGTATGTAGTGTGTGGTGCAGTGTACCTACTGGGGGTCTTACAGTATGTAGCGTGAGGTGCAGTGTACCTACTGGGGGTCTTACAGTATGTAGTGTGTGGTGCAGTGTACCTACTGGGGGTCTTACAGTATGTAGTGTGTGGTGCAGTGTACCTACTGGGGGTCTTACAGTATGTAGTGTGTGTGGTGCAGTGTACCTACTGGGGGTCTTACAGTATGTAGTGTGTGGTGCAGTGTACCTACTGGGGGTCTTACAGTATGTAGCGTGTGGTGCAGTGTACCTACTGGGGGTCTTACAGTATGTAGTGTGTGGTGCAGTGTACCTACTGGGGGTCTTACAGTATGTAGTGTGTGGTGCAGTGTACCTACTGGGGGTCTTATGTAGTGTGTGGTGCAGTGTACCTACTGGGGGTCTTACAGTATGTAGCGTGTGGTGCAGTGTACCTACTGGGCAGCAGAACACACAGCTGCAGGTGCTCAGTGCACTGGTGGCAGCTGCAGGGTGCTCGCTGAGGCACAGTTTGCAGTAGACCTCGGGGCCGCACAGCGGGTCAGCGGCGGCTTCGGGGCTCCCTGGGGCCGAGGCCCTGGCCGAGTGGGTCTGCGTGGGACTGCTGGCGGCCATGTTGGAGGGCGGCGGGCGTCAGTGCAGCCCGGCAGCGGCAGCGGCTGCTCCTCCTAGCTCCTCTGCAGGGGAGAGACGGGAGACGAGGCCTCCATGTTCCTGGAGGTTTGAAACAGACTCGGTCAGTCTATAACAGAAATTATTCTAAATTAATATCCAATTTGATACATTTGTGTCATCTGGGTCCCAATAATATTTGCAGCCCTGTTGGCAGAGGATTGTGAGTTGTGTCAACAAACAGGACACCAGGAGCCCACCATAACACCAGGAGCCCACCATAACACCAGGAGCCCACCATAACACCAGGAGCCCACCATAACACCAGGAGCCCACCATAACACCAGGAGCCCACCATAACACCACCATAACACCAGGAGCCCACCATAACACCACCATAACACCAGGAGCCCACCATAACACCACCATAACACCAGGAGCCCACCATAACACCAGGAGCCCACCATAACACCAGGAGCCCACCATAACACCACCATAACACCAGGAGCCCACCATAACACCAGGAGCCCACCATAACACCAGGAGCCCACCATAACACCACCATAACACCAGGAGCCCACCATAACACCAGGAGCCCACCATAACACCAGGAGCCCACCATAACACCAGGAGCCCACCATAACACCAGGAGCCCACCATAACACCAGGAGCCCACCATAACACCAGGAGCCCACCATAACACCAGGAGCCCACCATAACACCAGGAGCCCACCATAACACCACCATAACACCAGGAGCCCACCATAACACCAGGAGCCCACCATAACACCACCATAACACCAGCAATCTGTTAATAAAGTTTTCAATCAGACACATGTATAGAAAGGCTTTGTTTTATTATAACATGCATTGCAGTAAAATCATTATGCCTCGTTTAAGTCATCCTGCGGAGGTAAAAGCTAAACGTCGGCCGCGCCGCCGTTGTTGTTGTTGTAGAATACCAGTCTCGTCAAAATCAATGGCGGACAAAAGCGGAAGTAAAAAATGTATACGCGCTTGCCGATTGGTGGTAACAGCAGAGGCGGGTGCAAGCGGTGTGTGACGTAATTGGCAGAATCGACTGTCAATAAAAATGTCATTGGTTGAGAGCTGTGGTTGAGACAATAGTATCCAGCTGCAGCCCAGCCGGTAGACCATACTGGGAGAACTAGTATCTAGCTGCAGCCCTGCAGAACATACTGGGAGAGAGATAGTGCTATTTCTTGATGTTTCCTTTTTTTAAGTAAGTAAAGAGGCCTATGTTCATATCGGTGAGCACAATTTGTAACACAAATATACAGTAGTTTCATAAAAAAACAAAAAAAAAATTACAAAAAAAAAATTACAAAAAAAGAATTACAAAAGAAAAATAATAATAAAAAATATTTAAAAAAAAGTTTTTGCCACAAATATCGGTATCGGCCGATTGTGTTAGTTGAACAATCGGTATCGGTGGCAAATTTTCATATCGGTGCATCCCTACTGTATATCACAATATCAATGTACTACTGTATATCACAATATCAATGTACTACTGTATATCACGATATCAATGTACTACTGTATATCACAATATCAATGTACTACTGTATATCACAATATCAATGTACTACCGTATATCACAATAGCAATGTACTACTGTATATCACGATATCAATGTACTACTGTATATCACGATATCAATGTACTACTGTATATCACAATATCAATGTACTACTGTATATCACAATATCAATGTACTACTATATCAATGTACTACTGTATATCACAATATCAATGTACTACTGTATATCACAATATCAATGTACTACTGTATATCACAATATCAATGTACTACTATATCAATGTACTACTGTATATCACAATATCAATGTACTACTATATCAATGTACTACTGTATATCACAATATCAATGTACTACTATATCAATGTACTACTGTATATCACAATATCAATGTACTACTATATCAATGTACTACTGTATATCACAATATCAATGTACTACTGTATATCACAATATCAATGTACTACTATATCAATGTACTACTGTATATCACAATATCAATGTACTACTGTATATCACAATATCAATGTACTACTATATCAATGTACTACTGTATATCACAATATCAATGTACTACTGTATATCACAATATCAATGTACTACTATATCAATGTACTACTGTATATCACGATATCAATGTACTACTGTATATCACGATATCAATGTACTACTGTATATCACGATATCTGTTCACTGTTCATTAATCACAAGATAAATAATCTGATCACAGATCATCAGATTGAACTGCATGATAATGTAATATATATATATATATATTGATATAACATCCCCTCAAATAATGAACAATTATCTAATTTTAAGATACATTTAAGTGAATGTGTGGTTATTTAGATGGCAGGATTGTGCACAATGACATCACAATAACACTTTCATCACGATAAGATCACGATATGATACAATGATGTTGAGAAGTCGCCCCGACCGTAGACTTGAGAGGAAACAGTCAACGTTTGGGATTTTTCTACTACGACTAGTTCTATCATATAATATAATATATAATATAGCACCTTTCTATTTCCTCTACAGTCAAGAGTGTTATTGACTGCTGCACTCAGCTTATACAACTGATCCTTCCAGTTAGCCGGGTACCTCTTCTGTCTGTCTCTCAGTCTGTCTGTCTCTCAGTCTGTCTGTCTCTCAGTCTGTCTTCCTCTCAGTCTGTCTGTCTCTCAGTCTGTCTGTCTCTCAGTCTGTCTCTCAGTCTCTCAGTCTGTCGGTCTCTCAGTCTGTCTTCCTCTCAGTCTGTCTGTCTCTCAGTCTGTCTGTCTCTCAGTCTGTCTGTCTCTCAGTCTGTCTGTCTCTCAGTCTGTCTTCCTCTCAGTCTGTCTGTCTCTCAGTCTGTCTGTCTCTCAGTCTGTCTTCCTCTCAGTCTGTCTGTCTCTCAGTCTGTCTTCCTCTCAGTCTGTCTTCCTCTCAGTCTGTCTTCCTCTCAGTCTGTCTGTCTCTCAGTCTGTCTTCCTCTCAGTCTATCTGTCTCTCAGTCTGTCTGTCTCTCAGTCTGTCTGTCTCTCAGTCTCTCAGTCTGTCTTCCTCTCAGTCTGTCTGTCTCTCAGTCTGTCTTCCTCTCAGTCTGTCTGTCTCTCAGTCTGTCTTCCTCTCAGTCTGTCTTCCTCTCAGTCTGTCTTCCTCTCAGTCTGTCTGTCTCTCAGTCCGTCTTCCTCTCAGTCTGTCTGTCTCTCAGTCTGTCTTCCTCTCAGTCTGTCTTCCTCTCAGTCTGTCTTCCTCTCAGTCTGTCTGTCTCTCAGTCTGTCTTCCTCTCAGTCTATCTGTCTCTCAGTCTGTCTGTCTCTCAGTCTGTCTGTCTCTCAGTCTGTCTGTCTCTCAGTCTGTCTTCCTCTCAGTCTGTCTGTCTCTCAGTCTGTCTTCCTCTCAGTCTGTCTTCCTCTCAGTCTGTCTGTCTCTCAGTCTGTCTTCCTCTCAGTCTATCTGTCTCTCAGTCTGTCTGTCTCTCAGTCTGTCTTCCTCTCAGTCTGTCTTCCTCTCAGTCTGTCTGTCTCTCAGTCTGTCTTCCTCTCAGTCTGTCTGTCTCTCAGTCTGTCTGTCTCTCAGTCTGTCTGTCTCTCAGTCTGTCTGTCTCTCAGTCTGTCTTCCTCTCAGTCTGTCTGTCTCTCAGTCTGTCTGTCTCTCAGTCTGTCTCTCAGTCTGTCTTCCTCTCAGTCTGTCTGTCTCTCAGTCTGTTACTATCAGTGTGTTACTATCAGTGTGTTACTATCAGTGTGTCATGTGATCATGACACATGACTTGCCGTGTGACTCACTGTTCACCCAGGGTTGTGTGGTGTGTGAAGTAAATGTAATAATTATGTGTTATTATTATTCCAGCTATGGCCTAGTTATTTATTTATCGGTACTGTTTCTAGATCCCATAGCCTGGAAGGACGTTTCCATGGGAATTGTCACATGTAGCCCTGTAGCTACAAAGCCATGACTCTTCGTAAATGTTCACCTATAGTTTATGAACCTTTTCCTCATCTGAACTCTGACCTTCTTAACCCACCGCCTGAACTACATGTAGAAATGTTCCTTCCTGGCTATGAGATCTAGACACAACCTTATTTATTTAAGTTCTCGTAACGTTTTTAAAGCCAGAAATCAAGTCTTTTAGAGTGAGAGTATTGATCTGTGACCATCACATTAACCATCTTTCTCTTCCGAAAGGAAAAACTGATCACAGACCAGTGCACCTTACACTGGAGCACTAGTCTGGTATCCATGCCATCAACGAATCACGTCACTAGTCTAACCAGTTCCAGTTATTACCATGTTACATACTGGCACCAGGCCATTTCTGCCGGACTCCGGAAGGCCGGCCAACAATAGCGAATATCCCTGACTGACTGGCTGACTGACTGACTGACTGACTGACTGACTGGCTGGCTGGCTGGCTGGTCGGTTCCAGCTTAACAAACTGGGTTACTGGGTCACCTAGCCTTGCTTTCTTATAAATATCAAAGTGAAAAGGAAATTATAGAATGTGTTAGTTGCTAAATTCAAAACACAGATAAATCTAAATTAGTTTGCAATGCAAATCAAGCAGGGCTCCATCAGAACTCACTGACGAACAGCATTTGAGGTCAGTCCCTGAGGTTGCAAAGAAAATATAAATAATAACCAGTCAATCATGAGAAAATATAAATAATAACCCTTCAATCATAAGAAAATATACATAATAACCCTTCAATCATAAGAAAATATAGTTGTTATAGAAGTTGCAATTTCAGTTAACTTTTCCCGTTCAATGGGAAAATGAAGGTCAATGGAATGTAGTGTGGCAATTTAGCCCAGTAGTACTAACAGTACTAAATTGAAACTAGATTTCTCTGTTGTTTGAATGTTATCATTTCACGTAGGCCTTCTGTACATTTCTATAACTTCTTTTTCACGTTGATTGAGAGGGTCAGATTAGCCGACCAAACCTAATTTAAAATGAGGGATGCACCGATACCACTATTTCACTGTCGATACCCATCCTGAGAGCTAAACCTTTGGTATGGCTCTCTATACTAGGTATCCATCGTGAGAGCTAAACCTTTGGTATGGCTCGCTCGATACTAAGTATCCATCCTGAGAGCTAAACCTTTGGTATGGCTCGATACAAGTATCCATCGTGAGAGCTAAACCTTTGGTATGGCTCGATACTAGGTATCCATCGTGAGAGCTAAACCTTTGGTATGGCTCGATACAAGTATCCATCGTGAGAGCTAAACCTTTGTTATGGCTCGATACTAGGTAATTAGGTATCCATCGTGAGAGCTAAACCTTTGTTATGGCTCGATACTAGGTATCCATCGTGAGAGCTAAACCTTTGGTATGGCTCGATACTAAGTATCCATCGTGAGAGCTAAACCTTTGGTATGGCTCGATACTAAGTATCCATCGTGAGGGTCTTGAAACAGGAGCAACCAGAGCCAACATCAACCCCTCTTTGGTCGTTTCCAATCCCAAAAGACATGAGAAATAATAACACCATAATCTGGGATTAGAATTGAATTAATAATGTACATTAAAATGGCGTGTGTGGTGGTGATGGTGCGGGGGGGGGGGGGGGGGGGGCACACAGAGGAAACGGTGACGTTAAAACACTGTTCTGCAGGATGAGTAGCTGCACATCCTCCCATAATTATCCTCCCAGATACCCCTCCCATCGTGTGGCAGTAAGGCTTGGGCGATAGGGTGGTGTCGCCAAAATCAGATGAACTGTTTACGGTATTGAATAGAGCAAGATAATATCTATTCAATACCGTAAACAGTACCTCGGATTTTGGTGACATTTCCCTATCACACCACTAAGCCCTTTTTTACAAGAAAAAAAAATGATGTTAACTTCAAGATGTCATAATCCAATCAATGTTCAGGCTATTGGACTGTATGGTGATGATAGGTAGGATACAATAAACTGAAGCTGTCATTCTGACGTTCTTACAGTAGAGGACATACTGTAAATGGATGTTGTTACAGTAGAGAACATACTGGATATATGGATATATTCTTACAGTAGAGGACATACTGGATATGGATATATTCTTACAGTAGAGGACATAGTATATATATGGACCTTCTTACAGTAGAGGACATACTGGATATATGGACGTTCTAACAGTAGAGGACATACTGGATTTATGGACGTTCTAACAGTAGAGGACATACTGGATTTATAGATATATTCTTACAGTAGAGGACATATTGGATTTATGGACGTTATTACAGTAGAAGACATACTGGAGCAATGTGAACTATGAGGCCAAATGGAAAGATATAGAAACCAAAAGAGAGGGATTCAAAGTGCAGGCACTGATAGGAGATAGGGAGCTGTTCAGAAGACAGGAACAACTACTAGATCCAATTACCAGATTCACTATAAACATATGGAACACAATAGTAAAGAAATACAAGCTAGAAAAATAATCTAAGATACTGAGATGGATAGCACACGACAACAAATTCAGACCAGGGATAGAAGACCATGGGTTCAAGAGGTGGGAACGGGGGGGTATAACAGCAATGTGCACGATGACAGAAGGAGGGGAGATGCAGACTCTAAAAAAATTGAAAGAAAGATACGGACTAGAGAATAGGGACCACTTTAGATATTTACAGATTAGGGACTACTATAACAAGGAAATAAAGCAAGATAGAGACAAAGAACAGAATGGGGTAATTAAGATAATGGTAAAGTCATACGAAGGACGGAAGGGGAGGGTGATATCAGCACTATATCAGGCAATAATGGACAGTAAGGGAAATACAACATTGTATGTAAAAGAAAAGTGGGAAAGAGAGTTGGAAATAGAGATAACAGAGGAAGAATGGTATGACACAACAAACAACCACAGGATCAAGGATATGGAGGGAGTTTGGGTGGAAAAATATAATTAGATACTTTATAACACCAGAAATACAGGGCAATTACACACCAGCAAAGAAAACATGTTGGAGGGAGTGTGGACAGGAAGGGGCGAACCATACACACATATTCTGGGGATGTCAGAAGATAAGACACTACTGGGAAGAGATAGGAGGGATAATAAATGAAATAATAGGATACGAAATACCCAAGGGAGGCCAAGTGTTGTATTTGGGGAATCTGTCACAGGAAGGAATCCAAGGGGAAGACAAATATTTGATTAAGATATTGATAGTGGCAGCCAAGAAAGCTTTAGCTAAACTGTGGTACAAGGTAGAAGTGCCGACAAAGGATCAATGGATAGAGTTGGTAGAGGGGATACAGGAAATGGAGAGAATCACACATCTGCTGAGGCTGCAAGAAGAAAAGTTTTAATGGAAATGGGGAAAATGGGAAGAATTACAGGAGGGGAAGTAACGACATCACAGAGGTTTGAAAAGGATACAAGGAAATGAATAAAAATGTAAATAAATAATGCAAATGTAGAATGGACCAAAGGACCCATGTCACACTTTTTCTTTACTCATTTTTTGTCTATTTGTTTTAATTTATGTACTGTGTATTGTCTATGAATGTTGTCTATGTATGTTGTTGAAAAAATGAAAATAGAAATTTAAGTTTAAAAAAAGAAGACATACTGGATATATGGATATATTCTTACAGTAGAGGAGATACTGTATATTGGTATAATCTTACAGTAGAGGACATACTGTATATATGGATATATTCTTACAGTAGAGGACATACTGGATTTATGGATATATTCTTACAGTAGAGGACATACTGGATATATAGATATATTCTTACAGTACAGGACATACTGGATATATGGATATATTCTTACAGTACAGGACATACTGGATATATTCTTACAGTACAGGACATGATACTGGATATATGGATATATTCTTACAGTACAGGACATACTGGAAATATAGATATATTCTTACAGTACAGGACATACTGGTTATATAGATATATTCTTACAGTACAGGTCAGGACATACCGGATATATAGATATATTCTTACAGTACAGGACATACTAGATATATAGATATATTCTTACAGTACAGGACATACTGGATATATAGATATATGGATATATGGCCCACCAGCAGCTGGCAGCAGCTTCATGGCAGCTCAGTCGATACAGCAGCATCACTGTCCTACATGTCTCTTCTATTCTACACTATGTTGATTGGCGGCTGAGGGACGCATGAAAAACACATTTGAGGCTTGAACCTGAAAGTCTGTGGCTCTGAACATTCTATTACTGCACCGTCATGGTGGAGAGAGAGAGAGAGAGAGAGAGAGAGAGAGAGAGAGAGAGAGAGAGAGAGAGAGAGAGAGAGAGAGAGAGACAGACAGAGAGAGAGACAGGGAGAGACAGAGACAGGGAGAGACAGGGAGAGACAGGGAGACAGAGAGTGAGAGACAGAGATGGAAGAGAGTGAGAGAAAGAGAGAGAGAATAGAGAGTGAGAGAGAGAAGAGACAGAGTGAGAGAGAATACAGAGTGAGAGAGAGGGATGGAGAGAAGAGAGAGTGAGAGAGACAGAGAGAGATAGAGAGACAGAGAGAGAGAGACAGAGATAAAATGTGAAGTGTAAAGAGAATAGACCGTGTGAGAGAGATGAAACAGTTTGAAAGAGAGAAGAGACGGAGATGGAAGAGACAGAATACAGCATACAGCATGAGAGAGAGAATACAGTGAGAGAGAGAGAAGAATACAGTGAGAGAGAGAGAAGAAACAGAGCGAAAGAGAGAAGAGACAGAGATGGAAGAGTGGGAGAGTGAGAGAGAGACAGAGAGAGTGAGAGACAGTGTGTGTGAGAGATTGAGAGACAGAGTGTGAGAGAGATTGAGACAGAGAGTGTGAGAGAGATGAACAGTGATTATACTCATCCTCCCATATAGTTCTTAGTTAGTAATAGTTTTTAATAGTTATTATTAAGTGTAATGGTTATTAATATAGTTTAATTAGTTATTCATCTCTGTTCTGAACCAAACAGGAAAATAAATATATAAATAATAAGTGAAGCATGTTTTACTCTGAGGCACAAAAGCCCTTCTGTCCAAAATCCAACAAGTACATGCTGTTTAATAATGGGTTATCATCCGTCTCTCTCCTAAACACTGAGGGAGGGACAGCCAGTACCAGCAGAGATCCAGGCCGCTGACAGCAGGATGAGAGTCAGGGAGAGTAGACTACAGTTGTTTTATCTGCAACAAATTACCACTGGCGTCATCCCTGTAGACGGAGCTACTCATTAACAAACCACTGTGTGCCAACACGCTGCTAAACCTGCTCGTTCTGATACTGACATTCCTGGTGGATCAGGGTCTAGGTGGCGGACCAGACTCCAGACCCAGGGATTCAGGGATCAGGGTCTAGGTGCTGGTCCAGACTCCAGACCCAGGGATTCAGGGATCAAGGTCTAGGTGCTGGTCCAGACTCCAGACCCAGGGATTCAGGGATCAAAGCATCATTGTCCAGCAACACAAGCAGAAAGGGAAACCCAGACCAGGGGCCTGTGAATAGCTGCTGCTGTATGGCCTACAGACGGTCCACTGTGTTGGCACAGGACAGCTGTGTCTGTGTGAGCTGGTGGGGAGAGTATAATGTAAGCTACTATCTCTCTCTACTTGTGTGCGTGTGTGCGTGTGTGTGTGTGCGTGTGCGTGATATGTCTAGATAAATCACACACATACTTAGAACTTAATAATGACATAACCTGACTGAAATGTTGAGGCACGGTGTAATGGGATGGGGAACCAATTCATATTATTATCCCAGACATCCAAGTGAAGTCTCCCAGTTAATATGAATAAGAAACTGATAGAATAGCACATTGTATTGGCAAAACGACTACCAGTTTAATAACTCACTGCGTAGACAAATAAGCTATAGTGTAGCGTAATGTCAAGGTGAATTCAGAGGACTAGAGATAGACAGTGTAGCTCATCATCCACACAGCAGATGAAATCTGACACATCTGCATCCTCAAGGTTGCCTAGTAACAACAACACTGACACACTGTAGGTTAGAACAGTGCGAACACACAAAAACTATCACATAACCGGAAAAGACACTCGTAAATCGAAACCATTATGTGTGGACAATCGTTGATGATAAATGACAACGGGAGGAGAGTGAACCCACCTTGCCGGTCGAACCAGAGTCCAGTGTCGCTGCTTCAGTCCGGATCCACAGCCGCAGTGCTTCTACTGAGAGACACATCTGTTGATGTTCTACTGTAGTAATAATACTAATAAACCCTGCTGTCCGCAGCCCTGTCTGCTCTCCCTTTAACCGCTGCCTACAGCCCTGCCTGCTGTCCCTGTATCCCCCCGGTGGCGTTATTAATAACAGATACTATTCCGATATTACTGTAGGACTTCACGCAGACAGACGACGAGGGAGGAGGCGTATGGTTGTGATCCAGTCTCTCTCTCCTC
Organism: Notolepis coatsorum; assembly: GCF_963971535.1. Taxonomy (NCBI): domain Eukaryota; kingdom Metazoa; phylum Chordata; class Actinopteri; order Aulopiformes; family Paralepididae; genus Notolepis; species Notolepis coatsorum. The sequence goes on along the minus strand of NC_140183.1, from coordinate 19,584,463 downwards.
TCGACTGTCCCACTCAGGAAGTGATGCTTTCCACTGGACTGTCCTCTGCTGCCCCTGGTGGTTGTAGCGGTATCTGCAGAGCCGCAAGCCCAACGTCTGGGCGGGGCTTCGGGGCCTGTACTTGGTTTGAGGCGGGTCTTCGGGGCTTGTAGTCGGTTTTACTGTGCGTGCGTGGGCGGGGCGTCGCGACACCCACCGTCAGCACCCGAATCCACCCAGTCCGCCAGCGTGTAACTGTTCCGCAACAGTAAGTGACTTCCGGGGTAGGCCTGATTGGCCCCGACAAGGCACGTGACGCGCAACTTTCTCTGCCGCGCGGCACGCTCCGCGGAGCCGAGCGGCAGAGCTTACGGAATTACGTAACCGTCCAAATACGCCATGACTCTCATTCGGTGCTATAGCTCACCTGGCAGAGCAGCGGTCCTGCGATCCTGCGGTCCGTTGTTGGTGAGTTCGAATCCCATCAAAACTTTTTTTTTTAACGTGATTTTTTTTTTAACGTGTATTCTTTCGCCGGTTAAGGTTAGGCATGGTTAAGGTTAAGGTTAAGGTTAGGCATTGTTTCGGAGTTGGTTAAGGTTAGAACGGTTAAGTTTAGGCGCTGTTAAGGAGCTGGTTAAGGTTAGTTTGTCTTAGAGAATGGCAATATTCTTTCTATCATGGTTAAGGTTAAGGTTAAGGTTAGGCATTGTTTCGGAGTTGGTTAAGGTTAGAACGGTTAAGTTTAGGCGCTGTTAAGGAGCTGGTTAAGGTTAGAGTTTGTGTTAGAGAATGGCAATAGACAGCCTATTTCCGCGCGACAGCTCTCAGCAGCCTCGTTGCGCGTCCTGAGTTTGCCGCGTCACGTGCCTGTCGGGGCCAATCAGGCCTACCCCGAAAGTCACTTACTGTTGCGGAACAGGTACACGCAGTCCGCCATCCAAATGTAAACAAAAGGGTAATAATATAATATAATAATAATATAATCTTTTAGAAGGCTCTGGGTAACCCCACCACCACCGAACATATGACCGTTGGATTTATTTAGTTGTTGTCTATTATTCTAAAATGTGTTTGAGCTCCTGATACAAGGGCTGAATATGATGTTACAGGCATATGTTTATAGCCTGTGTTAGAGGGACACCTAGTGGTGCTTGACCGGATGTGATGTGTTGACATGCGCACTGCTGTAACCTCAGTTTAATAAAAGATATACTGAAACATGGTGTCAGAAGCGGGGTCTCCGAAAGAAATAAACGTATAAGGAATAAAACCACGCCATGGCGAGCAACAGCATCCCAGCGCCCGAGGGCATGCGCATGTCTGGGGATTTGGCTAAGAACTGGGATGTTTTCAGGGCAGAGTTTGATGATTTTTTGCTAGCTACCGGTCTGAATGAAAAGCCGAAGCCAGTTCAAGCAGCCACGCTGAGACGGCTAATGGGAAGTGAGTGCCGTCATGTTTATACACACAGCCTCGCGTTGACGGATGATCAACGCAAGGACCCAGCTGATATTTTGCGCGCATTGAGGGATCATTTCAAGCCTGCGAAGAATGTGATCTATGAAAGATACATGTTTGGATGTTGCAAACAGGAGACTGATGAGCCAATAGACTGTTTCCTGACGAGGCTAAAGGAGAGAGCGTCAGCATGTGAATACCGCGCACTGAAGGACGAGCTGATTCGGGACAGGCTCGTGTTGGGTGTCGCAAATGAAGGCACCAGGAGGCGCTTACTGCGGGAACGTGAGTTAACGTTACTAGCGGCGACTGAAATCTGTCGGCTCGCTGAACTGACCGAGAGACATATAAGGGTGATGGCCCCGCCAGCGCAGACAGACAGTGTGAATGCCGCTGACAGACAGAGCGAGAGGCGCGCATTTCAAAGGAGGGCGGCGCCAGCGGAGAGGGAGCCCCAGTGGAGCTGTAAATATTGTGGGGGGAGCCACAAACGGGGCAGAGAGCAGTGCCCAGCCTATAGTAAAACCTGCCGGATATGTGGCATAGCAAATCACTTTGCCAAGGTATGCCAGGCTGGTAGCAGGTCTGACAGAGTAAAAAAGATAAATGTGCTTGAAGATGATGACAAGAAGGGGGAATACTCAGATACAGATGATAGACTGTTTCAAGTCACTGAATGTGTAAATACTGCAAAGGCCCAGCAGGGGCGCAAGTGGTTTGTGAATCTAAGCCTAAATAAAAAAAAAGCAGCAGTGCCAGCTGGACACAGGCTCTACCTGCAATGTCATGGGCCGCAGGATTAAAGAGAAGCTGTCACCCAGAGCGGCGCTACACCAGAGCACGGCCAGGTTGAAACTATACTCTGGGGAAATCATGCCATCACTGGGAAAATTTCACACTGAATGTGTCATCCGTGGAGAAAAGCACAATCTCACATTTGAGGTAGTCGACACCGAGCAGAAGCCTCTTCTCGGGGGGAGCACGTGCGAACGTCTGGGCCTCGTGAGCTTCACGGTTCCGGATGAACTTAATAAAGTTGATATAAGTCCACCTATGCCCCTCACAAAAGTGCAGCTGCTGAGAGACTATCATGATGTTTTTAATGACCCAATCGAGTCGGTCCCGGGAGTGATACACTTTGAGCTGGATCCTGAAGTGGTGCCGGTGCAGTGCGCACCAAGGAATGTCCCAGTGGCTCTGAAGGAGAGAGTCAAGGAGGAACTTGACAGACATGTCAGGGTCGGCAACATCACGCCTGTGACTGAGCCCACACCATGGATAAGTAACATGGTGACGGTGGCAAAGCCAGATAAAATAAGGATTTGTATCGACCCGAAGCCTCTCAACCAAGCGCTGCGGAGGTCTCACTACCATATGCCTACACTGGAAGATGTGTTGTACAAGTTACCAAAGGCCCGCCTCTTCACACTGGCGGATGCTCGCGATGCCTTTTTACAGTGCAAACTTGACGACGAGAGCAGCCGTCTGACGACCTTTTGGACGCCGTGGGGTCGGATGAGATGGCTCAAGCTCCCTTTCGGAGTCTCTGTTGCGCCTGAGATATATCAGCGCAAACAACATGAGCTGCTAACGGGCTTGGCCGGTATCGAACCGATCGCTGATGACATCCTGGTGGTCGGATGTGGCGATACGGATGCCGAAGCCGAACTGGACCACGACAAAAACTTGAGTGCTCTCATGGAACGATGCAGAGCAGTGGGACTCAGGCTGAGTGAGCGCAAGCTGCAATTCAAACTCAAGGCCGTACACTTCCACGGCCACATACTGTCTGCAGAGGGACTGAAAATTGACCCAGAGAAAACACGTGCCGTGCTGGAAATGCCGATGCCCACAGACGTGAAAGCGGTACAGCGCTTTATTGGATTTGTGACGTATCTAGCAAGGTTTCTGCCAAAACTCTCTGAGGTCTGTGAGCCGCTCCGCAGGCTCTTGGATAAAGACGTCATGTGGCATTGGTTGCCAAAACACGAAGATGCGGTGCGTGAAGTGAAGCGAATGGTCACCAGCACACCTGTACTCAAATATTATGACATCACAAAGCCTGTTACGATCCAGAGCGACGCCAGCATGACCGGGCTGGGGGGCTGTTTGTTGCAAGGGGGACAGCCCGTGGCTTTCGCCTCGAGGGCACTGACGCAGACAGAGCAAAACTACGCTCAGATCGAGAAAGAGTGTCTGAGCATAGTCTTCGCCTGCCAGAGATTCCACCAGTACCTATATGGCAGGAACACTATCACCGCAGAGACTGACCATAAGCCGCTGATCACAATATTCAAGAAGCCCCTCCTGAGTGCACCGAAACGTCTCCAGGGTATGTTGCTGCAGCTGCAGAACTATAATCTTGATGTGGTCTACAAGCCTGGCCCCGAGATGTATGTCAGCGACACCCTGAGCAGGGCCACCCTGCCGTGCCATGGGTCTGACACCCCGTACGTGCAGCATGCTGTGTGCGCTGTGGACAGCACCCAGGCAGAGTATTCACAACTGGACCAGGCGCAGCACCTGAATGTTACGGCTTTTAGATTTGGCCAGATTGTGCAGCACACAGAGACAGATGATGTGCTCCAGGAGCTGGCGTCTGTGATTCTCAGTGGCTGGCCAGACTTTAAAGAGGACACCCCACTGGCAGTGCGGGAATACTGGCCCTTCAGAGACGAGCTGAGTGTTCAAGATGGAGTGTTATACAGGGGACAGTGTGTCATTATACCAAAAGCCATGAGGTCTGAACTGCTCAAACGCATACACACTAGCCACATTGGTGGGGAGGCATGTTACAGGCGTGCCAGGGATACCCTTTTCTGGCCAAACATGAGAGCGGAAATAAAGGACTTTGTGGCAAACTGCTCCGCATGCAACGAGTATGCACAAGTCCAGCAGAAGGAATCTATGATGTCGCATGACATACCAGCACGCCCGTGGCAAGCAGTAAGCATGGACGTTTTCTCATATGCGGGAAAGGACTATCTTATCATTGTAGATCAATACTCAGACTTCTGGGAAATCGATCATCTGCCGGATCTGTCTGCTGACACACTCATCACACGATGCAAAGCTCAGTTTGCACGTTATGGACAGCCAGACAGGGTGATCTCAGATAATGGCCCACAGTTTGCGTGCGAGCGGTTCAGGAGGTTTGCAGCGACCTGGGGGTTTTCCCATGTCACGTCTTCACCCCGACATCCTCAATCCAACGGCAAGGCGGAGTCGGCCGTTAAGATTGTCAAATCACTCTGTAAGCGGGCAAAATTGGATGGCACGGATACATGGTTGGCCATCCTTCACTGGCGTAACACACCCACCGAGGGGATGGACAGCAGCCCGGCCCAGCGCTTAATGGCACGCAGGCTCAAGACTTCACTGCCGGTCACAGACAGCCTGCTTCTACCACGGGTGGTGGACGGAGTAGCAGAGAAGCTGCGGTGGAAAAGGCGGATCGCAAAATCATTCTACGACACGGCTGCCAGGGACCTTCCAGAGCTTAATGTTGGAGATCACATAAGGATGAAGCCTCTGCCCGGTGATCGCACAGGGAGGTGGCGCCTGGGCCAATGCCTCCAGAGGGTCGCTCCTCGCTCATTTGTGGTGGATGTGGACGGCACACACTACAGACGCAACCGAGTGGATCTGCGTGTTGCGGAGCGCTCAGCCCAAGCACAACAGTCGGACATACTACGGCCGGAGCAAAGCAGTCCTGACCAAGCTCATGTCACTGGAGTGACAGCCTCTGCCGGGACGCAGATTGTCCCAAGTCAAGGGGAGGTAGGTGGCGAGGAACATCCCTGCACGCCACACGCACCGAGGACACCGGTGACGGGCGTGACGACAAGGGGTACTGACACGGCAGGCCATGGTGTCTACTCACGGAGTGGCCGCCTGTCACGGCCACCACAACGACTGGACTTGTAATTTTTTTTGAGAGTAAAGTTGGGCAATGTTATGTTAGAATGTCATCGAAGTAATGTTATTATGATGACTGGACTTTGAAAAAAAAAAAAGAGAAAAAAAGGAAACAGTTGGGCAATGTTATGTTAGAATGTCATTTGAAGTTGTGATTGATAAACAAGATGCAAGCATATCATTATTTGCAAACAGCTAAAGGAAAGGAGATGTTACAGGCATATGTTTATAGCCTGTGTTAGAGGGACACCTAGTGGTGCTTGACCGGATGTGATGTGTTGACATGCGCACTGCTGTAACCTCAGTTTAATAAAAGATATACTGAAACATATGACTGCTTGAAATGAACCTTTATAAGCTTTGTTTATGTGTGAAGTGTTTGTAAATATTGGATCAGAAACCGTCCTGTATTTTGAGTTGAGTCAAAAAAAAATTAATTGTTGCAGCTCACACAGCCTGTTAAATGTACCAACGCATTAAAACTAAAAGTCGCTTACTTGTTACTTGTTAGTTGTTACATCAGTATTTCATATTTCAGTATTCCTTTATCAAAACTCCTGGCATCCTCAAAATAAATACTCTATCAATAATTCACCGATGGGAAAATGAATGGTCATTCATTTTTATGAACGCAACCAGCAGATGGCACAAGTCGCCAATTTCCCTCCCCTGAAATCAAAATATACCTACTCAAGAAGCCTAAAGTAAATATAAATGAACTAATAAAACTCTAATGTGAATATGTCAGACGATAGTAGACTGGAGTGAACGAGCCGACAGACACATCTAGGTAGTTTCCACCAGCACACTGCTCAATACAGCAGCGTTGAGAAGTCTACTAGTAGGGCCAGGCCAAAGCCTTCTAAAAATATTATTATAAGGCTCTGGGCCAGGCTACAGAGATGTGTCATCTAGATTAATTAGGTAAAAAATAAATCTTCCTGTGTTGAGTGAATGAATGAATGAATGAAAACTTTATTTAACAGATTGCAGAAAGGGTACAATACAGTACGGCTCAATACACACAATTGTTAAGGGGATGCAGAGAGAAAGACGTTTGTCTTGTTTACATCAGGGTCCCCCATTTTCAATTCATAGTGACATTTATGACATACACAACATACATGACATCATGACATTTATGGCATAGGGACAAACATGACATACAGGTATATAGTACTGTTACATTTGTGACATATACGATATGCAAATACAGTAATGTTACCCATAGATGCTAACAGAGAATATATACATATGATGGGGACTTAGTTTCGAATTGCAGCCTCCCGTAGGTGCTCTTTAAGAGCGTTTTTGAATATGGGTAGGGATTCACATCTTTTTACGGCTGTGGGTAGGGCGTTCCACATTGTTGTGGCATTATTGCGAAATGTGTTTAGTCCCTTGTTTGTGCCGAATCTGGGTTGCACATGATTTGTGGAACTCCTGTAGTAAATTGACTTCTTACATAAAATGTAACTTTGTTTGATGAATATTAGCGCTTAAGGGCAGTTTCACTCTTAGCGTGGGAATGTCTTCTTGACTGTATACTCAGGGTAACAAAGACAATGGAGATGGTAATGTAATCAGAGCCAATACAAAGACCAAAAGTCATACCTCAGCGTGACCAGATTACAGCAGAGACAGCTGCCTGAAGAGCAGAGACCAGATACTGGCTCTGAAATTATAAGACAGGAGTAAGGATCATTAATAAACAGGACATGCTTCAAATTGGAATGAAAAAGCATGATATTTGATTGGCTTTGATTGGATTAAAAACTCTATAAAGAAACCAAGAAACATCTATATAGATCATTAGAATCAAGAATCATAACATTATTTTTCACAACTATATCACATTAATCTGACTTGTTAAGTAAAAAGGGATATTTGAATGCCTTTATAATTTCAACTGTTTATAAAGATAATAGAACATGCCTTTTCTATTTCTCTTTTCAATGTTTATATATAAAATGTAAGTTTCAGTCTGTTAAATACAGGTACAGTTTTATCTCATATAGAATGTTTAGTATTGAACTATAGTTAAAATGAATACACTGTTTTAATTCTGGATATATATAAATCATTCCATTAAAGATATGCCCTAGAAATGGTTTATTAGGTTAAATGTTACATATGCAATTTACTTACTTACGCCTGCTACCCCTTCTGGGGCATAGGCCGTCAACAAGTGATCTCCAAGCATCTCTGTCTTGAGCTGTTCTCTCCAGTTGGTTCCAGGTCATCTTCATGGTCTTGGTGTCTGCCTCCAGGTCTCTGCGCCAGGTGTTTCTCGGGCGGCCCCTTTTCCGCTTGCCCTGCGGGTTCCATGTTAGGGCTTGTCTGGTGATGGTACTTGCGGGCTTTCGCAGGGTGTGGCCTATCCAGCGCCATCTGCGTTTCTTAATTTCTTCTTCTGCTGGCAGCTGGTTTGTTCTCTGCCAGAGTTCGCAGTTGCTGATGGTGTCTGGCCATCGGATGTTGATGATCTTCCGCAGGCAGCTGTTAATGAAGACCTGCACTTTCCTGATGGTTGCAGCTGTAGTTCTCCACATCTCTGCTCCATATAATAGGACTGCCTTGACGTTGGTGTTAAAGAATCTGACTTTGGTGTTGGAAGTCAGTTCTTTTGAGCTCCAGATGTTCCGTAATTGCACGAATGCTGTACGTGCTTTCCTTATTCGTGCTCTAATGTCAGCATCTGTGCCGCCCTGCTTGTCAATAACACTGCCAAGGTAGGTAAAGGCTTCAACTTCTTCCAAAGCCTCGCCATCCAGCATGATTGTGTTGGTGTTGTTTGCTGCATTGGTCTTGAGGATCTTAGTCTTGCCTTTGTGGATGTTGAGTCCCACTTGCGCGGAAGTGGATGCCACGTTGTTGGTCTTCTCCTGCATCTGTTGTTGGGTGTGCGACAGTAGTGCCAAATCGTCAGCATAGTCCAAGTCGTCAAGTTGCGTCCAAGGTGTCCACTGAATCCCGTACCTTCTCTGTGCTGTGGAGGTCTTCATTATCCAGTCAATGGCCAGCAGGAAGAGGAAGGGCGAGAGCAGACAACCTTGTCTGACCCCGGTCTTCATTTGGAATGCCTCTGTGAGCTGCCCTCCGTGGACCACCTTGCATGTCAGTCCCTCATAGGAGTTCCTGATGATGGAAACAATCTTGGTCGGCACCCCGTAATGTCGGAGAAGCTTCCAAAGGGTCTCTCTGTCTAGGCTGTCAAAGGCTTTCTCATAGTCCACAAAATTTATGTACAGGGGCGAGTTCCACTCTATCGACTGCTCCACGATGATGCGCAGCACTGCAATTTGGTCTGTGCAGGATCGGTCCTTGCGGAAACCAGCTTGCTCATCGCGGAGTTGTCCATCGATGAGGTCCTTCATCCTGTTCAAGATTACTCTGTTAAAAACTTTCCCTGGCACTGATAGCAGTGTGATCCCTCTGTAATTTGCGCAATTGCTAAGGTCGCCTTTCTTTGGGATCTTGATGAGATAGCCCTCTTTCCAATCTCCTGGCACGTCTTCTTCCTCCCATATCTTCATGAAGAGTGGGTGGAGCATCTTCACCGTGGTTTCTATATCTGACTTCAGTGCCTCCGCAGGGATGTTGTCTGGTCCTGCAGCCTTTCCGTTCCTCAGCTGCTTGATAGCCTTCCTAATTTCTTCCCTGGTTGGTGCGTTGCAGGCTATGGGTAGGTCTGTGTCAGCCTGTGCGATGTCTGGTGGGTTCTGTGGTGCTGGCCGGTTTAGAAGTTCTTCAAAATACTCCATCCATCTGTTCTTTTGTTGCTCCTCTCCCGTTGTTATCGGTCTTCCCTCTTTGTCCTTCACAGGTCGTTCTGGTTTGCTGTACTTTCCTGCCAGCTTCTTGGTGATGTTGTACAGTTCTCTCATATTCCCCTCTCTTGCTGCTTGCTCTGCCTCTGTTGCCAGGTCATCCATATACCTTCGCTTGTCTGCTCTGATGCTCTTCTTTACTAGCTTGTTTCCTTCTGCATACCTTTCTTGTGCCTTGGCCTTCTCTGCTCTTGTCCGGCTGTTGTTCACTGCCGCCTTCTTCTCCCTCCTCTCTTGGATCTTTCGCAGACTGTCCCCTGAGATCCACTCCTTGTGCTGGTGCTTCTTGGGGCCAAGAACTTCCTGGCAGGTAGACGTTACTGCCTCTTTTATCTCCTTCCAACTGTTCTCCAGGGTGCACTCGTCCTCTTCCAACAGCTCCTGTAAAACTTGGAACTTGTTGCTGAGTGTTACTCTGAACTCTTCCAGCTTACTGGCGTCTCTCAAGGAAGCTGTATTGTACCTGTGTCGTGTTGTATGTGCCGACATCCAGTTCTTTCTCAGCTTCAGCTTCAGGCTGGCTACGACAAGGTGGTGGTCTGAAGCCACATCTGCTCCTCTCTTTACTCTTATATCCTGCATGGACCTCCTGAATTTCTTGCTGATACAGACATGGTCAATCTGGTTCTCGGTTATGTGGTCTGGCGATACCCAAGTGGCCTTGTGGATGTTCTTATGGGGAAAAACACTGCCGCCAATGACCAAGTTGTTCATAGCGCACAGGTCCGCCAGCCTCTCCCCATTTTCATTCATGGCCCCCAATCCGTGTCTTCCCATTATATCTTCGTACCCCCTGTTGTCACTTCCGATCTTGGCATTAAGGTCTCCCATCAGGATTGTGATGTCTCTCTCTGGGTGCTTTTCTATAATGGACTGCAGTCTGTTGTAGAACTGGTCTTTGTCTGCTTCCTCGCTGTCATTGGTAGGAGCGTAGCACTGTATGATGTTCATATTGATCCTCTTCTTCTTGGTTCGAAAGGATGCGGTGATGATCCTTGGACCATGGGCTTCCCATCCTATGAGCGCCGTCTGTGCTGTTTTAGATAGCATCAGTGCTACTCCTTGGGTGTGGGAGGCATTGTCCTTTTCGTGTCCGGAGTACAGCAGTAACTCTCCTGAGGCCAGTCGTTTCTGTCCGGACTGTGTCCATCTTGTCTCACTTATTCCGAGCAGCGTGAGATTATAGTTCCTCATCACTGCTGCTACTTGAAATGTCTTACCCATCTCATACATGGTTCTCACGTTCCACGTACCGATATGGGCAGCCCTGGACGAAAGAAGGGTGATCGGCCGTGTGGCTTCCAGAGACTTCTGGCTTTCACCACATGGTGTCATAGACCTTCTTATCGAAGACCCTTCTCTTCCCTGGGCCAAGGTGTTGATGTCTTGTTTTTCTCTTGTTGGCGTTTCTGTAACAATATAGTGTTTTACAGGGTGGGGATGTTAGCCCCTCGCCCAACCCCCTGGAGGGCTTTTGGAGTTGGCTTGTTAGTCCTCTTCCCACGCCTATTGTCTTCCAGGTGATGGATTGCAGCCTCATACCACGTGAGGCCAGACAGGCTGAGGGTTGTGTACAAGCTGTCTCGGCACGTCAAGCCCAACCAACTCCTGCTACTGTGTATTGAAAGCTGCACTAGGCAAGCTAACCCTACCAGCAACGCAAGACAGATGCAATGCAGTGGAGGTAAACGGTACGGTAAAGCTGTGGTGTTCCACAAGGAAGCATACTAGGACCGCTACTGTTCCTAATTTATGCAAATGACATGCCGTCAGCTTGTGACTGCAACTTGTTCCTGTTTGGGGACGACTCCGCCCTGCTGGTCTCTGACAAGAACAAGTTACAGGTTGAAAAAACCCTCAGCTCGGAACTAGGCAAAATCTGCATATGGCTCGCTGATAACAAACTATCATTACACATGGGCAAAACAGAGTCCATTCTCTTCGGCTCAAATAACAAACTCAGCAAAACCGACGGCTTCTCAGTTACAGTGGGTGACAATATTGTCACAAGGAAAGACGAAATTACCTACCTGGGCTCCATCCTAGAGGCAAATCTTTCCTGTGACAAAATGGCATCCAATGTAATAAAAAAAAGTCAACCAACAAACTCGATTCTTGTACCGGATCTCCTCTCTGGTAAACAAGAATACCCTGAAGACTCTGGCAGAAGCACTCATTCAAGGGTACTACGACTATGCTTGCACCTCATGGTACCAAAGCACCTCAAAGGCGCTAAAAACAAAATCTCAAAACAAACTGTTCAGACTACTGCTTGACCTTAGAACCCACCTCACCCCTGCCCACTTTGACAACCTAGGATGGCTTAGAGTAGACGACGTCCCGATGGGCCGGAAGTAAAGTGGGCTGGTCCATAAAAAAAATTAAACCATTTTTCTTTTTTGTAATTTTCTTTTTTTGATGGGGGGGGGGGGGGGGGGGGGGTTCGACTGGCCCATTTAGTCCACTCCGATCGGCCACTTTGGTAGGGTAGGGCTGAAAAAGTTAGATGTAAAAATGAAAATTGACACAGAAAGATGCTTAAGAATAGCCTACTAGCTCTTGCAGTGATTTCAGTCATCTCCCAGGCTACATGCTCTGTACAGCGGGCCGGTGTGGGCCAGTGTGAGTCGGTGTGTGGGCCACTAATGTGGGCCGGTGTGTGGGGTATATGTTGAATATATATAGAACACAAATGTTCTAGAATGTTTGATTATGACATCGTACTGTGACATCACAAATGTTCTAGAATGTTTGATTATGACATCATACTGTGACATCACAAATGTTCTAGAATGTTTGTTTATGACATCATACTGTGACATCACAACGGACAGGGACGTGCACAGGACTTTAGAGGGGCAGGTGCTCCAAGGCTGAAAAGGGCACTGCACTTGTGTGTATATATTAACCGAGCGCGCGTAGCGCGATTTTTAAGGGCCCTTTTCGGGCGGGGGGCCCCCTTTTTATGCTTTTTGGGGGGTTTTGGTGATCAAATATTGAATATTGAACTATAATAATCAGTGCAGGAGCTCACTTATCCTTGAAAGACACTTTTATCACTGACTTAAAAGGCCCATACATCTCCATAAATGTTCAGGGGGGAGTGAATAAGTGCTTACCCTACAGACCCCAAGAAGTGCTGTATATTCTGTATTGTTTAATATAAATGCATTTTTTATTCCAATCCCGATTTGTATTTGAAATTCCCAAATCCCATCGGACTTGACTTCTTCGTGTCCCTCAATGAGTGTAATACCAGCATTCAACTGTATGCGCCACAGCGGTTTCTATCATCATCATCATCACCACCACCCACGCTATGCATAAAATATATAGGTCCGTGGAGAGGCACGCTGAGGAGGCCGTGCAAACTGCAATGGAATATGGGGCATCTCTCTCTTTACCTAATATTTTGATTCTATCCTGACATTTTTCAGTTGGAAGGGCAGTCTATATGCGTAACGGTAAACAATTTTTTATTATTTTTATTTGTTTTTCAAAAAGGGCACTTTTTTGATGAGGCTCAAAAAGGCAGGTGCTCAAGCACCCCTTGGCCTCTATGTGTGCAGGTGCCTGACAACGGACATGTTTGAGATACATTTGAATAATATAAATAATGTTTGGTAAGGCTGTCCCCGAAGCCTGTTTTTGGGATTCAAACTTCGTCAGGGTTCTTCGAATGGACGTCCGAACCTTCGTTTTTAATGAAAAAATGAAAAAATTTAAATAAATAAAAAGATTCTTCATTTCTTTTTATAAATTCTTTATTATTATTTTTTCGTATATCCTCAAAATAAATCCTCAATTTGAATAAAGTGATTAATCTGATAAAATTAGTCTTTTTTTCTTTTATTATTTTGTTAGTGATGTAATCAAAAATAACACTTGGAACAAAAAAAAAACGATACGATTGGTAAACCTGCACTGGCTCCCAATTGCTGCACATATCTGCTTCAAGGCCCTCGACCTAGCATACCGTGCGGCAAAGGGAACCGCTCCCTACGCTCTGCATCTTCTGGCCGCCTCAGACCTACTCCTATCCAAGCTCCCGGAGGGTCATCAAAGAGAAGCCGCCTATTCTCAGTCCTTGCCCCACAATGGTGGAATGAACTACCCACCCCAGTTAGGACAGCCGAATCCCGTCCAATCTTTCGCCGTCGACTAAAGACGCACTTCTTCAACCATTATCTGAAATAAAATTAAAAAAATTAAATAAAAAAATCTAACCCTAACTAACCTTACTGTCATGCACTTGTCCTAATAAACTAACCTACACTGTAACACGCAACACTTTGATAAACATTGTTACTCAGCTGATAGAGTTGTACCCTTCTTGCTGTGTTGTCGTACAGAACTTGTAAGTCGCTTTGGATAAAAGCGTCAGCTAAATGACTAAATGTAAATGTAAATGTAAACACTCTGATTAACCAAAACACTTAAAAGAAAACTGGATGAATTATTATAATAATATGTGGTTGGCACTTCTTTATCGTTGCTATTGTAGATAACTGTGGCAATTCTAGAGTTAATACATGTAATTTTTTTTATTCATTGATAACCCAAATAAAACAGTATCTACTTGAGGAGAGAATGTGTATATCTGTGTTTTAACTTTGTGTACACACTTACCGCCCATAATGGGAGTAGGTATGCGTTACTCATAAATTGTTTCTGCTTGGGGAGAAGTCTTGGTTTTGGGGAGAGTAATACTTAGGGTTTCCAACCTGCTCTACTTCTAGAAACAAAACAGTGAACAAAATGTGTATTTTAGCAGCTTTAGGGGCTACAGGCGGGTAGTTCACCAGTTTGATAAGAATCTATTATTTGGGAAACAGAAAATACTCTGTTACACTATAACCACTTGTAGGGCTGGGCGTGGGCGATATGGCCAAAAATATCATATCACGCAATATCCATAATTATCGATATTGATAAGTATTAAAAAAAATATATATATATGTTAAACAACAGATGTATGTTTATTTTGCAGCAATTCTTTGTTGTTGCCGCCATCTTTAGTGTTACAGCCCCTCACACTCCAGTTCTCAGGCTGCAGCTGGTTTGAAAGCTAAAGTAAACAGGCTTCTCTGCTGGCTGTGGCACCAGGGGAGTTGAACAGTTCTGGCTCTGCTAGTTTATTTTCTATCTTTTGGAGCTTTTTTGGTGGACAAACCACCGCACATGTGCACCGTGACTTGTGACTGGAGACTAGCTCTGCTAGCACACATAGCCTACTGTGTACAGACGGTTTCAAACTGTATTTTACATTATAAAGCAAACAAGAGAAAAATAAATCTCAATTTGGTCAGTATTGTCATTTGGACAAGCAAAGCCATTACTTTAAGTTGCAAGCAAGAAAGACAAGTCTGTCCACTGTCTCTGGGTTTGTATAATATATATATATACCATCTTATATATCTTTACATATTGTTTTCAAAGGCATTTTTTTGGTCTCATGAGTGTTTTACAAAGGTGTGAGAGAGAGAGAGAGAGAGAGAGAGACACACACACACACACAGAGAGAGACACACACACACACACACACACACACACACACACACACACACACACACACACACACACACACACACACACACACACACACACACACAGAGAGAGACACACAGACAGAGAGAGAGAGAGAGAGAGAGAGAGAGAGAGAGAGAGAGAGAGAGAGAGAGAGAGAGAGAGAGAGAGAGAGAGAGAGAGAGAGAGAGAGAGAGAGAGAGAGAGAGAGAGAGAGAGAGAGAGAGAGAGACCTGGAAAGCGAACAGGCTCTTGGAATGGGTGTCTGGGAGGAAGTGGGGGGTCTTTCGATGTTGATTAAACGGCAAGCAACTAATGTCATGAGTGCAAAATTAAAGGACAATAAATCTAATCTAACTGAAATTGTGTAGCACAGACCTTTCTATGGATCAAAACCTCAATATTATTATGGTGTAGTTAATACTTCATGTATCCTTAATCCCTAGGCGAATGAGGCACTAAGATGTTAGTAAAAAAAAAAGAATATATCCCAATGACAGGAAGTAATGGTATATGTGTGTGTGTGTGTGTGTGTGTGTGTGTGTGTGTGTGTGTGTGTGTGTGTGTGTGTGTGTGTGTGTGTGTGTGTGTGTGTGCGTGCACTAGGGGCGGGGTGTAGATTTTGGTCTCCCTGATGTTGACTCTTTAGCCACAGCCTTGGGTTGGTGCGTGGGCCAGTGCGTGGGCCGGTGTGTGGGCTGGTGTGTCTGAATGTCCCGGGCTGAATTTGTGTCCCAGTCCGCCCCTGCGACAGAGTACAGCAACTTGCAATGGGCCTGGTCTACAAGATACACTACACGACCAAGGTACCCATGTACATGTCAAAATACTTCCCAAAGGTCAGTGAATACCACGATCACAACACCAGAGGGAGCTCCACAAATCATGTTAAACCCAGATTCGGCTCAAACAAGGGACTAAACACGTTTCGCAATTATGCCACATCAATGTGGAACACCCTACCCAAAGCTGTAAAGGAATGTGAATCACTACCCACTTTCAAAACCACTCTCAAAGAACACCTACAGGAGACTGCAATTCGAAACTGGCCCCTATAAATGTCCTAACCCAACCCCCTCCAATGTACAGTAAATGACCAAGTATGGTTTTGTCAATATTCCAATGTACAGTTTTGCTTGTACAGTTGTACAGTGTCCACCACCCACCCACCCCTCCTACCCAACCCTCCTGGCTAGGAGTCTTGGGGGAAAGCTTTGTTCTGTTCATCCTCTCTCCATTAAGCAAACAGTGTTAGTTAACTACCTTCGACTACTCCAATATACGACACTCCCTCTGGTGTTGTGGGCGTGGTATTCACTGACCTTTGGGAAGTATTTCGACATGTACATGGGTACCTGTGTGGTGTAGTGTATCTTGTAGACCAGGCCCATTGCAAGTTGCTGTACTCTGTCGTCTACTCTAAGCCATCCTAGGTAGTCAAAGTGGGCAGGGGTGAGGTGGGTTCTAGGATTAAGGTCAAGTAGTCTGACCAGTTTGTTTTGTGATGTTTGTAATCTTGTTTTTAGCGCCTTTGACCTGCTTTGGTACCATGAGGTGCAAGCATAGTCGTAGTACCATTGAATGAGTGCTCCTGCCAGAGTCTTCAGGGTATTCTTGTTTACCAGAGAGGTAGCCCCTTTCGTGACAGAGATGCACGCCAAACAAGTTTTTGCTAGTGAATACACAGTCACTTGCTCGTCATTAGTAAAGCAGGGAATGCTGTGATTGCTGGGCGCACCAGGCATGTCACAATGCAGAAGAAGAGAAGAAGCCAATCAGTGTGAGTACATTTGAAATTTCTCTGTGATACTTGTATAATGAACCGTTCGTCCAAAACCAGTGCTTCATGGTGAACATTCCCTGGTTTACTAATGACGAGCAAGTGACTGTGTATTCACTAGCAAAAACTTGTTTGGCGTGCATCACTGTCACGAAAGGGGCTACCAGAGAGGAGATCCGGTACAAGAATCTAGTTCTGTATCACTGTTCATATCCATACAGGAGTACTGAGTTTACTGTACCAGCAGAAATAGAGCGAGCTCTGTATCACTGTTTATGTCCATACAGGAGTAACAATGATTTCCCACAGACACCAGCAGCTATAAAAATGAATAAAAAAAATAATATATATTTCTCAGCCTCTGGTCGGCAGGTGGTTTTGCACATTGTGTGTACTTTGTGACGAGGCACGTGATGGTAGTCAACCCCCGGGAACACTCCTTTGACAGGCCAAAAAGCATCCGCTCCCTGCATCAATAACCAGGCAGATGTGTTTGTCCTGTGACGTCTTCTATCCCCAGGCCATCAGGATGCTCAACAAACAATAAACACTATGTAACAACCATCAAATGCACTCACAGCACACACATCCACACGCATACACTCACTTTAAACATACAACTCACTGCAGCACCCACTTTAACCACTTTAGTACTCATCCCACTTCTGCTTTGCACTGTATAGTATATTGTATGGTAACTCAGTTACTTCTACTCTACATAGAGCATTGTATGTATATATGTATATACTGAAAATGTTTGTCTACGTACTTGACTTCTATTTTATACTTACTATACTTATTTTATTATCTATCTTTGCCTAGCACAGTCTCTGGAGCGAAACAGAAAGAAGCATTTTGTATAAAAGTATTCTGTACTTCTGTATGACAACTAATAAAGAAACTTGAACTTGAAACTTGGTGTTCCTGGGGTCGCATACGAAAACTAAGACCACCGTCGCTCGCGTTCCTCGTCAAAAAACCACCTGCTGCTTATTTCTTTTTGAAAGAGTCAGCTTCCGGCTGCTGGTGCCTCTGGGAGTCTGTGGAAAACCTCTGTTGCTTGTGCATGGGCTTGAAAAGTGATGCAGAGCTCACTCTTATCGCTGCTGGGCAGGTAAACTCACTCTTGCTCATTTCTCTAGAAGCAGCTACAAGCCCCTGAAGTAAGTGACACCAGCCACCAACCACATCCGTCTGTTCACAATGCTCTACCTGCTTGGGTAGACTACTGGATAATGACTACGAATGTCTGATCACTAAGTGTGTCTGACTCTTACTCGTTGACAACCTAGGATGGCTTAGAGTAGACGACAGAGTACAGCAACTAGCAATGGGCCTGGTCTACAAGATACACTACACCACTAAGGTACCCATGTACATGTCGAAATACTTCCCAAAGGTCAGTGAATACCACGACCACAACACCAGAGGGAGTTCCACAAATCATGTTCAACTCCACCCACCTCCAATGTACAGTTTCCCAGCCCACCTACCCAACCTCCTCCAATGTAGTTTCTTCCCCCGCAAATGTATACTCTTTTTAGACTCCTTTTGTACACATAAACAGTACTGTATATTTGTAGATCTGGTATGTCATAAATGTCTAGATGCAACAGTACTGTCTACCTGTATGTCATGTATGTCATATATGTTATGATGAATTGAAAATGGGGGACCCTGATGTAAACCAGACGAAAGTCTTTCTCTGGTCTGCATCCCCTTAACAATTGTGTGTATTGAGCTGTACTGTATTGTACCCATTCTACAATCTGTTAATAAAATGTTCAATCAATCAATCAGTCAGTATCTGTACATCCTTACTCTATAAACGTTCTATAGGTTATAAATAAGCAACTCTGGCCTGATATCAAATAAACTGTGTTGGGAAAAATTATATGAATTCTATCAGGTCAGTGTCTTTTGTAGAGACCGCTCCTCACCACAGGTTTAAAGAAGAGAATAGTTTAGTCTATAGTTTTATTTAAAGTGACAGATCTTTGTCAGGTCATGATGAAGAGGTCGGGTCATGGGAAATGTATGGCCAGCGCCCACAAAGTCACATTGATTTCTTGTTAATGTATATATTACATTATTATCAGCTTTTTCTGTAAGAAAAGACTCTTGATGACCTTTAGGTTAGGATCTGTATGACATCACTCTTTATGTTGACCTTTAGGTTAAGATCTGTATGAAATTACTCTTGATGTTGACCTTTAGGTTAGGATCTGTATGACATCACTCTTAATCAGATAAAAGGTTTAGTGTTACGTTTTATTTTCTGATTTTTTTTTCAACATTGCCTACTGTATCAAGTACTGTACTGTTTTTTTAATACTTATCTACCTCCTCTTGCTACAATAAAAATGACCTAACATTACCAGACCCCAAGCATGACTCTTACTCATTTATCCATTCATTCATGCATTTCTTTACGCATTTTCTCAGCATGTTACTGTCTATATATAACAAGATAAATGAAAGACAATGAGGAACATTAGTGAAGTATTGTTACACTTTTATTGTTACAGTCATCACTCGCTCTGCAGGGAGGATTCAGCTGGAGGGTGATACAGGTTGAGGGAACAAGCTACATGCTGTCAGATCTCCAGAGGCTCCTGCTGCCAACGTCCTCTGGCTCATGTGTTACTTCCACTCTGTAGCACTGCAGTGGTTCTTAATACACATTAATATCTGGACCCCTCTGATACACATTAATATCTGGACCCATCTGATACACATTAGTACCTGGACCCCCTCTGATACACATTAGACCTTTAGTGTAGTTGAGGAGATGACAGTGGAGAGAGTGAAGCATATAGTCACTCCTATAATATATATATATAATACATTATATCCTCTGACGATGAAGTAGTGAAATTAAACCCTGTTTTTTCCAGGGGATCCCTGGAACACCCACCAAGGACCCCCTGGGACACCCATCAAAGACCCCCTGGAACACCCATCAAGGACCCCTGGAACACCCATCAAGGACCCTCTGGGGCACCTATCAAGGACCCCTTGCATTGAGAACCACTGCTATACACAGTCCTTCTCACAAACCAGAAACTACAGTAGTCTCCCTGGAGATGAGCTGCTGTCCTGGCATTGTCAAGGCAACACAGACCTGATCTACCAACAAATGTTTGTAAACAACATATTTACAGTTAGATGACTATGTTCAAAATATGATCGTGATAAAAAAAAAGGCAGTTTATTTAAGGCAGAAATATGTGGGAGTAACAAAACATGGCTATGTTCACACTGTAGGTCTTAGTGCTCAATTCAGATGTATTGCTCAGATCAGATTTTTGTTTGGCTGTTAGTGTTCACGTAATCTTTTTAATGTGGCCAATATCAGATTCCAGTGTGAACTGGTCACGCTCCTGAACTGACCCGCATGCGCAAATGAACAATAAAGAAGATGGACATAAAAAATCTTGACAAATGTCAATCTAGAGTGACGTAAAAGTTGCATGAAAGTCACATGACTGGTCAGACTGAGACCGGTAGCTGATTTAGGATCACAAATGAAAGTGGCCCAAATCAGAATTGAAAAGATCAGACTCCATGAGATTTGTGCTGTTCACACTGTTGTGAAAAAATCTGATCTGACATAATGCAAAGAAATCAGATTTGGGCCGCTTTCGTCTGCAGTCTGAGCATATAGCCTGCGTGTGTTTCTGGGAGTACGTACCACGTCACGTGACTTTGAGTGACAACAGAAAATCACAACGACATCACGTTGAGGTTTACGTTTTGAACAGCAGGGTGATACGTCAGCATTATTCGCCGTCTGTACAACGTGCCGTGGATTCAGAAACTGTACATCTATACAACACGTGAAAAATACTCCTTCTGACGCCTTTTCAGTTCCACCTCGTGACTCGCTTCATCGCGTTCAGATGCAGGTCAAGGAGTCAAAGTGAAATAGTATGTAGGCTAGCAGCCACAACATCAACACATCCTTTTCAAATCAAAAGTAAAAAATAAACATATTTCTGAAGTAGAAGCCGACGTTTCTGGCGGTGAGCGTATGATTTCAGGTGGGCGTATGATTTCAGGTGAGCGTATGATTTCAGGTGAGTGTATGATTTCAGGTGTAATAAAGGAGTGCTTCCTCCGGCCACTAGTCCTGTGGGTCTAGTACTCTAGTTCATCGGTCCTGCTTTTTCCATTTACCTGCATTGAAATGCCCATCCCTGCTTCTGTGTACCCCTGCTGTAGCTGTACCCCTGCTGTAGCTGTAGGCTGTACCCCTGCTGTAGCTGTAGGCTGTACCCCTGCTGTAGCTGTACCCCTGCTGTAGCTGTAGGCTGTACCCCTGCTGTAGCTGTACCCCTGCTGTAGCTGTAGGCTGTACCCCTGCTGTAGCTGTACCCCTGCTGTAGCTGTACCCCTGCTGTAGCTGTAGCTGTACCCCTGCTGTAGCTGTACCCCTGCTGTAGCTGTAGCTGTACCCCTGCGATGTGTTCTCCTCTTCTGGTGGCTGGAGCGTGTCTTTGGGTCACATACTGTGTAGAGAAGGGATGAGTGTATTTGGCACTAAATCTGCGTTAGGAACAAACCGGATGCGTTTGCAGAGGAGGACGTCTCCCAGGCAAAACAGAAGCCTGAGCTAATATGCCTCATAAAGGGGAACCCAGAGGGAAATATTGTAGAGCATAATCAGATAAATTACTTTTCAGAAGTAAAAAAAAAAAGAAAGTAAAAAAAAAAAGAGAGCAGATATTCATCACTAATGAGATTAGTTAGTCAGACCATCTTGTACTGTACACACACACACACACACACACACACACACACACACACACACACACACACACACACACACACACACACACACACACACACAACCATGTACTGTACACATACATTATCATACACTACCATATACTGTACACATACATTATCATACACTACCATATACTGTACACATACATTATCATACAAAATTATAACTCATAGAAAACATTTACAATATCAGTGTTTCCTTCAAGTTGCCACGTGACGAAAAGTCCACTCCTTTGTTGCTTTTAACTCCTGCATGATGTATCACTTTCAACTGATCTATACATGAAGTCTACACAGGCCTGGTTGTAGACCTTCACTGTTACATGGAGTCTTTCCAGGCCTGGTTGTTAGACTTTCACTGTAAAATGAAGTATATCCAGGCCTGGTTGTAAGACCTTCACTGTTACATGAAGTCTATCCAGGCCTGGAGAAAGGTCTGTCTGTAGACCTTCACTGTAGGCCTGGCATCCTGAACAACAATGTCACTGCCTGAGGAATTCAAATGTGCATAATTTTGTCTTCCATCTTGTGCTCATTGTTTTTTTTTTGCTGCAACCAGCAGCTCTATAGGTCACTCTGTTGGTTGGTTGGTAGATTGGTTGGCTGGCCGGTTGGTTGGTTGGTTGGCTGGCTGGTCGGTTGGTCAACCAAGATTTCTCCAATCTCCAGCGGCCATAGATTTCACCCTAGGAGGTTGAAATTGGGCATGGCAATCAAGTGTGTGTGTGTGTGTGTGTGTTCATGTCAATTGAGTAAAAGAGGGCGTGGGAACGGAGAGGGAGTGGCCTATCGCAAAAAGGTTGCAGCTATTGCAAATTCATGCTTGTTTTTGTTGTTTTTGACTGAACGACTACATGTTTCCTGGGAAGGAAGAGGCTTCCACTGTGATGAGTCTCACTCCCCCATCTCTGTCTCATACTCACTCACTCCTCTGTCTCACTCCTTCATCTGTCTCATACTGACTCACTCCTCCATCTCTGTCTCATACTCACTCACTCCTCTGTCTCACTCCTTCATCTGTCTCATACTGACTCACTCCTCTGTCTCATACGGACTCACTCCTCCATCTCTGTCTCATACTGACTCACTCCTCTGTATCATACTGTATCTGGCAAGAAGTTACTGGAACATCTAAAATCTTCAGTGGGAACTATAGTATACGACCAGGACATGGGAACAAGCACCACAACGTCTCCATGGTAACCACAGTCCATACCAGTGTATTGTGATGTCATCAAGAGACTGAACAAGACAGTACATCTAACCTCCTATATAAGCTGTTCAGGCTTCAGAACTGTGACTATACTGTACGAGCTGGAAGCAGCTGGAGAGAGAGAGAGAGAGAGAGAGAGAGAGAGGGAGAGAGAGATAGAGATAGAGACAGGACAGAAAAGAAAGAAGAGAAGGGGAGGGGAGGGAGAGAGGGGAGGGAGGGAGAAAGAAAGAAAGAGAGAGAGACAGAGAGGAACAGGACAGAAAAGAAAGAAGAGAAGGTCTAGATCTCGTTGATTGTTCGTTCCGAGGGTCGGTAGTCGTCCTTGCCCCTGGGCGACGACAGGTAGAAGGACTGGGTCTTGCGTTTTAAGCGCGCCCTCTTGGTGGCCAGTGACAGGCTGTGCTTGCTGGAGGAGATGATGTCGTGGATGAACTTCTTGCAGTCCACACACACCTCCATGGAG
This sequence comes from Notolepis coatsorum, assembly GCF_963971535.1. Classification (NCBI taxonomy): domain Eukaryota; kingdom Metazoa; phylum Chordata; class Actinopteri; order Aulopiformes; family Paralepididae; genus Notolepis; species Notolepis coatsorum. Next base: position 19,561,499 of record NC_140183.1, on the reverse strand, counting down.
GCCCAGTCCTCAGTCAGCTCAGGAGGAAGCTCTATCTCATCGTGAGACTTCAGCGAGCCGTGCTTCGACAGCCTGACGGAGAGACACGACACGAGGAACAAAATGCTTTAATCTTTTATCTAAACTACTGAAAGTGTAGCTAAAGCTGTACATGCCGCACTCCACTACAGAGTAATCTTGGCAGCCAACATCACTCGGCTATTAAACACAAACAGTCTAGGCAAACTATATATAAATAATGGTCTTACTTGGACATGGTCTTCTGAAGGCTCGGGCGCTGGTGTCCAGAGGAGGACCTTCCAGATTTAGTCCCGCCTGTGGCGCCCCCTGGTGGTTCCCTGGTGGGTGGCCCTGGCGCTGCTCCTCTCACAGTGGGGCTTGAGGGCCCCGCTACCTCCACGGACGGCGCTGGAGCTCCGGCCACAGAGTGGGACTTCCCCACGGCGGCCATGGCTGCTACCCGCTCCCTGGGCAGAGTGCTGCTGGAGCCGATGGAGTAGATGGGCAGGCTGGAGTAGGGCTTCGACGGCAGCCGCATCTGACAAGAGAGGACGCGAGAACGTGAGAACGTGAGGACGTGAGAACGTGAGAATGGCAGAACGTGGTTCCTCATGTTCCTGTTTCTAACGCTGCTGTGTGGATATGTATGAACTGTGCTGTGTGGATGTGTGTGAACTGTGCTGTGTGGATATGTATGAACTGTGCTGTTTGGATATGTATGAACTGTGCTGTTTGGATATGTATGAACTGTGCTGTGTGGATATGTATGAACTGTGCTGTGTGGATATGTATGAACTGTGCTGTGTGGATATGTATGAACTGTGCTGTGTGGATATGTATGAACTGTGCTGTTTGGATATGTATGAACTGTGCTGTTTGGATATGTATGAACTGTGCTGTGTGGATATGGATGAACTGTGCTGTTTGGATATGTATGAACTGTGCTGTTTGGATATGTGTGAACTGTGCTGTGTGGATATGTGTGAACTGTGCTGTGTGGATATGTATGAACTGTGCTGTTTGGATATGTGAACTGTGCTGTGTGGATGTGTGTGAACTGTGCTGTTTGGATGTGTGTGAACTGTGCTGTGTGGATGTGTGTGAACTGTGGTGTGTGAATGACTAACCTTTTTACAGCACTGTGAGCACACAGGCCTGCGAGGAAGACGACAGAGAGAGAGAGAGAGAGAGAGAGAGAGAGAGAGAGAGAGAGAGAGAGAGAGAGAGAGAGAGAGAGAGAGAGAGAGAGAAACATTATGTCAGACCGTTAGGGACTCTTCTGAATCAAAGGACACATCATATTTACTCTTAATCAACATTGTCTTACCTCTTGCAGAACTGGCAGGTGTACGACCACGTGAAGAAAGAAAACCGTTTGGTTCGACAACAGAAGCAAAGCTGTAATTTAAATGATATAAAAGAAAAAGATTAAAACAATGAAATACGTGTAAATCACAAATATCGCAAGTCAAGAGTCATATTCTGTCTCTTAAACAAAGGTTGACACTAGTGTTGTGTCCGAAGATACAATCTATCTGAGAGCTGAACTGAGAGCGCAACAACGGTGTACTGTTGAACTGAGAGCTGAAGCTAAACTCTGTGTTTGTGTGTGTCTCTGTGTGTCAAAGTCAAAGTCAAAGTCAAAGTCAGCTTTATTGTCACCTCTCGTAATGTGCAAGACATACAGAGAAAAAAAATTGCGTTTCCCCCTTCCCACGGTGTATATAAAAAACAAGATCTAATATAATATAAACATAAAGTAATAGTACTACACTATAAACATAAAGGGGCGGAGCTTCCTACAGGCGATAATTTTTAAATGTTTAAATTTTTTATATAAATATATTTTTTTTGCCCCAGTTTTGGCGCCCCCCTCTATATCGGCAACCATTATTTTTACATAAAAAAAATTCTAACATGAGCCAAATGAGCCAAAAATCGAAAACGGTCGGTCGGTCTGAGCCTCAGCTTTAGGTGTTCACAGTCAGAACATGCTAGAGCGCTGTGCATTGATGGGTATCGGTCAAGTGTTTATAGAATTGAGCGTCGAGGGCGGCTGGGTGGCGCAGCGGACATTGCGCTTGTCACAAACGCAAGATACACCGGGTTCGAATCCGGCTGTCGGCGTTGACTCCGGCTTGGGCCGGCTGTCATACTAACTCAATTGGCAGAGTTAGCGGGTGGGTAGTCGATGGGTGGTAATCTGGACGTTGTAAACAGCAACTCCTACAGGTCGGTTGGGGCGCCTGCACAGCAGAGACAGGAAAATGGCGGGGGCAGTGTGAGCCTCCTACACGTTACTCCTCGCCAAAATGAGAGTCCGCGCTGGCAGGTGAAAAGATGCGACTGGCTGCCTGCACATGTATCGGAGGGGACATGTGACAGGCTTCTATCCTCCCTACAATCGGCCAGTGGGGGGCACATGTGAGCAACGTTCAAGACAGGGGAGGGGAGAATTGGCACGGCTAAATTGGGATGGGAGAAACATTTAATAATTTGGAGAAAAAGTGGATAAAAAAAAAGAATTGAGCAACGAGGAAAGAAAGACTAATGTTAGAGAACTATGAAGAGACAAAAGCCATCCGGGTCGCAGTATAAAAAGAGAAGAAAAGAAGAAGAAGAGAAACGTGCCAAGGTAAAAGGTATGCAATTTTGTACAACTTCCAAGACATGCCACACCAAGAGCTGATGAAGCAAGCAGAGGCACTTGTACACACCTTAAACCATGGAGGGCAATCTGATTTGGATGAGAAGGAGCTGGCTCAGGAGTTGGAAAATGTACCTGACTTGCCATCAAAGAGCATGACAACTCTTGAGTTGTTGAAATTCATACACACAAAGCAGCTCACAGAAATATATCCCAACTTGTGTATTGCTCTGCGGATCAGTGCAACGCTACCAGTAACAGTAGCTTCAGCCGAGAGGAGTTTTTCCAAATTAAAACTCTTGAAAACATACCTGAGGTCAACCATGGCTCAAGAACGCCTCAGTGGTCTGGCTGTAATCAGTATTAACCATGAGGTTGGTGGTCAGATTTCATATGATGATGTGATTGATGACTTTGCAGCGAGGAAAGCCAGAAGGATTGCACTGTAAATGGAAACCAGTAGGAGCTACAGGCTAACCTTGAAGTGTGATGATAGGTAGTGGAATGTAAATAGTTCTTCAGACAAAGTGAATTTGTAATTTTTATTTATTTGTTTGTTTGTTTAGTTAGCATATTATATTTTGATTATATATGTGTAACATATTTTACAATACATAATTTTTTTTGAAAGCAAATTTGCACGTTATTTTATTGTTTGTTAATGTTATTATTATTATTGATTGTTAGCTAAGTTGTTTGTTTTAATTCTTTAGTGTGCACTTTACATTTCTTCTTAATTTTCTTTGAAAGCAAATTTGCACATTCTTTTATTGTTTGTTATTGTTATTATTATTATTATTGTGTGTTATTTGTTTTAATTCTTTAGTGTGCACTTTACATTTATTCTTAGCTCTTGTTCTTGCTTGTACAAAATAAAGGTGCAGTACGTTACTGTATAACTGTTAACCCTTTCACTGCCACACGACAGAGGGTTAACCCTTTACTATCACACAACCGACGGTCGTGAAAGGGTTAACCTTCTGTGTATTGTTGCAGTGAAAATGGTTAACCGTTTGGTAGCGCGGCAGTGAAAGGGTTAAGATGTTTTGATTTTGGTGGGGGGGGGGGGGGGGGCGCAGTGGTGAAGCTCGCCTAGGGCGGCAAATGTGCTAGGTCCGACCGACTATATACAATGTAGACAGTAGCTAAAAAAAGTGAATGTATGAGTGAATGTAAATATAGAGGTAAACTAGAACTTAGTGCAAAACTTTTAGCAGCAGTGGTATAGTAAGTATGAATGGGGGGCAGAGTAAGAGAGGAACTGTGCTTTTTGGATATTGTGTGTGTGTGTGTGTGTGTGTGTGTGTGTGTGTGTGTGTGTGTGTGTGTGTGTGTGTGTGTGTGTGTGTGTGTGTGTGTGTGTGTGTGTGTGTGTGTGTGTGTGTGTGTGGTCTCACCTTGCCCTTCTTCATAGCGTTGTAAACCTCTCTGTATTGCTGGTATTTCTCCAGCTCTGCCTTCACCAGAACCTGCCTGATGTGCATCACCTCCTCCACTGTCAGAGAGAGACACTCTACTGGGAAACAGAACTCCTCCTGTAGGGACACACACACATACAGTGAGTTACCATGACAACACCATATTGAACACATAATGGCGCTTGTTGTCATTCCACCCACCCACCCACCCTCCTCTGGGCCCGGGGGTACATTTGGCCTGTGTTCATCCTCAATGTTCAGTGTGCAGAGAGCAGAGAGCAGCAGTCACAGCCTCAAACAAGGGACTAAACACGTTTCGCAATCATGCCACAATAATGTGGAAAGCCCTACCCATAGCCGTAAAGGAATGTGAATCCCTACCAGAGCATGTGAGCGGCGCGGCGCGTGAGCGGCGCGGGGAGCGGAGCGGGTGGTTTTGAAGTGAGCAGCGGAGTGGGTTTTAAAATGGGTCGGCGCGACTTCCGGAGCAAGAGTTCTCCTCCGCTCCACTGATGTAATATACATGTAGTACAATGCCAAAGCAACAGGTGGCGATGTACAAACATGAAAGCCATTTTCAACCAATGAGAAGGGTGAACCGTCACTCACATCCTGCTAGACCAAAGTATATTCCGCCATTGTTGTTGATGTTAGCTTACATGCTAACGTGAATGGCAGCGACCATAGCATTGTGGCTAGGCTAGCTACCATCGCTTAGTAGAGCTAGTTGAATGGATATTACGTTATTTAACATTGCAGAATGGGTACAATTACAATACGGCTCAATACAAACAATTGTTAAGGGGCCCAGGGGGTGTAGACTGTTGTAGTTTGGTCAAATCAAGCTAATTTCATGCTCCAAAAAAAAAATCTGCTGAGCGAGCTGTGGAGCGATGTGGAGCGGGGATCGCTTGATTCATAAATGAAGGTGAGCGGTGAGCGACTTGGGGGCGGGGTCAACATGATCGATTAGCGGAGCGGAACAAGCCGTCTCGAGCGAAGAGCGGATTTCTCGCCCCGATCCGCTCACATGCTCTGATCCCTACCCTCCTTCAAAACCACTCTCAAAGAGCACCTACGGGTGGCTGCAATTAGAAACTGGCCCCTGTAAATGGCAAATGCTATTGTCTTAGAACAAACAAAAGGAAAATATGATTAACTCAATCTGCGCCAACCATGCATATATACGTGTTTGCTCGCCATGCGTTGAACGGCAATCACGTATATATATGTTATTAGATCGTTTGATATTTTTCCTTTGATCCCTGCGCTACAGACTCGCCAGAAGCGATCTGAATCACTTTGGCACAGCCACATACGAACTGCAATGTCGATCAAATATCACCAGATGGCAGTATCGTCTACCATTTGAACTCTGATGGGAAGGCAGCATTATTGTCATTGAATGCATCAAGGCTCGAGACTCGAGACGTCTCTCGAGACGTCTCTCTGTCTTCCTCCACGTCTCTCTGTCTTCCTCCACGTCTCTCTGTCTTCCTCCACGTCTCTCTGTCTTCCTCCACGTCTCTCTGTCTTCTTCCTCCACGTCTCTGTCTTCCTCCAGGTCTCTCTGTCTTCTTCCACGTCTCTCTGTCTTCCTCCAGGTCTCTCTGTCTTCCTCCACGTCTCTCTGTCTTCCTCCACGTCTCTCTGTCTTCCTCCAGGTCTCTCTGTCTTCTTCCTCCAGGTCTCTCTGTCTTCCTCCACGTCTCTCTGTCTTCCTCCACGTCTCTCTGTCTTCCTCCACGTCTCTCTGTCTTCCTCCACGTCTCTCTGTCTTCCTCCACGTCTCTCTGTCTTCCTCCAGGTCTCTCTGTCTTCCTCCACGTCTCTCTGTCTTCCTCCACGTCTCTCTGTCTTCTTCCTCCACGTCTCTCTGTCTTCCTCCACGTCTCTCTGTCTTCCTCCAGGTCTCTCTGTCTTCCTCCACGTCTCTCCGTCTTCCTCCAGGTCTCTCTGTCTTCCTCCACGTCTCTCCGTCTTCCTCCAGGTCTCTCTGTCTTCCTCCAGGTCTCTCTGTCTTCCTCCAGGTCTCTCTGTCTTCCTCCAGGTCTCTCTGTCTTCCTCCAGGTCTCTCTGTCTTCCTCCAGGTCTCTCTGTCTTCCTCCAGGTCTCTCTGTCTTCCTCCAGGTCTCTCTGTCTTCCTCCAGGTCTCTCTGTCTTCCTCCAGGTCTCTCTGTCTTCCTCCACGTCTCTCTGTCTTCCTCCAGGTCTCTCTGTCTTCCTCCACGTCTCTCTGTCTCTCTCCTTGTCTTCGTCCAACTGAAGCCTAATATCTCCCTTGATCTGAAGCCTGGTTTAGCCAGTTGTTAGTTGTTAGCCAGTGACACTTAGCTCTACCCTCACTCAATTTCAAAGAACAATTATACCGTGAGTTTCTCCTGGACCCCTGGTAACCCAGTGTTTAACCAGGGTCTTTTGGGTAGAAAGGAGTTGTGACTCACCAGAGACTTGGAGCTCTGTCTGCTGGGGACCAGGAACTGGCGGACGTTGGTGGGCGTCTCCTTCTCTATGGAGTGTCTCCTCTGCTGGGAGGTCTGTCGTCTCTCCGGCTGGGGGGTGGAGGAGATGGGAAGGAACATAGGAGGAGCTACAGTTGATAGAATGATAGGAGAGAGAGAGAGAGAGAGAGAGAGTTCAACGTTATTGAAGACTCGATTATATTCCTGTGACTCGACTGACAAGCCCTATTAATCATCCCTTCCGTATCTAGTGTCCTCCTCATCGGTTCTCCTCTGACCTCCCTGGAAGACATCTCCAGCTCCCGCTGCTTCAGCAGGACCAGGAACATTCTAGAGGATTCCACTTGTTTGACCTGTTGCCCTCTGGCAGACACTGCAGGTCTACTAGGCTGGATCACCAGATTAAACAGTGTCTACCGCTGAGGGCCGTAAGAACACTAAACACGCACGCACGCACGCACACACGCACGCACACACACACACGCACACACACACACACACACACACACACACGCACACACACACACACACCACGTGGACTGCCTGCTAGAGAACCCGACCGGCCTTAGTACAATAATTACATTCATTCATACTGTGTGCAATCGTTTTTTATTCTGCATTATTCTTGTGAACTCTTTTTTCATACCAGTGCAATCATCATATTTATTCGAAGATTTTATTTTTGTGCAACAAGATAGAAAAAAATACGTATTCAAGTGCAACCAAACTCTTAAATACTTAAATACTTTAGTACTTGTGTTGGATGTATGTATGTGATCAATGTGTTGTTGTTGACATCAATGTGTTGTTGTTCAGATCAATGTGTTGATCAATTCTTTGATCTCTAGTTTGTTTCTTTCTTTTAATCACACTGATCAGGAGTAGCAATCCCAATATCATTGTAGGAGGGAGGAGGAAAAAGAGATGGAAGAGGAGGAAGAGAAGGAGGAGGAAGAGGAAGAAGAGAAGGAGGAGGAGGAAGAGAAGCAGAAGGAAGTGAAGGAGGATGAAGATCAGGAAGATTAGGAGGATGAAGAGAAGGAAGAGAAGGAGTAAGAGAAGGGGGAGAAAGAGAAGGAAGAGAAGGAGGATGAAGAGAAGGATGAGGAAGAGAAGGAAGAGAAGGAGGAAGAGAAGGAAGAGAAGAACAAAAAGGAGGAGGAAGAGAAGGAAGAGAAGGAGGAAGAAGAGAAGGAGGAGGAAGAGAAGGAGGAGGAAGAGAAGGATGAAGAGAAGGAAGAGAAGGAGTAAGAGAAGGGGGAGAAAGAGAAGGATGAGTAAGAGAAGGAAGAGAAGGAGGAGGAAGAGAAGGACGAGAAGGACAAAAAGAGGAGGAAGAGAAGGAGGAGGAAGAGAAGGAAGAGAAGGAAGAGAAGGAAGAGAAGGAAGAGAAGGGGGAGGAAGAGAAGGAGAGGGAAGAGAAGGAAGAGGAAGAGAAGGGGGAGGAAGAGAAGGAGGAGGAATAGACGGAGGAGGAAGGGGAGGAAGAGAAGGAGGAGGAAGAGAAGGAAGAGAAGGAGGAAGAAGAGAAGGAGGAGGAAGAGAAGGAGGAGGAAGAGAAGGATGAAGAGAAGGAAGAGAAGGAGTAAGAGAAGGGTGAGAAAGAGAAGGATGAGTAAGAGAAGGAAGAGAAGGAGGAGGAAGAGAAGGACGAGAAGGACAAAAAGAGGAGGAAGAGAAGGAGGAGGAAGAGAAGGAAGAGAAGGAGTAGGAAGAGAAGGAAGAGAAGAGGGAGGAAGAGAAGGAGAGGGAAGAGAAGGAAGAGGAAGAGAAGGGGGAGGAAGAGAAGGAGGAGGAAGAGAAGGAGGAGGAAGAGACGGAGGAGGAAGAGGAGGAAGAGAAGGAGTAGGAAGAGAAGGAAGATAAGGAAGAAAAGGGGGAGGAAGAGAAGGAGTAGGAAGAGAAGGAAGATAAGGACGAAAATGGGGCGGAAGAGAAGGAGAGGGAAGAGAAGGAGGAGGAAGAGAAGGAGGAGGAAGAGAAGGAGTAGGAAGAGAAGGAAGATAAGGACGAAAATGGGGCGGAAGAGAAGGAGAGGGAAGAGAAGGAAGAGGAAGAGAAGGGGGAGGAAGAGACTGAGGAGGAAGAGACGGAGGAGGAAGGGGAGGAAGAGAAGGGGGAGGAAGAGAAGGAGGAGGAAGAGAAGGAAGATAAGGACGAACAGGGGGAGGAAGAAAAGGAGAGGGAAGAGAAGGAGGACGAAGAGAAGGGGGAGGAGGAGAAGGAGGTGTCTCTACTCACTCTTCTTCCCCAGGGCCATCTCAGGAGAAGTGTCGTCCATCAGGGATGTGGTCACGCTGGAGCTGCTGATGGACCTGCGGCCGATAGTGTCGTCCTGAACAGAAACAGCAGTCATTACTTCTTCATGGCTTTAGGTGTTGCACTGTTGTACTGTTCCTGTCATATAGCAACAACTTTATGTAAATAAAGTACTTATCGACCACAGAAAAAAGGTACATATTGTATGTTATGTTATAGTTAAGTGATATATTGACGTATTTACGGAAATCTACAATGTCTATGTATTACAATAAGTACATATATTACATATTACATATTGTTTTACTTTAAGTTCCCTTGCATGGGAGGCAAGTGCCTTTACCTCAAGACTACCAAGACACACTAACCCTAACAAATCATCGTCATAGTATTGGGTTTGTATCAGGGTGGGTGGGTGGTATTAGTCTAGTGGGGAGAGAACTCGCCCACAACCACAATCATTGTTGGTTCGATTCCCGGTCACAGAAATTTGCTTTGGACTTTTGCCGATACGAAAAGTAAATATATTACTTATACAAATATATTACTTATGGCTATACTAACATAATGTACATTATGTACCTTTTTTCCTGTGGTCGATAAGTACTTTATTCATGTTTTCTGATGATGCCGTGTTGTCTATGTACAGTAAGATTAGCCCTGTATTGCATTGTGCTTTAGCTCTATCTGTGATACCATTTCCATTATCCTAACACACACACACACGCACGCACACACACACACACACACACACACACACACACACACGCACGCACGTCATCCCCTCTAGCCACGCACGCACGCACGCACGCACGCACGCACGCACGCACGCACACACACACACACACACACACACACACACACACACACACACACACACACGTCATCCCCTCTAGCCACACACACACGCACGCACGCACGCACGCACGCACGCACGCACGCACGCACACACACACACACACACACACACACACACACACACACACACACACACACACACACACACACACACACACACACACACACACACACACACACACACACACACACACACACACACACACACACACACACACACACACACACACACACACACACACACACACACACACACACACACACACACACAGACTGAATAACACACACTCACATCGGAGTCAGAGCTGTCCAGTAGTTCAGCCAGGCTGGGGGCCTTCAGGAGTCTCTTCCTCGGAGGAGCGGACTGGGACCCCGAGGCCCCGTAGCTGGAGGGGCCTGAGCCGTTGGCCAGGGAGCGAGTGCTGGACGTCCTCCTGGACATGTTGGGACTATAGTCATCTGCATAGAGCCACACAGGAGAGGACCAATCAGACGCAAGTGGGAAAACACCTGAGATGAATCTGAAATGTTGAGTTAGGTTGGGTTGGGTTGTGTTGAGTTAAGTTGAGTTAAGTTAGGTTGGGTTGTTAGGAGTTGTGTTGAGTTAAGTTAGGTTGGGTTGTTAGGAGTTGTGTTGAGTTAAGTTAGGTTGGGTTGTTAGGAGTTGTGTTGAGTTAAGTTAGGTTGGGTTGTTAGGAGTTGTGTTGAGTTAAGTTAGGTTGGGTTGTTAGGAGTTGTGTTGAGTTAAGTTAGGTTGGGTTGTTAGGAGTTGTGTTGAGTTAAGTTAGGTTGGGTTGTTAGGAGTTGTGTTGAGTTAAGTTAGGTTGGGTTGTTAGGAGTTGTGTTGAGTTAAGTTAGGTTGGGTTGTTAGGAGTTGTGTTGAGTTAAGTTAGGTTGAGTTGTTAGGAGTTGTGTTGAGTTAAGTTAGGTTGGGTTGTTAGGAGTTGTGTTGAGTTAAGTTGAGTTGAGTTAAGTTAGGTTGGGTTGTTAGGAGTTGTGTTGAGTTAAGTTGAGTTAAGTTAGGTTGGGTTGTTAGGAGTTGTGTTGAGGTAAGTTGAGTTAAGTCAGGTTGGGTTGTTAGGAGTTGTGTTGAGTTAAGTTGAGTTAAGTTAGGTTGGGTTGTTAGGAGTTGTGTTGAGCTGAGCTGAGTTGGATTGTGTTAAGTTAAGTTGAGTTGTGTTGAGTTAGGTTAAGTTGAGTTGTGTTGAGTTTAATTGTGTTAAGTTGGATTGTGTTGTGTTAAGTTGTGTTGTGGTGAATTAAGTTGTGTTGAGTTAAGTTGAGTTATATTTCGTATTGCATCGCGTCCCGCTCTGAGCCTTACGAGATACTCCTATCTCCTGTGATACCTAATGTATCTCCCACGAACAAAAACACATGCACCCCACCTGTATGGGGCCCCGCCCCTTATGGTGGTACCGCCCATATAACCATGACCCTGGTCATGAAACACCCTTCCTCTATTTTCGTCCCAGCGTATTGGATGCGTGCACCATACGAGCTAGCGGAATGAAAAGATTAAGGAAGATTAATAATGTTGGAAGCTTACCGGAGGTTGCTGGCCCCTGGCATCTTCGACGCATGTTTTCGGCGACACGACGGGCCTGTGATGTTCCTCGTTTGATGACTGCACATCGAGGTTCAGCTGTACAAGGCTGGCTGTCGGGCCAGCTTGTACTCAGGTAGGCCCTGTGTCTTCAGGCATGGGTATTAGTGTTAGTAATGCTGGTTTGTGTTGTTAACACAACCTTGTTGTGTGTTGGCGCCAGGGGCAAGATGGTTTGGTGAACGTTCTCTGCAGGGAACGGTTTCCAAGCTGTCTTGGGCGTGCTGCTAAAACATCTAAAGCTATGCTAACATGCTATCGCTACTGCCGCATGCTATCACTACTGCTAATTGCTATGCTGTTTTAATGTCTCCGCCGTGAGATGTTGTCACTCTCCCGCCTCTTGCCCGGTTCATCAATGAAGGTCAGTCGGTAGCTGTTGTGGGGTTTTGAGTTCTATTTACCTTTTTCGGGTAAATGGGTTGACAACGGGGTAGGTCGTGGCTAGGTTCTAGCCAGGTATTACCTTGTGTTCCGGCGGGGTTTGTTGAACGGTGTTCCCATCTGGGTTGGCGTCGGGTAGTGGGGCTATGGGTCCAGCCGACATGGTAAACATGTTGCGTGTCTGTGCACAGGCAATTGTTGTCTTGGGTTCCACATTGCCTGGCGTTAGGCTGCAGTAGTGTAAGGGCAGGGCCGCTTGGGAGAAATGTGAGGCCCTGTGCGTTTTTAGACGCGAGGCCCCCCATCTCCTGGGGCGGCCCTGTGTAGGGGGCTATTGTTTCATTTTGTCACTCTGCTATGAGAAGGTCTGTCTTGCTACAGCTTTCTCTCCTCTCAAACCATTCATACTGACGGTCAATCGGTATACTGGGGGAGTAGTGCGGGGGGGGGGCTTTGTTTACCTTTTTTGGTAAATGGGCTAAACTAGGGCTGGTGTTCTGTTGTGAATATTTTGAATGAAGACGGGTCTGGTCCGTCTCCCCTTAAACTTTGTGTGTATGGGTTTGCTCATTCTACAGTTTTTGTGGTTTAGCTCTTTTATTCATTTAACCTTTTCATGGTCCACACCACAGTGGAGGGTGCTGTTTGCAATCACCACTGGTGCTCCATGTTAACGTCAGTCCTTTGTTTTTGATATATTGAAACAATGCCCCGCCCGGCCGACACCATGGGTCGGCCTGGCGAGTGGCTGGTGGGCTGTTAAGGCTTGTACCGCCACGGTATGGAATTGGCAACGATTAGAACTGTGTTCGAATTGGTGTTTTTTCTATTAAAGAAATGGTGTCTGGTGGGGGGCCTTGAGGGCCGGCCGACGTCGACACATCGCGCAAGGTTGTTGACGTTATTAGCTTTGACCCAGCCGCAAGCTATAACCGCTCAGGGTTCCCCTCTCCGCAGGGGATTTTGGTCTTCTGCTGGAGCGCGGGCGGTATTGTCCTAGGCCCTACACCGCCTCACACCGCGCAGCCAGAAGAAGAGAGAGCACGGCCTCGTCAGCGGCGATGACGGGGCCCTCAACAGGCGGCCATGTTTCCCCCGCCAGTGGTGCCCTGGTTGGAGAATCGACAGGGTATCGCGAGGCCGACAGTCTTGGCGGCCGAGGGATCGGCCATTTTGGGTGATTTCGGTGTTGGTAAACCACTCCGTCGTCATTTTGCCGCGAGCAGCCCGCTCCCCGCTCAGTCCGCTTTCTGTTACCCTCAGAAGCGGGGCTCTGGGTGTGTTCCTTTGGCTGCGGGCCGCGAACCTTCTTGAAGCGTATGCGGCCCCATTCTTCGCTTCTCATGGAGACAGGGGCTGACACCCAGTTGATGGCTGAGCCTGGGTCTGTCCGTGAGAATGTTGTGCTGTCAAGCGGCTCCCACACCTTGAACTGTGTTGGTTGAGCCTGGTGTTACGTCTGTCAACTTAAGTGTTGTCAGCAGGGGGGCTCGAAACCTTTTGAGGCACACAGTGCGGGCTTCCCCGGCCTCGCCTTCGCCAGGCCAGGTATCATGTTGGTGCTCCCACTCCTGGAATATTGGCAAGTGGTCGCAGCTCACATGGTTTGGGGTGGTAGTGATATCACTGCAGGGCTACGGTGTGTAGGAACCCATGGGGGCCTTACACCTTGCATGTCCGGCTGCAGAACAACTCCTTCAGCATGTTCTGGAGGGGTGTTCAGTGGGGGGGCTTTTTTGATCGGAAGCCCCCCGTATCAGACAGGCCCTTTTCTGTCGGGGTTCCCCCTTGGGTGCGATTGCCTCGTGGGTGGTGTCAGGGTCAGGTGTTCCGACGCGGAACGCGCTCCTCGCACGATTCCAGGGTTGTCTTCGCACAGCGGGGGGGACCGGGCCAACTATCTACAGTTCCTGGCGGACCTGCGCCACGTGACGGCGGGTGCGTTGGGAGTGTCGTCACATATGACTACGGCAGTACCATATGTCGAGGTAGATGGAGAGAATGGTGAGGCGGGGACTTGTGTTTACACAACCCCACCCGTTTTCAGGTTTGGTACAGACCCTGTTGTCGGGGGCTCCAGCAGGGACAGCTCTGGTCGACGAGATCCAATCTCTGTGGACGAAGCAAGCCATCGTCGTGGCGTTCTCCTCCCGGTGTTCTCTGCCCGAGAAGTCGGGAGGGAGGGGTGTAAGACCCAGGCTGGACCTGTCCCATGGGAAGGTTCAGCATTTTTTGGATCGTCTCCTACCTGTTGAACACTGTCAGGTGGGGGTCTGGTTCTCCTCCATAGACCTGTAGGATGCGTATGCGCATCCCCGATCTTCCATCCTAGGGCTTACCTACGCTTCCTTTGCAGGGTTAGCGTATGAGTACCAGAGGCTGCCGTTCGGTTTTCTCTGGCTCCCCGCATCTTCACCAAGTGCGTGGAGGCCGCACTGGGGCCTCTGCGTCATCCGGGGTTACGGAGTGTTCTGCCCTGATGACGTTCTGGTCCTTCGCGGTCAAGGTGGATCGTCAGGTCTCGTACCAGGCAGGTCTCTACCAGCCTGGGGTTGCTGTAGACTGGATGTAGAGTATTCCTCTTCCCAGTCAACGGTTGGAGGGCTATGGGCATCCATCTCAGAGCGTGTTGTCAACACGCTCGGGAGGTTCCGTCCTAGGACGGTTACGGCGCTGTCTCACGTCGCGTTTTCACCGACGCCTCCCTCGCTGGTGATGCGTCGGGCCAACGCAGTAGGGGGCAGCTGGCAAACCATGCTGCCCGGTCTGCGCTACGTTCAATGTGTTGGTGTTGAAAGCGGTCCTTCTGGTCCACAAATGGTGTTGATCAGGACGGACGATACGACGTCAGTGTCGTGTATCGACAGACAGGGAGGAGTACGCTCCCCCTGTCTGCACCAGGCGGCGGGCGGCTGGCTATGGGCGTCCTCCATCTGCGCGGCCTAAGGGCTCCCCACATCCCCGGCAGGGAGAATGTGGGTGCAGGTGTACTGTCGCGGGGCGGCCCTCATCCTGACGGGTGAGGATTGCGTCTGGACATGGCCAGGCAGGTCTGGGACCGATGCCGTGCCGCCAGGGATTCTTCCCCATACATCTGTTAGGTCAGTTGTTGGGACGGGTACGTTGAGGGGCGCAGGTTCTTGATCCTGATGGTGTTACCATCTGGAATGCGCATGCTCCCTCCACTGTCGCGCTTACGCGGGCAGATGACGTATGTTCCAAGTGTGGTGTAAGGCGGGGGGCCAGGACTCAGTCTCCTGCCCCCTGGTTGCTGTCCTTAGTTACCTCCAGTCTCTCCTTGATAGACTGTCGGCTTCGACGGTGAGGGTATATGCAGCAGCTATATCCTCCTATCATGAGGGGTTTGAGGGGATGTCTTGTTCAGCCACCCTCTTGTGAAGCGTTTCCTGCTTGGCGCTCGACGCGTTAAGCCGGTGCAACGCTCCTTGGCTCCGACTTGGGATCTTCAATTGGTCCTCGGTCGGTTGTCCTTGGCCCCGTTTGAGCCGCTCGAGCGGGCGCCGTTGGGACAGCTGTCCTTCAGGACCGCGTTCCTTCTGGCTGTCACTTCCGCTAAACGCGTAGGTGAGCTCTGTGCTCTCTCGGTACATCCAGAGTGCCTGTCTTTTCGGACCGATTGCGGTGTCACTCTGCGACCTAATCCTGCTTTCGTGCCTAAGAATATCGGAGTTCCTTCCGCTCCCGGGATATTGTGGTTCAGGCGTTTCGTCCTCCTCCTCACACTGGTGAGTTAGATGCGGGCCTTCACCTGTCATGTCCAGTCCGTGCTTGGGGATTTACCTCAGCCGTACTCAGGATTTCAGGGTTACCGACCAGCTTTTTGTCTGTTACGGTGGGGCTCGTGCTGGTAAGGCACTGTCGGAGCAGCGCCTGTCCCATTGGTTGTGCGAGGGTGTTACCCTCTGCTACACGCTGGCTGGGCAGGATCCCCCTGGGGGCGTCAGGGCGCACTCCACTCGTGGGGTGGCTGCCTCTGCCGCTCTCCTGGGTGGGGCCTCGGTGGAGGCCATCTGTGCTGCAGCTTCATGGTCCTCCCCGGGCTCCTTTGTAAGGTTTTTCCTCATGGACATGACCGGGGGTTCTGTCTCCCAGGCGGTTCTGGGGTCTGGGTCCTTTGGTCGGGTAGCAGGAGTGTATGGGTATGGGCCGCAGTGTGTTGAGTCACACGTGGTTCCGCCTGTACGGTGTGTTCAAGGGGTTCTGGCTCCCTCTTGTTCGCATTCAGGTGGAGTTGACTGCGCCCCCCCTTCGTTAGGAAGGATGGGGTGACAGGGCTCCCCGCACCCCTTGATGTGGGCTTACGGGTCCTCAGGGGGTACATCTGTCGGGTCTCGCGCCCGCTCTTCCCCATTATCTCGTAAGGCTCAGAGCGGGACGCGATGCAATACGAAATATAACGATAGGTTATGTAGATAACCTAGTTATATTAGTATTGGCTAAGCGTCCCGCTCTGCGCGCCCTGAGTTCCCTCTTGAGGGATCTTTTCCTGGGACGGGTTTTGGCGAGGAAGGGTGTTTCATGACCAGGGTCATGGTTATATGGGCGGTACCACCATAAGGGGCGGGGCCCCATACAGGTGGGGTGCATGTGTTTTTGTTCGTGGGAGATACATTAGGTATCACAGGAGATAGGAGTATCTCGTAAGGCTCAGAGCGGGACGCTTAGCCAATACTAATATAACTAGGTTATCTACATAACCTATCGTTAAGTTGAGTTAAGCTGGGTTGAGTTGAGTTAAGTTAAGTTGTGTTGTTAGGAGTTGAGTTGAGTTAAGTTAGGTTGGGTTGTTAGGAGTTGTGTTGAGTTAAGTTAGGTTGGGTTGTTAGGAGTTGTGTTGAGTTAAGTTAGGTTGGGTTGTTAGGAGTTGTGTTGAGTTAAGTTAGGTTGGGTTGTTAGGAGTTGTGTTGAGTTAAGTTAGGTTGGGTTGTTAGGAGTTGTGTTGAGTTAAGTTAGGTTGGGTTGTTAGGAGTTGTGTTGAGTTAAGTTAGGTTGGGTTGTTAGGAGTTGTGTTGAGTTAAGTTGAGTTAAGTTAGGTTGGGTTGTTAGGAGTTGTGTTGAGTTAAGTTAGGTTGGGTTGTTAGGAGTTGTGTTGAGTTAAGTTAGGTTGGGTTGTTAGGAGTTGTGTTGAGTTAAGTTAGGTTGGGTTGTTAGGAGTTGTGTTGAGTTAAGTTAGGTTGGGTTGTTAGGAGTTGTGTTGAGTTAAGTTGAGTTAAGTTAGGTTGGGTTGTTAGGAGTTGTGTTGAGTTAAGTTGAGTTAAGTCAGGTTGGGTTGTTAGGAGTTGTGTTGAGGTAAGTTGAGTTAAGTTAGGTTGGGTTGTTAGGAGTTGTGTTGAGTTAAGTTGAGTTAAGTTAGGTTGGGTTGTTAGGAGTTGTGTTGAGTTAAGTTGAGTTAAGTCAGGTTGGGTTGTTAGGAGTTGTGTTGAGTTAAGTTAGGTTGGGTTGTTAGGAGTTGTGTTGAGCTGAGCTGAGTTGGATTGTGTTAAGTTAAGTTGAGTTGTGTTGAGTTAGGTTAAGTTGAGTTGTGTTGAGTTTAATTGTGTTAAGTTGGATTGTGTTGTGTTAAGTTGTGTTGTGGTGAATTAAGTTGTGTTGAGTTAAGTTGAGTTAAGTTGAGTTAAGCTGGGTTGAGTTGAGTTAAGTTAAGTTGTGTTGTGTTGAGTTAAGCTGGGTTGAGTTGAGTTAAGTTAAGTTGTGTTGTGTTGAGTTAAGTTGAGTTGTGTCAAGTTTAGTTGAGTTGAGCTGGGTTGTGTTGAGTTGAGTTAAGTTGTGTTGAGCTGGGTTGTGTTGAGTTGAGTTAAGTTGAGTTGAGTTAAGTTGTGTTGAGCTGGGTTGTGTTGAGTTGAGTTAAGTTGAGTTGAGTTAAGTTGTGTTGAGCTGGGTTGTGTTGAGTTGAGTTAAGTTGAGTTGAGTTGTGTTGAGTTGAGTTAAGTTGTGTTGAGCTGGGTTGTGTTGAGTTGAGTTAAGTTGAGTTGAGTTAAGTTGTGTTGAGCTGGGTTGTGTTGAGTTGAGTTAAGTTGTGTTGAGCTGGGTTGTGTTGAGTTGAGTTAAGTTGAGTTGAGTTAAGTTGTGTTGAGCTGGGTTGTGTTGAGTTGAGTTAAGTTGAGTTGAGTTGTGTTGAGTTGAGTTGTGTTGAGTGAAGTTGAGTTGAGCTGGGTTGAGTGAAGTTGAGTTGTGTTGAGTTAAGTTGTGTTGAGTTAAGTTAAGTTGAGTTGAGTTAAGTTGGAGTTGTGTTAAGTTGTGTTGAGCTGGGTTGTGTTGAGTTGAGTTAAGTTGAGTTGAGTTGTGTTGAGTTGGAGTTGTGTTAAGTTGAGTTGAGTTGTGTTGAGTTGAGTTGAGTGAAGTTGAGTTGAGCTGGGTTGAGTGAAGTTGAGTTGTGTTGAGTTAAGTTAAGTTGAGTTGAGTTAAGTTGGAGTTGTGTTAAGTTAAGTTGAGTTGAGTTAAGTTGTGTTGAGTTAAGTTGAGTGAAGCTGGGTAATGGAGGAGGGAGTGAAAGGCCAGGCTGGTGTTACACACAGAGCACGGTGCCTCTTTGATGGTATAGATAGAGCTTCCTACTCATGACATCATGACACTTTATCAGTATCCAGTATCCACATCCACCCTATCACTAACACTGCTGTTTAACAACATATCCAGTATACACATCCACCCTATCACTAACACTGCTGTTTAACAACATATCCAGTATCCACATCCACCCTATCACTAACACTGCTGTTTAACAACGTATCCAGTATCAACATCCACCCTATCACTAACACTTCTGTTTAACAACGTATCCAGTATCCACATCCACCCTATCACTAACACTGCTGTTTAACAACGTATCCAGTATCAACATCCACCCTATCACTAACACTGCTGTTTAACAACGTATCCAGTATCCACATCCACCCTATCACTAACACTGCTGTTTAACAACATATCCAGTATACACATCCACCCTATCACTAACACTTCTGTTTAACAACATATCCAGTATACACATCCACCCTATCACTAACACTTCTGTTTAACAACATATCCAGTATACACATCCACCCTATCACTAACACTGCTGTTTAACAACATATCCAGTATCCACCACATCTATCACTAACACTGCTGTGACAAGGTCATCTTGTAGCACAACGTTGACACCTACTAGGCTAAAGGCTGAAGACTGCATCTTGTTAAACTCATTGCCCTGATTGATTCCACTTGCTAATTGCAGAGATCTAGCGATGTTTAAAACTGTGTTGCAAGAGATAGCGAGGTGCCAAAAGGAACTGGGGGGGGGGGGAGGGGAGGAGAGAGAGGGGGAGAGGAGAAAAGAGGAGAGGAGGGAAGTGGAGATGAGGAGGGGAGAGGAGAGGAGAGAGGGGGAGAAGAGATAAGGGAAGGGGAGACGAGGAGGGGAGAGGAGCTGGACGCAGTAGAAAATCAGCTGCAGAGATCTGTGCCTCCGAAAACCCTGACAGATTCTCTCTCTCTTTCCACCCTAACCTCTTTCCCTTTCTCCCCTCTCTCCCTCCCTCTCCCCATCCTCCTCTCTCTCCTTATCACTTTCGCTCCTCTATCTCTCCCTCCCTCTCTCTCTCTATGAGCGTATGAGGTCATGTGTTTGGAAAGAGCTCTTCTCGTGAGCTCTACACAGGATCTTGTATTTCCACCACTGGGCTGGAATTAACCGTCTTTTTGTCTTCTCAAATTCCAGTTTCTCTCTCTCTTTCTCTCTCTCTCTCTCTCTCTCTCTCTCTCTCTCCCCCCCCTCTCTCTAATACTAAACCAGGACACACCAAGCAATCTATAGTCCTCCTCAGTCTTAGCAGAAAGCCTGTTACAGTCTTGACTGCGTGACGGCAGTCATTTTGCACACATATTTTGCACATTTGATCTACCTTGCACTTGATCTACCTTGCACTTGATCTACCTTGCACTTGATCTACCTTGCACTTGATCTACCGTGCACTTAAAGTTCCTTGCACGGCTTACAACTCAATGTATTCAATGTATTCAAACTATTCTTCCCCCCCTTGCAAGAGATATTAGTGTAAAGCCAGGCAGCGGGACAGACAGGGCCGTTAGGAACAAGAGGCCTGTCATACGTTACCTGCACCCACACGGAACAGATCCTGAGGCACACTGCGACTTACACCAGGACCTAGAAGGGGACAGCTCCTTCAATATGGTAACTGAACTGATCCTGGGACAAAGCTAAACCTCTCTGATAACGTCTGCTGTTGTGCTCCAGCGCTCCACACTCGCTGTACACAGGATATCTGCCCATATATATCTCTCCCTATGTGGGAACTCCACATCTCACTGACTGTGCGTGAGCTCAGACCACAATCCATCATGGGAGGTAACACACGCACGCACACAGACAGACACACAGACACACACACACACACTATCTGACAGCGTGAATGAGTAAGCGCGGGGTGATACAGGCTGTGTTGGGATGAGATACTGACTCCAGCAGGAGGGGACGCTGAGCAGCACTATCCCGCCTTTACCGGCTCCCTTTGACCAGCGCTGAACCACCAACACCGGCGCTCGTTATCTGAGACCGTGGTGTTTTCTGTGGGAGTGGAGCATCATGCAGAGAGCTCCTGTCTGCACACCGGTCCATGTGCGCCTGTGATTAAATTCTGCAAAGTCATTCAGCTACATGAAAGGGCCTTTTGTATGAGGAGGAGAGGGGGGGCTGTCGGCTGAGCTGTGTGTCTGTTGCTTTTCCTTCCTCAATAAGTCGGTTAGCTGCACACACACACTACTGCAAAGTGCCTTTCTTCCAGTCACGGCTGTACGTTTGACAGATGACGCTCTCAGCAAAAGGTGAGAAATCCTCTAGATTTCTTTTAGGACCAGAAACAGCGTCCAGGAACAATCTTTTTCTTTTCTCTCAGTGGTTGCATAAGGTGAGAGAGAATTGTGTCGCCCTGCTTGAGCCATTCTCTCAATCAATGCAACAGTGTTGAGTAAAACACGACAACAATTCGTCATTCAGTAGCAGCAAAACCAAATCCCCCTGAAAACAAGGGTTTCCAGTGAGCCTCGCTGAAGCACTCAGGCAGGGATCATGCAACCCTGTAACGCCCCCTTCAGCGCTCAGGACACTGAGTACCAAGAAGAAGAGAGAAGAAAAGGCCTCTGACATCACCATGAACTCCCAGGTCCATCTTACTTCCTTCAAACACGTGAGAAAATGAGCTCGTTTGAAGGATCTTTCAAAACAAGTGATTATCATGTTTAAACAAAAGGGAGTGATTTCAAGATGTCCTCACTTTCAGTTTCAAGCTGAGTTGACTTGGAGTGTCAGTAGTATTCTCTCTCAATTTCAGGAATAGAGACATTATAAATGTTTTTAAACTTTTTGTATTGGTACATAGCCGCACAATATGATTATGATTATTATCATAGTGTTTAAAGCAATAACTGCATAATACATTTGGACAGTGGTGTCAGCAAGTGTCATCCATCAGTTAGTTATTGATATCTGCCAGGCCACACCCCCTGCTGTGATTGATACCCCCCCCTGCTATGATTGATACCCCCCCCTGCTGTGATGTATATCGGCCACTGCCAGACCACACACCCCTGCTGTGATTGACATCCTTCCTCGTGGCCTGGCCAGTGGCCGGCATCATTGTGTCTCATGATGGATCCCAGCCAACCACCAACAACCACTGAAGCATGAAATGAGATGTGCGTACATGTGTATGTGCACGTGCTGGCAGATGAGCGGGTGACCAACCACAATAAAGAAGTAAAACAAACGGACAGGAAGCCAGGTAAGAGGAGAGGAGTCTTTACCTGACGCGTCAAAACTGAAAGACATGCTAAGTGGCCGAAATACTGCAAAGAGAAACAGCATGGCATTGGAGAGTTATTAGGCAATAAACAGGTCAGAGGATATTGTTATGTGCCTCTATCTCTCTATCTATCTATCTATCTATCTATCTATCTATCTATCTATCGATATCTATCTATCTATCTATCTATCTATCTATCTCTCTCTCTCTCTCTATCTCTCTCTCCTCTCTCTCTCTCTCTCTCTCTCTCTCTCTCTCTCTCTCTCTCTCTCTCTCCTCTCTCTCTCTCTCTCTCTCTCTCTCTCTCTCTCTCTCTCTCTCTCTCTCTCTCTCTCTCTCTCTCTCTCTCTCTCTCTCTCTCTCTCTCTCTCTCTCTCTCTCTCTCTCTCTCCTCTCTCTCTCCTCTCTCTCTCTCTCTCTCTCTCTCTCTCTCTCTATCTATCTATCTATCTATCTATCTATCTATCTATCTATCTATCTATCTATCTATCTATCTATATCTATCTATACTATCTATCTAGTCCATGGTCCAGGCACATGTAAGATACAGCAGGCTTAGAAGATTTGGTTTAGAATCCGGTGATGTTTTTGTCAGAGAGGAAGCTGAGAGCTGAAGCCGGGATCAGACTACACAATATTTCTGTATTTCACGATGGTCCCTGTGTCAGACTAGGTTATCGTAGCATCATCAGATCCTGCTGTGTCTGGAGATCCCTGGCAAGTCAACCGCATGCCGTCTTGGCATGAAGCTCACCAGGGATCGGGAGGAGCAGGGGTTTGGTTCTCCAGGGATCGGGGAGGAGGTGGGGTTTGGTTATCCAGGGATCGGGGAGGAAGTGGGGTTTGGTTATCCAGGGATCGGGGAGGAGGTGGGGTTTGGTTATCCAGGGATCGGGGAGGAGGTGGGGTTTGGTTCTCCAGGGATCGGGGAGGAGGTGGGGTTTGGTTATCCAGGGATCGGGGAGGAGGTGGGGTTTAGTTATCCAGGGATCGGGGAGGTGGGGTTTGGTTATCCAGGGATCGGGGAGGAGGTGGGGTTTGGTTATCCAGGGATCGGGGAGGAGGTGGGGTTTGGTTATCCAGGGATCGGGGAGGAGGTGGGATTTGGTTATCCAGGGATCAGGGAGGAGGTGGGATTTGGTTCTCCAGGGATCGGGGAGGAGGTGGGGTTTGGTTATCCAGGGATCGGGGAGGAGGTGGGGTTTGGTTCTCCAGGGATCGGGGAGGAGGTGGGGTTTAGTTATCCAGGGATCGGGGAGGAGAAGGGGTTTGGATCGGGGAGGAGGTGGGGTTTGGTTCTCCAGGGATCGGGGAGGAGGTGGGGTTTGGTTATCCAGGGATTGGGGAGGAGAAGGGGTTTGGATCGGGGAGGAGGTGGGGTTTGGTTATCCAGGGATCGGGGAGGAGAAGGGGTTTGGATCGGGGAGGAGGTGGGGTTTGGTTCTCCAGGGATCGGGGAGGAGAAGGGGTTTGGTTCTCCAGGGATCGGGGAGGAGGTGGGGTTTGGCTCTCCAGGGATCGGGAAGGAGGTGGGGTTTGGTTCTCCAGGGATCGGGGAGGAGGTGGGGTTTGGCTCTCCAGGGATCGGGGAGGAGGTGGGGTTTGGCTCTCCAGGGATCGGGGAGGGGGTGGGGTTTGGTTCTCCAGGGATCGGGGAGGAGAAGGGGTTTGGTTCTCCAGGGATCGGGGAGGAGAAGGGGTTTGGTTCTCCAGGGATCGGGGAGGAGAAGGGGTTTGGTTTGGACGTCGCATTCATGTCCAAAGTCAAAGGACACGTGGCAGGAATTGTCCCACTAGAATAAAAAAGGCAAAACATGCTAGACTTTTGGTCGGGGTGTTGTGGGACATCCCAGACGCCACATTACTGTTCTTTGATTATGTCACACTACAAGGGTGTACACAAGGACGGCCATTCGTCGTTCCCGGCGTTCATAATCAGGCACGATGCTGGAAATGTGTTGGCCACGACAGAATTATGTCAAAATCTGGCTGGATTTGTGTAGTCTGATCACCCAGCTGCTTTCAGTTTCCAAAAATGTCTCCCTGGGAGCGAATATATGAATTCAGATGATGACATAGTGAATTCAGACTTCAGAAACCTGAAATATCTGTGCAGTGTTGCTAACACTAACACATACAGCACCTGTCAGCCTGAGATTCATGTTGTTTTGTGGTGTCGCCTTCCTTTAATGCACAGCAAATGAGACATAGCCGATGGTAAAAGCTGTTAGCATTTAACTGCACAGACAGCAGGTTATTACACTGAGATTTAACCTGGTTAAGTCTAAATAGAACAGTGTCACAAGACTGTAATGCAGTGCAGTTTGCAGTCCATACATACATGATTATTCACCAGGAAGAATAATCCACCTTGCAACATGTACACTCATTTGAGTAGTGGAAAAGGGGTAGGATTAAATAAGTGTATACTTCTTCCTACTCCTTTTCGAACATGCAGATTGAGTTGTTTTTCTTTTTTGTTATTGTTTGTTGTATTCATTGCATGTTCGAAATAAAGACTTCAAATCAAATCAAAAAAAAAATGTGAAGCGTAGCTGTACTGGCAAACCGCTGAGCATAACCAAGCATTACTGCACGGTAAAAATAAATCACAAGTCGTCTCAACTTATATTTTCAAATAACCTTTTTTGCATTTGCTTTTTTTTGTCATATTAAAGGTGCTATAGCTAGCATTTGCATGTAGAGTAATCTTTCTTTTTTAAATAAATAATACATCCACAGAGCTTTTATAAAGGTGCAGAATAAAAGTATTGCTTTTCCCCCCAAAAATGTGTTGATTAATGAATTTATCATTAAAAAAAAATGTGCGGGTCCAAAATGAATGTTGTTGTTTACATATTGTGTGCATGTATCCCCTCCCTACTTCCCATTTCCCCCATGTGGAACGCACCTGATTGGATGAATGACATGCTGGTGCTCTAGTGCGACATCTAGTGGCTGAATGTTATCTGTAGCACCTTTAAGTAAATAGCAGCGATGTAAACTTGATATTTAATATCCACTCGCTCCTATGTATGGTACTTGATTCAACTAAAGAAACACCAAATGCAAGATGGTTACTTGAAAATATAAGTTAAGAGACAACTTGTGACTTTTGTTATGGCTACATACATGGCTGGTGGCTGATCATAAAAGAAGCATAGTTCAAAGAAATTATGTTTCTTCTTCTGTGTTTCTTTGTTAATTCATTCTGTGCATGTGCATAGGAGCATGGTGTCATCATTCACACCATACCTCAACTTCAGACAATTACATTGTGTGGCTTGTGTGTTTGTATGTGTGTATTCTTGTGTTGAGAGATATAAAGAGAGAGAGAGAGAGAGAGAGAGAGAGAGAGAGAGAGAGAGAGAGAGAGAGAGGTCTTACCCAGCCTGCTTCTGCGGATCTCGTCGGGTGAAACAGGTCTTAGTTTCCTCTCTGACTTGATCTCCTTCAGGATGCGTTCATGTAGAGTGGGAGGGGCTTGAGCCTGGGGCCTCAGCTTCCGAGCCGACGCCTACACACACACACACACAGAGAGAGAGAGAGAGAGAGAGAGAGAGAGAGAGAGAGAGAGAGAGAGAGAGAGAGAGAGAGAGAGAGTTAGGCAGTCTGTCCTCATGGGGTCTAGGGTGTCTCCCCTTAATAAAACTGTTCCATCATAACTCATCGTGAGCTCTGTCAATAATGTTCATATCATCACATGGAGCCGTTTCTCACAGAGACAGTTTCTCACTGCTAGGACCGTGTGATTCAATCAATCAATCAGATTTATTTATAGAGCACATTTAACATGACACATGTCAACCAAAGTGCTGTACAGAGGGTAGCTACACCTAGATACATCTAGACAACATATAGACAACAATCACATCTCAGTTTTACGGGAGGGCACACAGGCAAACACACAGGAAAACAGGGCATGACTCAGTGAACGGGAAAAGCTAATAGGTAGAAGTGGGTTTTGAGTCTAGATTTGAAGGCATCTGTCGAGGGGGCGAGCCTAATGGAGGTGGGGATGCTGTTCCACAATTCAGGGGCTGCGACAGCAAAGGCACGGCCCCCCCTGAGCTTAAGGTTAGACCTCCGGACTGTCAGGAGCCTCTGATCGGCTGACCTGAGGGACCTGGTGTTGGAATAGGGGGATAGGAGGTCTGAGCTGTAGGAGGGGGGCTGACCATTAAGGGCTTTAAAAACGAATAGGAGAACCTTAAAATCTATTCTGTAGCGTACTGGAAGCCAATGAAGGGAGGCAAGGACAGGGGTGATGTGGTCTCTCTTACGGGTTCCGGTCAACAGTCTGGCAGCGGCGTTTTTGTACTAGCTGTAGGCGGGACAGGGAAGACTGGTTGATGCCTATATAGAGGGAGTTGCAGTAGTCTAATCTAGATGAAATGAAAGCGTGGATAACTCTCTGAAGGTCTGCAGGGGAGAGAAGGGCTTTGAGCTTAGCAATGGTGCGTAATTGGAAAAAACATGCCTTCACCATTGAGTTCACTTGTCTGTCGAACTTAAATTGGGGATCAAAAATGACACCTAGGTTCTTGACATAGGGCTTGACCAGGGAGGACAGGTTGCCAAGACAGTTGGTAAGGGTGGTGACAGCGTCTGGGGGACCGAAGAGGATTATTTCACATTTATTTTCATTTAGTTGTCAAATGTTTTGTGCCATCCAACATTTAACGTTATCAAGGCAGGACATGAGACTGGTAAGTAAAGACTGGTTGTTGGGTTTCAGAGAGACATAAAGCTGTGTGTCGTCAGCATAACAATGAAAGGAGATGTTGTGCTTCTGAATGATTGAACCAAGGGGTAGCATGTAAAGAGAGAACAGAATCGGGCCAAGGATGGACCCTTAAGGGACCCCACAGGAGAGGGAGGTTGAGGGGGGGGAGCAGTTGGCAATGTTGACAGCAAAGCTTCTATTTGTGAGATAGGAGGTAGGATTAGTAGTACAGTATCACACCAAGTGCAGCGCAGCTCATGTCAGAATAGTATCAGGCGTGTCAAGTGCTTTACAACTTATGACTCACATTCACTCAGACATTCACACACAGAGGGCGGAGGCAACCATGCAAGGTGCCAACCTGCTCATCGGGAGCAGTTAGGGGTTAAGTTAGTCTCGGCATTGGGCGAGTCTCGGCATTGGGTTTCAGTATCCGTAGTATTTCCATTACAAACAACAGGTTATTGTAATCAAATCAACAGGTGTGATATTAATTGACAACCGTGGCCAATGAGCTGTGTTTATAGCATTGCGCCCCCTACTGGTAGGAAAGTCATGACGAGTTGTGAGAATTCTGGCCGATACCAGATAGTCTATTCTAGCCTGGTATCCGCCCGATATCAGACAACATCGGTATCGGTGCATCTGTGGGCATCATAATGAGGTTTCAGAAGCAAGGAGACACACAGCTGTGAACTCACAGGGTTGAGAGGCGGTCTGGACCTGATGAAGTCCAGGATCACCTCATGAGCGCTCTTCTCTAACCTGGCAGGGATGTCTCCATTCACCTGAAGATGATGGTACAAACACACACAGGAAGACACGGTTAACAAAGCTATGAATTAACTACGTATCCCTTCAGAACCTTGGAAATTACTCCACACACCCAGAAAGAACATTAAAGGAACATGCCAACTTTTTGTGAAATTAGTAATTAGTCATCTACCCTGGAGTTAGACAAGCAGATACATACCATTTTCTTCTCTGTGCACCATTAGCCTAGCTTAGCGTCATTCACTGGAAGTAGGTGTGCCAGTGTAGCCTAGTTCCAAACAGTCACGAAATACACTCCAAATACAACTCCAAAACCTTCCTGTAAACATGTTGTGACCTGTGTATTTACCACATGAAAAAAAAATAATAATTGACATTTTCGTTTTCTAAGCAGATATATACTCAGAACTATTATTTGACGAACCACTGCTACCTATCTCAAACCCGCCCTCTTTTCTTGATCCTCCAATCACAACTGTTACTTGCCTAGGACACCCACAGTTTGTCAAAGTGAAGCAACAGTTGTGATTGGAGGATCAAGATAACAGGGCAGGGTTTGGGATATAACACATGCATGTACACTTAATATTTGTTTGCATTTCCATTCTACTTGATCTACAAACACTCTACCAGCATAATCTGAGCATGTGCTGTCCCCCATCTAATCCCAAGTGGTAAATACCAGTGATAAACTATCAAGTGGTAAATACCAGTGGTAAACTATCAAGTGGTAAATACCAGTGGTAAACTATCAAGTGGTAAATAACAGAGGTAAACTATCAAGTGGTAAATAACAGTTTCATGATACCAGAGTTGTGACGTATCAGTGACCTTTCACCTTTTGCGGTGCAAACATACTTTATTTTCCGCAGTAACTCAACATGATTTTGTTCTTCATCAACAACTGGAGGAACCAGCCACTCACCATAACCTTGCGCAGATTGTAACGTTTGGTCCTGATGTCGTTCATCAGCATCTCATAGGGAGTCAGCTGGAACTCAATGGCCAGCGGGTTGTACTGGCGCTCCTGCACCTTCTTTAACTTCACCCCATCTCTCAGGTCCCTCATCACCTGAACCCAGAACTGGGCCTGGGAGGAGGAGAGGAGAGGAGAGGAGAGGAGAGGAGAGGAGAGGAGAGGAGAGGAGAGGAGAGGAGAGGAGAGGAGAGCAGAGGAGAGCAGAGGAGAGCAGAGGAGAGGAGAGGAGAGGAGAGGAGAGGAGAGGAGAGGAGAGGAGGAGGAGAGCAGAGGAGGGGAGAGGAGAGGAGAGGATATGATGAGAGAGGAGAGGAGAGGAGAGGAGAGGAGAGGAGAGGAGAGGAGAGGAGAGGAGAGGAGAGGAGAGGAGAGGAGAGGAGAGGAGAGGAGAGGAGGGGAGGAGAGGAGAGGAGAGGATATGATGAGATGAGAGGAGAGGAGAGAGGAGAGGAGAGGAGAGGAGAGGAGAGGAGAGGAGAGGAGAGGAGAGGAGAGGAGAGGAGAGGAGAGGAGAGGAGAGGAGAGGAGAGGAGAGGAGAGGAGAGGAGATGAGAAGAAATGGACCAAAACACTGAATCATGAAATGCCATGAACCAATACATTTGAGTGTAATTGGTTAGACTGTGGCATTTGTCTGTGTTCTAACCTCTCTGTATACTGATATGTTTGGAACCCTAGGCCTATTTGCTACTTACCAATTATGTTGATCGTTAGAGTCTTTTCTTAGCACAGTACAAACTGTTCCTCATACTAGCTCAGGCTAGTTAGCCACAAACCAAAGTCAATGAGGTCAAGCTCCTGTCTGTACAAGATGACTGAGGACAACTGAACTCTACTTTGTGTGCACTCACTGTGGAGTAGATTTCAGTTGTCCGCAGTCGGCAGACAGGAGCATGACCCCCAAAGCATGACTTTGCACTGGTTTGTGGCTAACTAGCCGGAGCTAAAATGAGGAACAGCATGCATTGTGCTGAGAAAGGACTCTACTGATCAACAACATAATTGGTAAGTAGCAAACAGGGCTAGGGTTCCAAGAATCACAACTATCCCTTTAAGGTAAAAAAAAGTAAGTCAGCCTTATTGAAACTGACATGGGTTAAACCCATGCCAAACACACCGCTGTATTTCAGTTGCTGCACCGATGAGCTGGCTGAGTTGAGTTAACTCCACTCTGTCAGCTTGAAGTCAGGCAGAACAGAAGAGGGGTCCAGCAGAGCCTTGTTGTGGACTGGGGGGTTGGGGCTACGTAGGCTACAGGTCTATCTGTATGTCTTTGTCTCTACTACTGAGGGAGTTGGACAGTAAGAGACAGTAAGAGGTAGATGGCAGGTACCACAAGGTAGGTCTGCTCTTGGGGAGCATGTCTATGTTCCCCGGGTCCTATGTTCCCCGGGTTTTATGTTCCCTGCTTTGATTGATTGATTGATTGAAAATTTTAGACCACCAGCCCTGATTCCAAACTCTAACCTTAACCAGTTCGAAAGAGGGCCTAAGCTTAACCGTTTGAAACAAGGCGGACATTACTAATTAATAAAATAATATTTTTTTTTTAAATTTTCAATCTATTAATCAATCAAAGCGGGGAACATAGAACCCGGGGAACATAGAACCCGGGGAACATAGGACCCGGGGAACATAGGGATGATCCCTGCTCTTGCTTCACACTCTCACAGGTCTACACACATATTCACACCTGGGAATTACCCAACACAACTAGGGATGCACCGATCCGACTTATTTTTATTTAAAAAAATACAAATAAAAATCAAACCACCAACCTTCCGAGTCACAAACCCGCTTCTCTAACCTTTAGGCCACCGTGGCCACCAGATAGCCATGTTATATCCACCAGCATCATCCTGTCAGACTAGACTAGGTCAGGATGGAGGTCAAGGGTCAAGAGTGAGGTCACCTACCCAGTCAGCATTCTGGAGCTCATTCAGGTCCCCGCTGGAGTCTTCTGCTGGCCCACCCTCCATCTTCTTCAGGTTCTAGAGAGATCGAGAAGATTAGATTTTTTGATTTTTTTCTTTTAAAACACATTGTCAACAATGGACCTGCCAGGCACACAGTATGTTTGTGGCCTGTGGATGACCTGGTCCATCACCTTTTTCAGTCTATTAGCCATGACTTTAGACCAGACCTGGGCATTGTACGGCCCGCGGGCCGGATACGGCCCATGGGATGATTCTGACCGGCCCGCGAAAGATTACATGATAATTAGATTTTTTTTTTTTTTTTTTTTTTTATATTATTATTATTATTATAATTTTTTTTAACTTTTTTCTTTTCATGTCAACGTTCACACGCACAATATACGCTTACCTAGGATTTGACTTGATTCAACAACAAAGCAGTCGGGGCAAGCCGAAAACGGTCGATAGTGTGGTTATTTGAAGTTTGGATTTTTTTTTTATAACTGAGATAGGTAGATTACATTTTTAGAGACTAAAGTACAGAAAAAAGGTACCGTTGGGTACCGGTATCGATTCACAGGTACCGGTACCGTATCGGTTCAAATGTGAAGGGTACCCATCCCTACTGAACACACAACTGCAGGGCAAGGGCATTTTTGCTCATGAAATGCATAGCCATGTGAAAGCCTTCATGACAAAGTTGCAATTAATTTCAAGGCAACTAGGCAGCAACAATGTCAAACACATGAAAACCCTGAAAGAAGTCAAACCATCAGCTGATCACCGGCACAGGTACTCATCCATGTTGGGAGCACTGCATGATGAATTTTCAAGGCGTTTTCAAGATTTCAAAAAGGTTGAGGATGAAATGCAGCTGGTTTCTTCTCCCTTTACCTGCAGTGTTGATAGTTGTTCAGCTTGAACTCATTGACCTGCAGTCTGATTCACTACTGAAAGAGCACTTTAAGTCAGAATCACTGCTAGAGTTCTACTCTGCTCTCAAGGAGGAGAACTTTCCAAACATGAGGAGACATGCTCAGAAGATGTTGGTTCTCTTTGGATCCACCTACATATGTGAACAGACATTCTCAGTCATGACGTTTACCAAGTCCAGGTACAGATCCTCTCTCACTGATGAACATCTGGCAGCTGTGCTTCGCATCTCCACCTCAGACATGCAACCTGACTTTGATGGACTTGTTAAAGCTCAACAGAGACTGGATTTCTCACACTGAATGAAAAAAAAAGAACTGAAGAGCACTAAAATGTGGAAATATAACAAGTGAAATGGGACACTTGATATTTTTTTTTCTTTTTTTTTCACAGTTCTGAAAACATTAAATGTGTAATATAGGCATGTAAAGTAAAAAAGGCTACAAAATTGGGACACTTTTCTATACACAGTTCAGTGACATGTCTTGTTTATTTTGGCTATAAGATGATGTGATGTCTTTAGAAAGCTAAGTTGTCCTTGTTTCAATAGTATATGAAACTCAAAATGCCCTTTGTTATTAATGTTTCACATTTTGTTTATCATTTTGGAAATAAATTCTATTTGAATAAATGATATTTTTGAAAGCTAACCTCACATTTTAATTGCCAAATAATAACATACACTCTTACCAGGGGTCAAAACAATAGTAGACAGTAGTTTGTATTCTGTAGATAGCAAAGAGACCGGCCGCCAGTTCTTTATCTCTTGGAGGTCAGGGGAAGGGAAGAAGAAAGACATAACATAATAGGAAAGACATAAGAGAAGAGGAAAGACAGAAGAGAAGAGAAGACAGAAGAGAAGAGGAAAGACAGAAGAGAAGAGAAGAGAAGAGGAGAGACAGAAGAGAAGAGAAGAGAAGAGAAGAGAAGAGAAGAGAAGAGAAGAGAAGAGAAGAGAAGAGAAGAGAAGAGAAGAGAAGAGAAGAGAAGAGAAGAGAAGAGAAGAGAAGAGAAGAGAAGAGAAGAGAAGAGGAGAGAGGAAGGACGGAAGGGAAGTGGTGAGGTGGATCAACATGTTAACCTGATCGAACCTGACCTAAGAAGTCACAGCTGTGCATCCACTCTATGCTTTTACTGTGACATCTAATCAGATCCATTGATCGGCGCAGGACTGGACCTGTCAGACAGACACGCCCACCAATCAATGTCTATTAGGCTCATCAGAGACGGCTAATGGGACGGTAAAACGGTCTGCCTGGCTCAGGTCCCTAGCCACTATCACCGCCAGGGTAGACCCTTTTAAATAGGGAAAGCACATACAATTTGGTATCAGAAGTCTCCAGGGATGGCCTCTGGGTTAAACCATGTACAAGGAACTGTCCGTCCAGGATGTTCCCTGGAGTCTCTCCCCAAAAGATGTGCACAGATTGGTTTCGGAAGCAGAGTTTTGAATACAAGATGATAAATTGTCACTGTAATCAGGGATGTCCGATATTATCGGCCTACCGATATTATCGGCCGATATCGGCATTAAAATGTGATATCGGAAAATATCGGTATTGGTAAAAAAAAATACAAAAATAATTTATTTTATTTTATTTATTTTTTACATTTCTATAACCTTTATTTACCCAGGAAAGCAAGTAAGAACAAATTCTGATTTTATTTATTGTCAAAAGTATGCATAATGTTGTGTTAATTCCACAACAAGAGATATGTAATGTATGTAATGGGGGGGGGGGGAAACGGTATCAGTTGATATCGGTATCGGAAATTAAGAGTTGGACAATATCGGTATATCGGTATCGGTAAAAAAGCCAATATCGAGCATCCCTAACTATAATCTATTATTTACTATAACAATGATTATCTTTCAAGCTAACTCTAAGATACTTATTTTGCAAAGCATTTTGGATCAATATTGCCTTGTGGTCAAAGTGCTCTATAAGTAATGTGAACTTCACTTTAAAGTTCCCAAAGTCACAAAGATAGAAAGAGGGTGAACAGAATAGAGTGCATTCAGAATAGAGTGCATTCAGAATAGAGTACATTCAGAATAGAGTGCATTCAGAATAGAGTACATTAGGAATAGAGTACATTCAGAATAGAGTACATTCAGAATAGAGTACATTCAGACAATTCTTTATTTTGAAGCGCTACACGCAGCCTTTTATTGTTTTCTATGGAATGACTCCCCGGTGCTTCTGCCATTCTCGTCACGAGTGTCAAAGTAGAAAGATATCCTACTTCTGCATGTAGGAAAAAAAAGAGAGAGGGAATAGGCTGAGAGAGAAATAGAGAAAGAGAGAGGGACTAGGCTGAGAGAGAACGAGAGAAAGAGAGAGGGACTAGGCTGAGAGAGAAAGAGAGAGGGACACGGCTGAGAGAGAAAGAGAGAAAGAGAGAGGGACACGGCTGAGAGAGAAATAGAGAAAGAGAGAGGGACTAGGCTGAGAGAGAACGAGAGAAAGAGAGAGGGACTAGGCTGAGAGAGAAAGAGAGAGGGACACGGCTGAGAGAGAAAGAGAGAAAGAGAGAGGGACACGGCTGAGAGAGAAAGAGAGAGGGACATGGCTGATAGAGAAAGAGAGAAAGAGGGAGGGACACGGCTGAGAGAGAAAGAGAGAAAGAGAGAGGGACTAGGCTGAGAGAGAAAGAGAGAAAGAGAAAGATAACAACAGATATATAAATGACTCAAGGAGCCTCTGGGCCACAGTGATAACAACAGATATATAAATGACTCAATGTGTCTCTGGGCCCTCAGTGATAACAACAGATATATAAATGACTCAATGTGTCTCTGGGCCCTCAGTGATAACAACAGATATATAAATGACTCAAGGTGTGTTGTGCTGCATCATGCGTGGATGTGCTACAGTATCAGGTGTCACCTCAACAAGCTGTGTTTTGGAGAAAAGCTCCTTTGAAGATACACAGGTTAATACCCTGGAATCAGCCCATTAATGCACTGGAATAAACCCATTAATACACTGGAATCAGCCCATTAATACACTGGAATAAACCCATTAATACACTGGAATAAGCCCATTAATGCACTGGAATAAGCCCATTAATACACTGGAATAAACCCATTAATACACTGGAATCAGCCCATTAATACACTGGAATAAGCCCATTAATGCACTAGAATAAACCCATTAATACACTGGAATAAGCCCATTAATGCACTGGAATCAGCCCATTAATTAAGCATTACATCACACGCAGGAGTGGTTTGTGACCAATAAACCATGCCTAGGGGTGGTTGTTAGGCCCGAGGCGCAGCCGAGGGTCGTTAGACCCCCCTAGGCATGGTTTATTGGTCACAAATCACGACTGCACGTGGTGTAAAGCTTTTATACAACTGCCAGATTCATCCAACCTTATTTCTATACAATAAACACACATTAATCGAAGATTTATTGAAAAAACCATCCGCCAGAAAAAGTAGTTCCCACAACTCCATGTGGAAGCAGCTTGAAGTGCATCCAACCAAACTAACACATCCAACTGTGTATTATTGGAATGATTGAGAGAAGTTGCCTCATGTGGAAGCAGCTTGAAGTGCATCCAACCAACTAACACATCCAACTGTGTATTATTGGAATGATTGATTGAACATTTATTAAAACGTTTTCTTTGCCCTATAGGAAAAAAACGTTTTCTTCGCCCTATTTTTTTATTTATTTCTTTTAGCCTAAACTTAACCAGTTGGAAACCAGGGGTACAGTAATAAAATTAGCAATCAACCAATCAATCAATTCAATAGACCATGCTCACTTAAAACAGCGCTGCTTCTCTCTCAGTCTGACTCCCCCGCTGTTGCAGACAGGAGTGTGTGTGTGTGTGCGTGTGTGTGTGTGTGTGTGTGTGTGTGTCACAGTGTGTGTGTGCGTGTGTGTGTATGTGTGTGTGTGTGTGTGTGTGTGTGTGTGTGTGTGTGTGTGTGTGTATGTGTGTGTTTGTGGGTACGCCAGCGTCGGACAGTGTGAGAGAGAACGCTGCAGTCGGAAAGTAGGAAGGAAGAAATTTAAATCAATCAATGAATCTATCAATCAATCCGCGATTTTTCTTTTGTTCTAGATTGAGTCAAGACCCATCAATTACATCATCCAACATTGTTTAAAATACTAACACGTTCCCCTTGACAGAATCGCTTTATATTTAGTCGTTATGACGCTATCAACATATCCATTTGTTAAAGATTATTGTCCGCCATCTTGTTTTTTCCGACGGAGTGATCCGGCGGAGTGATGTGATTCGGTGGTGGGCGGGTCCTGGGACCAGGAGCGTGGATTATGAAGGATACATACGTGTAAATGGACTGTTTCAGCCAATCAGAATAGAGAAATTTGCATGCCGTTGTATAATACACTAGAATAAACCCATTAATACACTGGAATCAGCCCATTAATGCACTGGAATAAGCCCATTAATGTGAGGTTTTGTCCGCTGCTCACCAACTTTCTCTGTCTTCTTTAAGCCTACTGTTAGGAATTCCCTACTCACTCTCTCTAGCCCCCACCCTCTCGTTCTTTACTCTCAGTGGCCACACCTGTTCGATTATCAATTACCTCTCGCACCTGTGGTGGCAGGCTAATTAGTTCCCCTGTGGGCTTTAAATACCAGGGCGCTTCCCCTCGTTTCGGCGTGGGGTCGTGTTGTATACTTGCCGAGTCATATTCTCTAAACATCTAGATCCTCTGTCTGCCTATGCTGTTCCATTCTCCGGCGTCGAGATGTTTGCTCCAGCCTTCGCCAGCTGTCGCCGTTGCCTGTGGGGGAGACTGGTCTGCGCTCCCTGTACTTCCACGGGAGGCACCCCAGCGTTCCACTGCAGACCCCCGCGCAGCTGTTCGTCCTGACGCACTTCCAGACCCTCGAGCTTGGCACGCTCTCCAGACCAGCGCGCAGACGCGCATCTCCTAGACCTTCGTGCTTGGCACACCCCTCCACGCAGACGCACCCCGATGCGTCTCTCGGTTCCGGTGCGCACTCCAAGTTGTGGCACACCACTCTGTCCTCGGCTCGGACAGCCGGCTTCCCGGTGGCTATACCCTCGCCACCGCCGCCTGTTCCAGCACCACTCTGTCCTCGGCTCGGACAGCCGGCTTCCCGGTGGCGACACCCTCGCCACCGCCGCCTGTTCCAGCACCACTCTGTCCTCGGCTCGGACAGTCGGCTACCCGGTGGCGACACCCTCGCCACCGCCGCCTGTTCCAGCACCACTCTGTTCTCGGCTCGGACAGCCAGCTACCCGGTGGCGACACCCTCGCCGCCGCTGCTGTTCCTGCACCATTACGCATACGTCTGGGTGAGTTTTGACTGTCTAGATCATCTCCGTTTTCGTGTGTTTCTAACACTGAAAAATTACCACCTTTTTAATCTGACAGTCACTCACCCAGCGTTGTGCCTCTGTTTGTTTCACTTGGATATTATTTTGGACGTTACATCTCCCACTGTGTGTTTGTTCACACCAAAGATAGTATTCTCTTTGTATTTGTTTTGGTACTTTGCTCTTTGTGTATTTTTCACGAAGATAGTTCTACCCGGTGACGACACCCTCGCCACCGCCGCCTGTTCCAGCACTCTGTTCCTCGGCTCCGACAGTCGGCTACCCGGTGACGACACCCTCGCCACCGCCGCTGTTCCAGCACTCTGTTCCTCGGCTCCGACAGTCGGCTACCCGGTGACGACACCCTCGCCACCGCCGCTGTTCCAGCACTCTGTTCCTCGGCTCGGACAGCCAGCCACCCGGTGGCGATGCCCTCGCCCCGCTGCGTTTCCTGTACCATTACGCATACGCCTGGGTGAGTTTTGATTGTGATGTCACTCACCCAGCGTAATGCCTCTTGCCCCCGTCCCGCTGCGTTTCCTGTACCATTACGCATACGCCTGGGTGAGTTTTGATTGTGATGTCACTCACCCAGCGTAATGCCTCTTGCCCCCGTCCCGCTGCGTTTCCTGTACCATTACGCATACGCCTGGGTGAGTTTTGATTGTGATGTCACTCACCCAGCGTAATGCCTCTTGCCCCCGTCCCGCTGCGTTTCCTGTACCATTACGCATACGCCTGGGTGAGTTTTGATTGTGATGTCACTCACCCAGCGTAATGCCTCTTGCCCTCGTCCCGCTGCTGTTCCTGTACCATTACGCATACGCTTGGGTGAGTTTTGATTGTTAGTCACTCACCCAGCGTAATGCCTCCTTTTTGTTCTCACTTAGTTAGTAGTTTGGACATTTCATCTCCCACTCTGTTTTTGTTCTCACTTAGATAGTATTTTTGGACATTACATCTCCCCCTGTGTGTTTGTCACACGAAGATATTATTACTTTGTTACTTTGTTTATTTGGACTGTTCTGCATTCTGCTCTGTTTGTTCCCTTTGAATATTAACCCTCTCCTCTGTTCTGCAGAGCGGCCCAGATGTTTTCCCACCAGTCCCCAGTTCCTCCCTGTCCCCAGCCCGCCTCCGCGGGCCTCTGTTCCCTTTTGTCCCTAGTTCTCTCTGTCCCTAGTTCTCCTTGTCCCTAGTTCTCCTAGTCTCTAGTTCCTTTGTCCCTAGGCGTTCCCTTATACCTTCCCTTAGTGTTCCCTTTTCCTGCCCGCCTCTTAAAGGCACTTTACTTTCCCCTCTTGTGTTATTCCAGTGTTTTGTGTTTTCTCCCTTAAAGGGACAGTGCCCTTTTTCCCTGTTCTCAATAAATATCTGTTTCTTGGCAAACCATCATACCTGTCTTGTGTTGTGCGATTGGGGTCGGTTACAAACCATAACAGTACGACCCCACCAAATCGACGACCTCAGCCAGCACAGACGGTGTATGTTGAGTTTGCCTTTTTTTTTTCTTGTTCCCTCTAGCTCCCCTCTAGCTTCCTTGTTAGCCTGTTAGCTCCCCTGTTAGCTTGTTGGTCTCCCCGGTTAGCTCCCCTGTTAGCCTGTTGACTCCCCCATTTGCTTCCCTGTTAGCCCTGTTTAGCTTCCCTGTTTAGCTCCCCTCTTAGCCCTGTTTGACCCCCCTGCAGCTTGTTAGGCCTCTACTACCAGCATGGCCCTGTCTGCTAGCTTTGCCCCGGCGGCTAGCACAGCCTCTATGTTAATGCAGCCCTTACTGCTGGCATAGGCCCTGTAGCTAGCCATGCCCTGGCAGCTAACCCAGTCCCTCAGCAGAGCCCCAGTCTGCTAGCTTAGCCCCGGCTGCTAGCACAGCCTCTATGTTTATGCAGCCCTTGCTGCTGGCATGGGCCCTGTAGCTAGCCATGCCCTGGCAGCTAACCCAGTTCCCTCTGCATGGCCCCAGTCTGCTAGCTTGGCCCCGGCTGTTAGCACAGCCTCTATGTTAATGGAGCCTTGCAGCTGGCATAGGCCCTGTAGCTAGCCAGGCCCAAGCAGCTAACCCGGTCCCTCTGCATGGCCTCCACTTTTTTTTGTGTAGTTTATCCCACTGCTAGGACTGCCCTTTTCAGCTAGCAAGGTCAGTTTATCTCACACAGCTAGGACTGTCCTTCCAGCTAGCTTGTTCTCTCATGCTGGTCCAGCCCTGTCTGCCAGCCTAGCTCCGGCAGCTAGCGCAGCCTCTATGTTAATGTAGCAGTACAGCTGGCATAGGCCCTGTAGCTATCAGTGCCTTGGCAGCTACCCTTTCCCCCTGCTAGCCTAGCTCGGCAGCTAGCGCAGCCTCTATGTTGATGTAGCAGTACAGCTAGCATAGGCCCTGTAGCTATCAGTGCCTTGGCAGCTACCCTTTCCCTCTGCTAGCCTAGCTCCGGCAGCTTGCGCAGCCTCTATGTTGATGTAACAGTACAGCTAGCATAGGCCCTGTAGCTCGGTGCCCTGGCGGCTACCCTTTCCCTCTGCTAGCCCTTTCCCGGTGCTACCATGGTTACCCCTTAGCTACCCTGCTTGCCCCTCAGTTCCTCTAGACCAGTTCTCTAGACCAGTTCTCTAGGCCAGTTCTCTAAACCAGTTCTCTAGACCGGTTCTCTAGGCTAGTTCTCTGGACCCAGTTCCTCCTGACCCGGTTCCTCTAGGCCCGGTTTCCTCTAGGCCAGTTCCTCCTGTTGCCCCTCTGCTACCCTAGTTACCCCTCGGCGACCCTGTTTCTTTTGCTAGCCCCACTCTTGTGGTGGCTTCCCCTGCTGGCTTGGCCAGTACCTTTTGTTTTTGTCTTGTTTTGCCCCCTGCCACTCTGTCTGTATTTGTTTTGGGTCGCCAGGTGGCTCCCGTTGAGGGGGGGGTACTGTGAGGTTTTGTCCGCTGCTCACCAACTTTCTCTGTCTTCTTTAAGCCTACTGTTAGGAATTCCCTACTCACTCTCTCTAGCCCCCACCCTCTCGTTCTTTACTCTCAGTGGCCACACCTGTTCGATTATCAATTACCTCTCGCACCTGTGGTGGCAGGCTAATTAGTTCCCCTGTGGGCTTTAAATACCAGGGCGCTTCCCCTCGTTTCGGCGTGGGGTCGTGTTGTATACTTGCCGAGTCATATTCTCTAAACATCTAGACTCTTTCGGGAGATCCTCTGTCTGCCTATGCTGTTCCATTCTCCGGCGTCGAGATGTTTGCTCCAGCCTTCGCCAGCTGTCGCCGTTGCCTGTGGGGGAGACTGGTCTGCGCTCCCTGTACTTCCACGGGAGGCACCCCAGCGTTCCACTGCAGACCCCCGCGCAGCTGTTCGTCCTGACGCACTTCCAGACCAGCGCAGACGCTCTCCAGTCCTCAGCGCGCAACGCGCATCTTCCAAGGACGCTCGAGCTTGGCACGCTCTCCAGACCAGCGCGCAATGCGCATCTTCCAGACCCTCGAGCTTGGCACGCTCTCCAGACCTCAGCGCGCAGACGCGCATCTACCAGACCTTCGAGCTTGGCACGCTCTCCAGACCAGCGCAGACGCGCATCTTCCAGACCCTCGAGCTTGGCACGCTCTCCAGACCTCAGCGCGCAGACGCGCATCTACCAGACCTTCGAGCTTGGCACGCTCTCCCGACCAGCGCGCAGACGCGCATCTCCTAGACCTTCGAGCTTGGCACGCTCTCCCGACCAGCGCGCAGACGCGCATCTCCTAGACCTTCGTGCTTGGCACACCCCTCCACGCAGACGCACCCCGATGCGTCTCTCGGTTCCGGTGCGCACTCCAAGTTGTGGCGCACCACTCTGTCCTCGGCTCGGACAGCCGGCTTCCCGGTGGCGACACCCTCGCCACCGCCGCCTGTTCCAGCACCACTCTGTCCTCGGCTCGGACAGCCGGCTTCCCGGTGGCGACACCCTCGCCACCGCCGCCTGTTCCAGCACCACTCTGTCCTCGGCTCGGACAGTCGGCTACCCGGTGGCGACACCCTCGCCACCGCCGCCTGTTCCAGCACCACTCTGTTCTCGGCTCGGACAGCCAGCTACCCGGTGGCGACACCCTCGCCGCCGCTGCTGTTCCTGCACCATTACGCATACGTCTGGGTGAGTTTTGACTGTCTAGATCATCTCCGTTTTCGTGTGTTTCTAACACTGAAAAATTACCACCTTTTTAATCTGACAGTCACTCACCCAGCGTTGTGCCTCTGTTTGTTTCACTTGGATATTATTTTGGACGTTACATCTCCCACTGTGTGTTTGTTCACACCAAAGATAGTATTCTCTTTGTATTTATTTTGGTACTTTGCTCTTTGTGTATTTTTCACGAAGATAGTTCTACCCGGTGACGACACCCTCGCCACCGCCGCCTGTTCCAGCACTCTGTTCCTCGGCTCCGACAGTCGGCTACCCGGTGACGACACCCTCGCCACCGCCGCTGTTCCAGCACTCTGTTCCTCGGCTCCGACAGTCGGCTACCCGGTGACGACACCCTCGCCACCGCCGCTGTTCCAGCACTCTGTTCCTCGGCTCGGACAGCCAGCCACCCGGTGGCGATGCCCTCGCCCCGCTGCGTTTCCTGTACCATTACGCATACGCCTGGGTGAGTTTTGATTGTGATGTCACTCACCCAGCGTAATGCCTCTTGCCCCCGTCCCGCTGCGTTTCCTGTACCATTACGCATACGCCTGGGTGAGTTTTGATTGTGATGTCACTCACCCAGCGTAATGCCTCTTGCCCCCGTCCCGCTGCGTTTCCTGTACCATTACGCATACGCCTGGGTGAGTTTTGATTGTGATGTCACTCACCCAGCGTAATGCCTCTTGCCCCCGTCCCGCTGCGTTTCCTGTACCATTACGCATACGCCTGGGTGAGTTTTGATTGTGATGTCACTCACCCAGCGTAATGCCTCTTGCCCTCGTCCCGCTGCTGTTCCTGTACCATTACGCATACGCTTGGGTGAGTTTTGATTGTTAGTCACTCACCCAGCGTAATGCCTCCTTTTTGTTCTCACTTAGTTAGTAGTTTGGACATTTCATCTCCCACTCTGTTTTTGTTCTCACTTAGATAGTATTTTTGGACATTACATCTCCCCCTGTGTGTTTGTCACACGAAGATATTATTACTTTGTTACTTTGTTTATTTGGACTGTTCTGCATTCTGCTCTGTTTGTTCCCTTTGAATATTAACCCTCTCCTCTGTTCTGCAGAGCGGCCCAGATGTTTTCCCACCAGTCCCCAGTTCCTCCCTGTCCCCAGCCCGCCTCCGCGGGCCTCTGTTCCCTTTTGTCCCTAGTTCTCTCTGTCCCTAGTTCTCCTTGTCCCTAGTTCTCCTAGTCTCTAGTTCCTTTGTCCCTAGGCGTTCCCTTATACCTTCCCTTAGTGTTCCCTTTTCCTGCCCGCCTCTTAAAGGCACTTTACTTTCCCCTCTTGTGTTATTCCAGTGTTTTGTGTTTTCTCCCTTAAAGGGACAGTGCCCTTTTTCCCTGTTCTCAATAAATATCTGTTTCTTGGCAAACCATCATACCTGTCTTGTGTTGTGCGATTGGGGTCGGTTACAAACCATAACAATTAATGCACTGGAATCAGCCCATTAATGCACTGGAATAAGCCCATTAATACACTGGAATAAGTCCATTAATGCACTGGAATCAGCCCATTAATACACTGGAATAAGCCCATTAATGCACTGGAATCAGCCCATTAGAAAAAACAACTTTATCTATATTTTGAATATATAAATAAAGAAGCACAGATGCTGTTTTAATGTGACACAAAAAATCTAGATACATTTTTGAATCTGCCCAAAATCTAAACTTTGACAAAAAACATGACTATATGCAAATGAGTCTGAGACTTTGCAGTGAAAATGAAAGAACACATCACATTTATATCCATTCAGCCAGCTGTATAACATGCTAATCTGTGACACAACCAACCCCACTGTGCTGTTGCTGTTACTGCATAATATATAACAATGGTATCGTTCCATACCAGTATTTCATTTCATTCTGGTGTCATATGATTATGCATGCATTAAAGTATGTAATGACTAATAACAAGCTATAACATTATACACCAAACAGTGATAATCTAGTTCATTATAACAGTAGTAAACTACTTAATTATTCATCTACTTGCTAGTCAACACCATCATCTCATTGCTATGACCAACACGACTCTGAATCACATCAAAGCAACATTTACATTTCAAAAGGTTTGCTGTCCCCGCTTCACACAGAGTCCTGTTTTATTCTGCTGCTGGAAATATAATAATGTGAGTTTGTCCAGATAACACCAACAGACCTGCTACTCAAGTGAGGTCATATGAATCATCCCAGCAATTACACACAGCCTCTAAAAGCTAATTAACTCTAGTCTCTCTCTCTGTCCGTCCGTCCCCCCCCCCCCCCCCCCCCCTCTCTCTCTCTGCACATGCGTGTGTTTGGAGCGAGGTGAGCGAGCTGGGTGAGTGAGTTTCTAACTTTTTTCTAACTTTGTTGTGTTTAATGTTATGAATGAGATTGTTATTTATTGACTGGTTGTTTGCAACTGTTGGAGTGGTAGCGTTGTGCGGAGTCATTATTCGCTTGATCAGCTGTCAGCATCGTGACTTTCACTAAACTGACAAGGGAAACATGGCTCAAGAATCTCGCCAAAGTTGACTTGTTCAATCGAGGACTGTAGTCTTGTGGTAGCAAAGGAGGTGGGAGCCCCAAGCATAAAGTCCGCTGCGAGGAGGAATGGAGGGGTGGTGATATTTGTTGACGATGTACTGTAGTCATTACCAACGGTGTGGTGATGAAGGATACGTTCGTGTCAGTGACACCTCTCGCTGTGCCAGCGAGGAAGGTGATGCTGTCAAACGTTCAGCCGTTTATATGTGATGAGTTTATCACGAGAGAACTGGCCAGATATGGAAAGATTGTGTCTCCAATAAAAGAAAATCGTCAGGCTGTAAAGCGCCTGAATTACAGCAATTACAGTCTCATATATGACAGACATTCATGATAATGAATAAAAGTGACCAAGAGCTGGATTTAAGTTTTAAAGTGGTAGTAGACGGTTTCGGTTATACCATATTTGCCACAATGCAGAACATGAAGTGTTTTGGCTGTGGTGGAGAGGGGCACCAGATGAGGTCTTGCCCAGGAGAGGGGCCTAGTACTGGGGAAAATGCTGGGAGAGGTGCTAAAGGAAAAACACCATGGGGGGTGAATCCTGGTGTGGCAGAGAATGGTGGCAGAGAACAGGGGAAGAATGGTGAGGAGGCCTCTAAACAGGCAAACGAATCAGATAAGAGTGATAAGGGAGAAGAAGGCACAAAACGGGCAAATGAAACAGAACAGGGAAAAGAAGGTGGAAATGAAAATGAGGGGGGGGGGAGACGTGGCGGAAGAGAACAATGACAATGGAGGTGACTTGACTTTGCATGCATACTTTTTATATTATTATGACTTTGCATGCATACTTTTTATATTATTATGTATTATTTATTATTATGATTAGG
Source organism: Notolepis coatsorum (assembly GCF_963971535.1). Lineage (NCBI taxonomy): Eukaryota > Metazoa > Chordata > Actinopteri > Aulopiformes > Paralepididae > Notolepis > Notolepis coatsorum. The sequence continues at coordinate 19,517,871 of NC_140183.1, read as the reverse complement.
GTTGGGCATCATTTAGATTTGAACGATTCCGATTCCGATTCTCCATTTCGATTACTGTTCTAAACGATTCTCGATTCCGATTCTTTGAGGTGCAGGTCAAAACAGGTCACAGCTTATTTCGCAGGAGAAAAATTTTATTTGAAAAATCCTTAATTGTTTTCATACTATTCACATTGTCAGTTGACTTGATACAGTTTAATTTGGTTGCTGTACTGTAGCTAGGGTATTAATTAACAAAAACATTTATTTATAATAATAATAATAAAAATTATATAAATTTTTTTTAAATTAAAATACAAACATCTTCTTAACGGTTCGGGAACCGTAAATTAGGGTTCTCGGTGCCCAACCCTAATTATGATGTAGTAAATGCAGAAAATGCTCACATTATAGTAGATTGAACCAGTCTTTACACAAGGTGCCATGCCTGTGAGCCACCAGCAGGGGCAGAGCGTGAGTGAGTGAGTGAGTGAGTGAGTGAGTGAGTGAGTGAGTGAGTGAGTGAGTGAGTGAGTGAGTGAGTGAGTGAGTGAGTGAGCGAGTGGGTGAGTGTGAATCTCCCTCCTCATCCCTCTAGTCTATGGCTGAGGTTACACCTTTCGTATCATCTTCGTATTGTTTTCTTATACGCATCGCCGCGTATCGCCGCGACGTCATGCGCCTCGAGTCACACTTTCGTTTTTTTTTCGTTTTTGTCACCAGAGCACACTGATGTAGTACACTGCCAAAGCAGTAGGTGGCAGTAGGTGGCAAACATGAAGGCAATTTCAACCAATCAGAACGAATGTGCCAATACACTTCCTGGAAGCTCCAGCAAAATGTCAATAAGGCAGGCGCCTATGCCGCGCCACCATCTTGCTCAATGCAGCAATTCTTTTTTCAGCAAAGCCTAATAAAAGTGCAATAAACAAAACGGATACATTCACTGTGTGTTCTGCCTGTCATTTGTTGATGAAACAAAACTAACATCAACACAAGTGACCATCAAGAGCGGATAGTTTAGGCTAAAAAACGATCGGTAGCATTGTAGCATTGTTAGCTGCATGCTAACGTCAATGGAGTATGCCATTATAACAATATAGCATTGTGGCTAGAAGCTAACGTTAGCTCACGCTACTTAGCCAGCATCAAAACTGATGATATCGCGAGCTATCAGTAGTTAGATAACATTAGAGACAACGCTGTGTGTATTAAACAAAGGTGAATAGATGACTGGGCCATTTTGTTTAATGCTTCTTAAGTTGAAAGAGGAACTCTGAGCTAACAGGGTCTGAATCCTGATAGCTCACGTTAGCCAGCTGCTCATGCCATCGGTAATGCTAGCAGAATGAATGGATGTAAACTTTATTTAACATATTGCATATGGGTACAATACAATACGGCTCAATACAAACAATTGTTAAGGGAATGCAGACTGTTGTAGCTTGGACTGGGGTCCTTATAACAATAACTTGACAACACATGGTAGCTGAAGCTATTTGGGACACAGAGCTCTGTCCCAAACACACACACACACACACTCTGCTGTCACCGGAAGGGCACGCAGATGGTATCTACTGCGCATGGGCGTTTTCGCAACAACAGCTAGCGTGCTGACTACACGCTGTTTGTCGACTCGTTTTTTTGCGTATCTCCAAACGCAAACACAATTTTGCGTTTCAGCCGTATCCACAAAAAAACGCCAAAAAACGCGTTTCTGTGTAGATAGGACATGAAACGTCGTCAAAAACCTATAAAAAAAACGCCAGGAATACACTAGTCTAACCATAGCCTATGGCTGAGGTTACACCTTTCGTATCATCTTCGTATTGTTTTCTTATACGCATCGCCGCGTATCGCCGCGACGTCATGCGCCTCGAGTCACACTTTCGTTTTTTTTTCGTTTTTGTCAGCCAAGCACACTGATGTAGTACACTGCCAAAGCAGTAGGTGGCAGTAGGTGGCAAACATGAAGGCAATTTCAACCAATCAGAACGAATGTGCCAATACACTTCCTGGAAGCTCCAGCAAAGAAAATGTCAACAAGGCAGGCGCCTATGCCGCGCCACCATCTTGCTCAATGCAGCAATTCTTTTTTCAGCAAAGCCTAATAAAAGTGCAATAAACAAAACGGATACATTCACTGTGTGTTCTGCCTGTCATTTGTTGATGAAACAAAACTAACATCAACACAAGTGACCACCAAGAGCGGATAGTTTAGGCTAAAAAACGATCGGTAGCATTGTAGCATTGTTAGCTCACGCTACTTAGCCAGCATCAAAACTGATGATATCGCGAGCTATCAGTAGTTAGATAACATTAGAGACAACGCTGTGTGTATTAAACAAAGGTGAATAGATGACTGGGCCATTTTGTTTAATGCTTGTTAAGTTGAAAGAGGAACTCTGAGCTAACAGGGTCTGAATCCTGATAGCTCACGTTAGCCAGCTCATGCAATCGGTAATGCCAGCAGAATGAATGGATGTAAACTTTATTTAACATATTGCATATGGGTACAATACAATACGGCTCAATACAAACAATTGTTAAGGGAATGCAGACTGTTGTAGCTTGGACTGGGGTCCTTATAACAATAACTTGACAACACACGGAGCTCTGTCCCAAACACACACACACTGTACACAGGAAGGGCACGCAGATGGTATCTACTGCGCATGGGCGTTTTCGCAACAACTGCTCCGTGCTGACTACACGCTGTATTCCTGGCGTTTTTTTTGCGTATCTCCAAACGCAAACACAATTTTGCGTTTCAGCCGTATCCACAAAAAAACGCCAAAAAACGCGTTTCTGTGTAGATAGGACATGATACGTCGTCAAAAACGTATAAAAAAAACGCCAGGAATACACTAGTCTAACCTCAGCCTATGTCTGTGAGGCTCACACAGCAGGAGTCAGAGGAGAAGAGGCTCTTTAGGAGGACAGGCAGATGGAGAGCTGGGGGGAGGAGGAGGAGGAGGGTGCTGCAAGATCATCTTACTCCTCCTGGGTATCACACATATACGGTATACACACACACACACACACACACACACACACACACACACACACACACACACACACACACACACACACACACACACACACACACACACACACACACACACACACACACACACACACACACACACACACACGTACACAATGTGAACGAATCACAGGCCTACTTCCTCTCTTTCCCTCTCTCTCTCTCTCTCTCTCTCTCTCTCTCTCTCTCTCTCTCTCTCTCTCTCTCTCTCTCTCTCTCTCCCTCTCTCTCTCTCTCTCTCTCTCTCTCTCTCTCTCTCTCTCACTCTCTCTCCCTCTCTCTCTCTCAGGGGGTTGATGGGAGCGAGGCTTAAATTGGATGTTTATACTATCTGCTAATGAAAGATTTAGAGGGTTTGGGCCCATAGCTCTCTGTGGAGTAGAAGAGGAGGAACTCATTTTGGTGGATGTATTGAAGTATAATTTAACAATGTGTATTTATGTACAAGTCTAAAGTACAAAATAAAGGCTTGTTAAAACTCCTCTTTCTCTCTCTGCAATATATAATACTGTAGGTGTTTTAGTCTCCAAATATAGTCATCTATGTCTGACATGATGTAGCACACAACATGTCTGGCTCTGCCCTACAGTGGCCTAATTCAGTCCACCAGGGTGTGTGTGATGGCATGGTCTGTCACCTGCCAGGGTATTTCATTTCATTTCAACCTTTATTTAAAATCGTAAGCATCTGAGGTTTCCCTCATTTACAGAAACGACGATTGTACAGTACATAATAAAAACAATATTCACAGAAATTTAAACACCAGAGTAAAACAAATTAAAAACGTTTAAAAATAATTTTAAAATATCAACTAAAACAGTTACAGGTAGTCACACAATGGTCTGAAATCATACATTTAAACATTCCAAGGGAAGGGAGAACCTCCAATTCTAGCGTGAGTTGAAGGACATTCCATGAGTTAGAGGCATCAAAGGAAAAGGCTGACTTCCCTAGCTCAGAACAAATCTGAGGAACCCTAAGAACCATCCAGTCATTCGATCGAGTTGAATAGGTTCCAATATTCCAATTTAACAGTGAGGAGATATAAACAGGTTGTTTACCAATAAGGGCTTTAAAAATAAATAAATACCAGTGTTTGTTGCGCCTTTCTGCAAGAGAAGGCCAACCCACCCTATCATACAGGACACAATGGTGAGTATCATATCTGTCACCAGTTATAAATCTGAGAGCTGAGTGATATGCAGAATCCAGAGGTTTAAGAGTTGATGCCGCAGCATGCCTATAAATTACATCACCATAGTCCAAAACTGATAAGAAGACTGTGTGTATGTGTGATAGCATGGTCTGTCACCTGCCAGGGTATGTGTGATGGCATGGTCTGACCCCTGCCAGGGTGTGTGTGATGGCATGGTCTGACCCCTGCCAGGGTGTGTGTGATGGCATGGTCTGTCACCTGCCAGGGTATGTGTGATGGCATGGTCTGACCCCTGCCAGGGTGTGTGTGATGGCATGGTCTGACCCCTGCCAGGGTGTGTGTGATGGCATGGTCTGTCACCTGCCAGGGTATGTGTGATGGCATGGTCTGCCACCTGCCAGGGTATGTGTGATGGCATGGTCTGTCACCTGCCAGGGTATGAGTGATGGCATGGTCTGTCACCTGCCAGGGTATGTGTGATGGCATGGTCTGCCACCTGCCAGGGTATGTGTGATGGCATGGTCTGCCACCTGCCAGGGTGTGTGTGATGGCATGGTCTGTCACCTGCCACCAGGGTATGTGTGATGGCATGGTCTGTCATGCACAGACAGCATATCTGCCCCTAAATTAGGGGTGTCACGATTATATAGATTAAACAAAGAAACGTGTGCCTATGTAACGGATGGTACCGCGAAGCCCAGTCACGAAGAACTTCGGACGTCGTGAAGTGACTGTAGCGTGGCACGGTAGCGGTACCAGGAAGTAAAACTCACTCCCCTGAGGCATCCAGACTGAGTGCTTAGGAGTGAATTCACCTCTTGGTACAGAGGTCTGTGATGTCGCCCGCGGTGCGGACGCCCCGGGTTCGACTCCCACTCATGGCATGTTCAGAGTAGTACCGGCTACACCTACATGATTTCCATGTGTGCTTACATGATTTCCACGTGTGCTTACATGATTTCCATGTGTGCTTACATGATTTCCATGTGTGTTTAGTGCTTACATGATTTCCACATGTGTTGATGTTAGACCTTGCAGCTTCACTATCTATCTACTATCTATCTCCTGTCTAGCTGTTACTATTAATTCAGTGTACTATCTAATATATATAGTGTACTGTCTAATAAATACTAGTCCTGTCTGTCATCTCATCTCATAGGAATGGCGTCTCTATTTAAAAGAAGATCCCTCCTGGTTTTCCCACAGTGACAGTCATGCCATGTGACTCTCTCTCGAGGTTGTTAAGATGTGTTGTTATGTTCTGTCACGTAGCATGGCTGTCTGGCTGTTCTCATCTCTCTCTCGTACGGTCTCTCGGAGAGCTCTGTTCTGCTGTCTATTACATGCTGCTACTGCCAGTGATGCAGTAGCCAATAGAGAGCGTAGAGCTTTTCAGAAGAATTCTGTTGCCAGGGGAACAGCCGGGGCCCCGTTGTATTTCCTGTCAGCTACTGTATCAGCAGGAAATAAACACGAAGAGAATGTTTCTGAAAAAGGTTTATAGGAATCAACATAATGGTATTCATCCCATTAAATTACACTATAAAGATGTATCCACTTATAAATGTGGTACGATATAACCTCTGTCTGCTGTAGCCTGACAACCTCTCTCTCTGTGTCTCTCTCCCTCCCCCTCCCCCCCCCCCTCTCTCTCTCTGCCCTGGCTAGGAGATACCAGAGAGATAACAGCCATGGCTAGGAGATACCAGAGATAACAGCCATGGCTAGGAGATACTAGAGAGATAACAGCCATGGCTAGGAGATACCAGAGATAACAGGCGTGGCTAGGAGATACTAGAGAGATAACAGCCGTGGCTAAGAGATACTAGAGAGATAACAGCCATGGCTAGGAGATACCAGAGAGATAACAGCCATGGCTAGGAGATACTAGAGAGATAACAGGCGTGGCTAGGAGATACCAGAGAGATAACAGGCGTGGCTAGGAGATACCAGAGAGATAACAGCCAGGTCAGATATGTTACCATTACCACTGCAGGTACAGTATTTACATGTATTGGTTAACTGGGTTCAGTTATTTAATAATATAGTAGAGTAACTGAATGAATGGCAGAATCTACATTAAGAAAACCTTTAACTAACTACAGTACACTACATGTCTGACTACAGTACACTACATGTCTGACTACAGTACACTACATGTCTGACTACAGTACACAACATGTCTGACTACAGTACACTACATGTCTGACTACAGTACACTACATGTCTGACTACAGTACACTACATGTCTGACTACAGTACACAACATGTCTGACTACAGTACACAACATGTCTGACTACAGTACACTACATGTCTGACTACAGTACACTACATGTCTGACTACAGTACACAACATGTCTGACTACAGTACACTACATGTCTGACTACAGTACACTACATGTCTGACTACAGTACACTACATGTCTGACTACAGTACACTACATGTCTGACTACAGTACACAACATGTCTGACTACAGTACACAACCTGACTACAGTACACAACCTGACTACAGTACACAACATGTCTGACTACAGTACACAACCTGACTACAGTACACAACATGTCTGACTACAGTACACAACCTGACTACAGTACACAACATGTGTGACTACAGTACACAACATGTCTGACTACAGTACACAGTACTACATATCTAGCGTGCCTGCTGGCTACAGAACACTACATATCTAGCGTGCCTACTAACTACAGAACACTACATGTCTAGTGTGCCTACTAACTACAGAACACTACATATCTAGCGTGCCTACTAACTACAGAACACTACATATCTAGCGTGCCTACTAACTACAGAACACTACATGTCTAGCATGCCTACTAACTACAGAACACTACATATCTAGCGTGCCTACTAACTACAGAACACTACATGTCTAGTGTGCCTACTAACTACAGAACACTACATGTCTAGCGTGCCTACTAACTACAGAACACTACATATCTAGCGTGCCTACTAACTACAGAACACTACATATCTAGCGTGCCTACTGACTACAGAACACTACATGTGTGCCCGATACTGGCCAAATTCACAGGATTGGATATCGGAAAAAGTAAAAAGTATTTTCCAATCCGATATAATCCTCAAAGCGAGTGGTGTCACGTGAACAGTAGTAGCGACAACAACGTTAGCGTTAGCTGAACGTGAGTGAACTTGTTAGCATATAATGAGCATGAGGGATGACCCTACTCTTTATGTTCTATAATGAGCATGAGGATGACCCTACTCTTTATGTTCTATAATGAGCATGAGGATGACCTCTTTATGTTCTATAATGAGCATGAGGATGACCTACTCTTTATGTTCTATAATGAGCATGAGGATGAGTCTCCTCTTTATGTTCTATAATGAGCATGAGGATGAGCTACTCTTTATGTTCTATAATGAGCATGAGGATGAGCTACTCTTTATGTTCTATAATGAGCATGAGGATGACCTTCGTATTCTATAATGAGCATGAGGATGAGCTACTCTTTATGTTCTATAATGAGCATGAGGATGAGCTACTCTTTATGTTCTATAATGAGCATGAAGATGAGCCTACTCTTTATGTTCTATAATGAGCATGAAGATGAGCCTACTCTTTATGTTCTATAATGAACATGAGGATGACCTACTCTTTATGTTCTATAATGAGCATGATGATGACCTACTCTTTATGTTCTATAATGAGCACGGGGATGAGCCTACTCTTTATGTTCTATAATGAGCATGTGGATGAGTCTCCTCTTTATGTTCTATAATGAACATGAGGATGAGCTACTCTTTATGTTCTATAATGAGCATGAGGATGACCTCCTCTTTATGTTCTATAATGAGCATGAGGATGAGCTACTCTTTATGTTCTATAATGAGCATGAGGATGAGCTACTCTTTATGTTCTATAATGAACATGAGGATGACCTACTCTTTATGTTCTATAATGAACATGAGGATGACCTCCTCTTTATGTTCTATAATGAACATGAGGATGAGTTACTCTTTATGTTTTATAATAAACATGAGGATGAGCCTACTCTTTATGTTCTATAATGAACATGAGGATGAGCCTACTCTTTATGTTCTATAATGAGCATGAGGATGACCTCCTCTTTATGTTCTATAATGAGCATGAGGATGAGCTACTCTTTATGTTCTATAATGAGCATGAGGATGACCCTACTCTTTATGTTCTATAATGAGCATGAGGATGAGCTACTCTTTATGTTCTATAATGAGCATGAGGATGACCTCCTCTTTATGTTCTATAATTAGCATGAGGATGACCTTCATATTCTATAACGAGCATGAGGATGACCCACCTCCTTGGCGCTCTTGATCTTATCCAGGAAGGTGTGTAACTCTCTGGTCTCGGCGTAGAGGGCGCGGCACACTGCCTGGTAGTGGCTGGGAGCATCTGATGGGCTCGGTAGGTGGGATGTACAGAGCTACAGGAGAGAGAGAGAGAGAGAGAGAGAGAGAGAGAGAGAGAGAGAGAGAGAGAGAGAGAGAGAGAGAGAGAGAGAGAGATGGGGAGAGATAGAAAGAGGACACGTGAATAACATATAAAGATTTGTAAAACTGGTGGTATTAGCCTTTAACTCCTTGTCCCTGGTCTCTGATATAATAAAAAAAAAAGTCAACCAACGAACAAGATTATTGTACCGGATCTCCTCTCTGGTAAGCAAGAATGCCCTGAAGATATAATATAATATAATATAAAATATTGCTTCCTGAATGCCACATGTAAGCCCCTAGCCTAGAGGGTTTTTAGGCAATTCTCCTACACATCCCTTGTGGATTGTATTGTATTATATATGTAATTGTTTTTATATGTGTAAATAAACAAACAAACAAAAACTCCTAAAACCCACCTCACCCCTGCCCATTTTGACATCCTAGGATGGCTTAGAGTAGACGACAGAGTACAGCAGCTTGCAATGGGCCTGGTCTACAAGATACACTACACCACTAAGATACCCATGTACATGTCGAAATACTTCCCAAAGGTCAGTGAATTCCACGACCACAAGGGAGTTCCACAAATCATGTTCAACCCAGATTCGGCTCAAACAAGGGACTAAACAAACACGTTTCGCAATTATGCCACAACAATGTGGAACGCCCTACCCACAGCCGTAAAATAATGTGAATCCCTACCTACCTTCAAAACCGCCGTCAAAGAGGCTGCAATTCAAAACTGGCCCCCGTAAATGTCCAAACCCCATCACACCAACCCACCCATCCAACCCCCTCTTAATGTACAGTTTCCTCCCCCTCGAATGTATATATTTTCTGTTAGGATCTCTGTTAAACAGTACTGTATATTTGTATATCTTGATATATGTGTCATGATATATATCTGTATATCTGTATGTTGTGTATGTCATAAATGTCATTATGAATTGAAAATGGGGGACCCTGATGTAAACAAGACAAAAGTCTTTCTCTGGTCTGCATCCCCTTAACACATTCCCCGCCGGAAACGGCTTAAGACGGGTTTCAAGTTCATGCGAATTCTGCCAGATCACGGCGTACGGCGTTATTCTGATCATATTTCATATTTTCGCCATGGTATTCATATTTCACTCACGGAGGATTGTCTGATGCTGCGGGACTCAGCACAACTCTGCAACGCTTCAATACTGCCACCTGGTGGCTGATCGGCGAGTTGCCAAACCGGATATCCCCTTTGTTGCTCGGTCCGTCCCCTAATTCCGTCCGGCCACTCGTTTATCGTCGCGGGACTCAAGACACACACGTGGATATGGATCGTTGCCATAACTCAATAATCCACATAATTTGGGCATATATTAGTATTATACAAACCGGAACTGGATCGCCTCGATCCACATCACATAACTGGGATCTGTTTGCTCCACTCTCATCGCCCAACGCTACGAGGAACCTGCCGTGAGTTTCAGCGTTTTTCTTTATTATTAACCATACAAACTGCTCTGATCTATATATCACCCATACTACATGAAGCATTTAACGACTATCACGGAATTATAAACGACCCCCCCCCCCCTACGTTCACCCGCGCATGATCAGTCATAACGTTTAGGACCATGTACAGTTGAAATTTTTAATATAGCGTGGATCGGCAACAAACTGCATTTGATTATCTAATATATGCATTTGTGCCTATATCTCACGTTCTGGGAAATACTGCAGAAAACGATAAAAACATATTTATACTCTAGATGGTATTTTCGTATGAATGTGTGAATGAAAAAGTAAAACGTTCCTACATCCTGAACGATAGATAATCGATGTTGAATGGGCCACAGTAATGTCAATTTAGCAATACAATTAAAAAAGTTATAGCCCTGCAAAGAAGGTGAACATCTCCATAGCCTTAAAGTGGTGGCAGAGATCAAACATTGATGGATATAAGCGTGGCAGAGAAAGTGTTAACACTTTCAGCGCCACGCCTGGTTTTCCGTTTTACCGCTTGAATGCCACCATCGGCGCCAATGTTAACGTTAATATCGCCTAATCTATGTTTTAAATTATGGCTATGTGTCTAATCTGCCCATCGCATTATCAAAGACTATTTTCCAGTCAGTGCTGTGAAGGCAGATTGTTTTTTTATCGCGTCGTTGCCGTTTCAGAGCAGTTAGAAAAGCCCCCGTTTTGATATAAAAAACAGCTCATTCTGGAGCATTCTATGAAAATCGTCTTTTAGTGGAATATTCCACAACGTTGATATTCGTCTGCCTTTTTATGAATCGTTTTCAAATAAACGCTAGATGATCAATATTATACGTGCACGCACGCACATTACGGCCGCGCACTGATAATCGCTCCGTTGATTTCCTCACGGACTTTTACAGTGAAACCGAAAGAAGACATTTCACAAAACAGCTTATAACTTCATCAAACTTACTCTGATTATCCTACCACTGATAACATAGAGTCCTTACCTGACATCAGATGGTATCCAACTGGTATATTCCAATTCCTGATCACCATTCGAAAAAATCGATACGTGTATGGATCCAACGCGATACAGTAGAACTCCATGATCCGCGGGGATCTGAGGCTCCAGAATGAACTCTAGTAACCCCGGCTGGATCAGTGAACTGGAAAATGTGGAGTACCGGATTTTTTTCCCCATTCATTTTCATTGAGTCCATTCCAAAATCACTTATGTCATCTGGGAGACGACAGGGGGCGCTTTTTTCCACAGTGATCGCCGGCGCCCCTCGGCTATACTCGGGTAGGCTCGGGTGATGCAATAATTTTTCAGATCGCAAAAAAATAATAATAATAATCATTATTTTTATAGGTGGCATGCAACCACCTATAAAAAAACCTGAGAAATCTCGTGAGTGGCACTGAAAGTGTTAACAATTGTGTGTATTGAGCCGTACTGTATTGTACCCATTCTGCAATCTGTAACAGGTAACATTTTCAATCAATCAATCAATCAATCAATCAATCAATCAATCAATCAATCAATCAATCAATCAATCAATCCATGTTCTGCTTTCACTCTAGTGGCTGTTCATGAACAACATCATTTGGGGCAGTTCTGCTGCTGTACAGTGTAACACATACAAAAATACACAATCACACACACACACACACACACACACATACAAAAACACACACGCACACACAAACAAACATGCATAGTTTCCACATCCCATGAATGAATGAATGAATGAATGAATGAATGAATGAATGAATGAAAACTTTATTTAACAGATTGCAGAATGGGTACAATACAGTACGGCTCAATACACACAATTGTTTAGGGGATGCAGACCTGAGAAAGACGTTTGTCTTGTTTACATCAGGGTCCCCCATTTTCAATTACATTTACATTTACATTTAGTCATTTAGCTGACGCTTTTATCCAAAGCGACTTACAAGTTCTGTACGACAAGCCATCAGGAAGAGCACAACTCTATCAGCTGAGTAACAATGTTCATCAAAGTGTTGAGTGCTACAGTGTAGGTTAGTTTATTAGGACAAGTGCATGACAGTATGGTTAGTTAGGGTTAGATTTTTTTTTTTTTTTTTTTTTTTTTTTTTATTCAGATTCAATTAATATCGACATTTATGACATACACAACATACATGACATTTATGGCATAGGGACATACAGGTATTTAGTACTGATACATTTGTGACATAAACGGTATTCAAATATACAGTACTGTTACCCATAGATCCTGACAGAGTATATACATATGATGGGGAGGGGACTGTACATTAGGAGGGGGTGGGTGGGTGGGTGGGAGAGAAATATACATACGGTGGGGTGGAGACTGTACATTTGGAGGGGGTGGGTGGGTGGGAGAGAAATATACATACGGCGGGGAGGGAATATATACATGCGGTGGGGAGGAGACTGTCTATTAGGAGGTGGTGGGGGGTTTGGGCATTTACGGTGGCCAGTTTCGAATTGCAGCCTCCCGTAGGTGCTCTTTAAGAGTGGTTTTGAATGTGGGTAGGGATTCACATTCCTTTACAGCTTTGGGTAGGGCGTTCCACATTGATGTGGCATAATTGCGAAACGTGTTTAGTCCCTTGTTTGAGCCGAATCTGGGTTTAACATGATTTGTTGAGCTTCCTCTGGTGTAGTGGTTGTGGTATTCACTGACTTTTGGGAAGTATTTTGACATGTACATGGGTACCTTAATCGTATAGTGTATCTTGTAGACCAGGCTCATTGCAAGTTGCTGTACTCTGTCGTCTACTGCCATCCTAGGTTGTCAAAGTGGGCAGGGGTGAGGTGGGTTCTGGGGGTAAGGTCAAGTAGTAGTCTGACCAGTTTGTTTTGTGATGTTTGTAATCTTGTTTTTAGCGCCTTTGAGGTGCTTTGGTACCATGAGGTGCAAGCACAGTCGTAGTATCCTTGAATGAGTGCTCCTGCCAGAGTCTTCAGGGTATTCTTGTTTGCCAGAGAGGAGATCCGGTACAAGAATCTAGTTTGTTGGTTGACTTTTTTTTATTACATTGGATGCCATTTTGTCACAGGAAAGACTTGCCTCTAGGATGGAACCCAGGTAGGTAATTTCGTCTTTCCTTGTGACAATATTGTCACCCACTGTAACTGAGAAGCCGTCGGTCTTGCTGAGTTTGTTATTTGAACCGAAGAGAATGGACTCTGTTTTGCCCAGTGTAATGATAGTTTGTTATCAGCGAGCCATATGCAGATCTTGCCTAGTTCCGAGCTGAGGGTTTTTTCAACCTGCAACTTGTTCTTATGCAGATCTTGCCTAGTTCCGAGCTGAGGGTTTTTTCAACCTGCAACTTGTTCTTGTCAGAGACCAGCAGGGCTGAGTCGTCCGCAAACAGGAACAAGTTGCAGTCACAAGCTGACGACATGTCATTTGCATAAATTAGGAATAGTAGCGGTCCTAGTATGCTTCCTTGTGGAACACCACAGCTCACTGTGAGGGGGGGGATAGGGTACCGTTTACCTCCACCATCTGTTCTCTCCCCTCCAGGTAGGATTGCATCCAGCTCACTGATAAACTATCAAAACCAATTGCTTTTAGCTTGTCAATCAGAATGGAGTGATTGACAGTGTCGAAGGCCTTTTGTAGGTCCAGCATGACCAATGCCGCAGCATGAGTCCAGGCTGGGCAGTAGCCCTCGTCCATGAGTCCAGACTGGGCAGTAGCCCTCATCCATGAGTCCAGACTGGGCAGTAGCCCTCATCCATGAGTCCAGACTGGGCAGTAGCCCTCATCCATGAGTCCAGACTGGGCAGTAGTAGCCCTCATCCATGAGTCCAGACTGGGCAGTAGCCCTCATCCATGAGTCCAGACTGGGCAGTAGTAGCCCTCATCCATGAGTCCAGACTGGGCCGTAGCCCTCATCCATGAGTCCAGACTGGGCAGTAGCCCTCATCCATGAGTCCAGACTGGGCAGTAGCCCTCGTCCATGAGTCCAGGCTGGGCAGTAGCAGAAGAACATTGCAGGAATAAACTCAGTCTTTACCCACAGAGAGAAGCCTGTGGATATAATATAAATTTGTATAAAATAGTATAAATAGTATTAATTGAGGGGGCGGCTGGGTAGCGCAGTGGAGAATGCACTCGCCTACCACCGCAGAGACTCTGGGATCTAATCCAGCTGTCAGCGGTACCTCCGGCTTGGTCAGTCGTCCCTACTAACACAATTGGCAGTGTTAGCGGGTGGGGTATGAGTCCTGGTCGTTGTAAACTGCGGTTCCTACTGGTCGGTCGGGGCGCCTGTTCAGCAGGGAGGGGATCGGGGGGAAATAGTGTGAACCTCCGCATGCGTTACGTTCCCCCAGTGAGAGTCCTCGCTGTCAGGTGAAAAGAAGCGTCTGGCTGACTCAACATGTATCGGAGGAGGCATGTGGTAGTTCTACACCCTCCCTAGGCCGATAGTGGGGCAATGCGCGCAACGACCAGGAAGGGAATTGGCATAACGACTAAATTGGGATGGGAGCAAAAATACAGAAAAAGTGCGAAAAAAAATTATATATATATATATATAAAATAGGGTAGGTAGAGAAAGAGTAGTATGTGAGCAGGTAGATTATTTAGTTGTGTTTTATATGTGAAGGATGAAAGAGTAGTCTGTGAGCAGTATATTATTTAGTTGTGTTTCTATAATGTCAAGGATGAAAGAGTAGTCTTTGAGCAGGTAGATTATTTAGTTATGTTTCTATAAGCCTGGCAACACCCCCACCCCTGTACTTGATGCTGAAATTAGATTTGAAAAGCACAGCAGAGATAAAGGAGGACAGAAAATTAGATAGAGGGAAGAGAGTAGAACAAAAAATAATATTTCTTAAAATAGAGATGCTGGACGCAGCACCAGTTTGCATGTTTTTTTAGGCTGATACAGATAATATGCAGTTTTTCACCACCTACTGTATAGACCTGAGAGTCAGATTCCACTGTGATTTATAGACCTGAGAGTCAGATTCCACTGTGATTTATAGACCTGAGAGTCAGATTCCACTGTGATTTATAGACCTGAGAGTCAGATTCCACTGTGATTTATAGACCTGAGAGTCAGATTCCACTGTGATTTATAGACCTGAGAGTCAGATTCCACTGTGATTTATAGACCTGAGAGTCAGATTCCACTGTGATTTATAGACCTGAGAGTCAGATTCCACTGTGATTTATAGACCTGAGAGTCAGATTCCACTGTGATTTATAGACGTGGGGAGTCAGATTCCACTGTGATTTATAGACCTGGGGAGTCAGATTCCACTGTGATTTATAGACGTGGGGAGTCAGATTCCACTGTGATTTATAGACCTGGGGAGTCAGATTCCACTGTGATTTATAGACCTGAGAGTCAGATTCCACTGTGATTTATAGACCTGAGAGTCAGATTCCACTGTGATTTATAGACCTGAGAGTCAGATTCCACTGTGATTTATAGACCTGAGAGTCAGATTCCACTGTGATTTATAGACCTGAGAGTCAGATTCCACTGTGATTTATAAACCTGGGTAGTGAGGTTCCACTGTGATCTGTGTAGATGTGATGTGATGTGATGTGATGTCATGTCATGTGACTTGTTGTTCACTTGGCATTTGTATTGAACAACACAGTCAACACAGGGCTTTACTGGTATAGTTTGACTAGCGTGTATTTGTGCATCAGTGGACCATTAATGTCTTGAGAGAGAGTATGGATAGAGGATAGATAGAGGGAGAGCAGATGAGAGATAGAGGAGATAGATGGATGGATAGGACTAGGAGAGATAGAGGAGAGATAGAGGGAGTGATAGAGGAGCGATAGAGGGATGGAGTATGGATAATGGAAGTGGGGAGGAAGAGGGATAGAGGGAGAGAAGAGGAGAGATAGAGAGAGATAGATAGAGATATAGAGAAGAGATAGAGGCGAGATAGAGAGATATAGGAAAGATAGAGGAGATATAGGAAAGATAGAGAGAGAGGGGAGAGAGGAGAGATAGAGAGAGCTATATGAGAGATAGAGGAGAGATAGAGGAGAGATAGAGGAGAGATAGAGGAGAGATAGAGACATAGTGGAGAGATAGAAAGCGATAGAGGGATGGATAGAGAGATATAGTGGAGGATGGAGAGAGAGAGTATGGATAATGGAAGAATGGAGGAAGAGGGATAAAGGGAGAGAAGAGGAGAGATAGAGGAGGGATAGAAGACAGAAAAGGAGAGAGACAGTGAAGTGAACAGACAGCTACAGTAGCTAGTATCTCACCATCAGGCCAGCTAGACTGCCATGCTGCTCATAGTGTCTCTTTGGAGAAATAATGCTGTCCCCCTGGCACTAGTGTGACTAGTACTACTGATCTGTGTGTGTATGCATTTGTGTGCAGGCACGTGCATATGCATTGTATGTGTGTCTGCGTGCACTCTGTGTCTGTGAATGGAGTGATGATGTAAGCAGCACAGGTCCATCTGAGGGCCGACAGAGTGTCTCTCTGCAGACGGACAGACAGACAGACAGACAGACAGACAGACAGACAGACAGACAGACAGACAGACAGACAGACAGACAGACAGACAGACAGACAGACAGACAGACAGACAGACAGACAGACAGACAGACAGACAGACAGACAGACAGACAGACAGACAGACAGACAGACAGACAGACAGACAGACAGACAGACAGACAGACCCCAGCCTAGAGGGACAACGACCCTGACATGACCAGGACACTGTAGTTAGACAGTAGTATGATGCTAAATCCTGTGTTTGAAGCTATATTTCACTTTGGTAATGAATGGTAAATTTACTGCATTTACGTACAGTATATAACAGCTTTTATCCAAGTGGTTTACAATTTGACTCACCCATTCACTCACACATTCACACACTGATGGCGGATGCAACAATGCAAGGTGCCAACATGCTTATCGGGAGCAGTTAGGGGTTAAGTATCTTCGACACGTTGCCTGGAGGAGTCGGAATCGAACCGAGAACCTTCTGATTACCCGACAACTGCTCTACCTCCTGAGCCACTGTCTAACCCTAACCTTCTGATTACCAGACGACCGCTCTACCTCCTGAGGCACTGTCTAACACTAACCTTCTGATTACCAGACGACCGCTCTACCTCCTGAGACACTGTCTAACCCTAACCTTCTGATTACCAGACGACCGCTCTACCTCCTGAGCCACTGTCTAACCCTAACCTTCGTACTGACTGACTGACTGACTGACTGACTGACTGACTGACTGACTGACTGACTGACTGACTGACTGACTGACTGACTGACTGACCGACCGACCGACCGACCGACCGACCGACCGACCGACCGACCGACCGACCGACCGACCGACCGACCGACCGACCGACCGACCGACCGACCGACCGACCGACCGACCGACCGACCGACCGACCGACCGACCGACCGACCGACCGACCGACCGACCGACCGACCGACCGACCGACCGACCGACCGACCGACCGACCGACCGACCGACCGACCGACCGACCGACCGACCGACCGACCGACCGACCGACCGACCGACCGACCGACCGACCGACCGACCGACCGACCGACCGACCGACCGACCGACCGACTGACTGACTGACTGACTGACTGACTGACTGACTGACTGACATTCTAGTGATGCCTTTCTCTGCATCTCCTGAAATCAACCTTGAACGGCATCATCCACATTTTCTCGCTTTCAATTGCAAGATATTAACAACTCAAAGGCTGCTCCCAGCTGCTAAAAAAGCAGACACACGTGTCAGGATGTGCACGGATCTGCACGTTGCTGGAGACAACCTTGAGCTTCACAGCAGTGACAATTAACCATCTTCGTCTTCTCCTTTGTGACTTGTGTGCGTCAGTGATTAATCATTAAGTGATTAAACTGTCAAGAAGCATTTCAGTACTGAGTAAAGCAAAGAATGTTCTGGACAATATCACTCCATATTCTTTACTGTTCACTGGTTTTACTGTATTTAAATGATTATGTGGCGGTTTGGGGTAATACCTATAAATGTTCACTACATCCACTATCTATACTCCAAAAAAGAGCCATACAGATCATTCACAATGTGGAATATCAATATAAACATTAACTACTACAAGGAAATATTCTAAAAGTGTGCTTTAATAGAGAATGGGGTTATCATTGTATTTGGAAGTGAAATCCGACAGAGCTGTGAGCTGAGCGTGTTCATGGACTCCACAGTGCGAGCATTTCACTTGCATTTGCAACTAAACTAGAATCTGAAAAAATATGCAGGTGCACAAAGATAATAGTAAAGTTTATATCAAGCTGACCCAAAACAGTTAATCCTGGAGCCACTCACAGCGGAGTCTGGGCAAAGATAAGTTTAATTTTCCGATTGTGAGGAATGGGAGGGCATGAGCCCAATACCCCCCCTCTCTCCCTCTCTCTCTTGCTCCCTCTCTCCCTCTCTCTCGTTCTCTCTCTGTGTGTCTCTCTGTACATTCAATTATTTTAAGTAGCCACTTCATTAGCTGAAATATTTGAAAATCATTAAGTCTGCTATAACCCATTCTCCCTCTCTTGTGTGTGCGTGCGTGTTTGGACATTCGCTATAGGCTACTTCTTTTGACATGAACTAGGATAATTAGCTTTAACAATCCTGATTCCTGAGCCTATTTTATTCAAAAGAAAGATATTGATTTACATAATGTATATCATCTTTCTTTTATAATCGTATATCCTGTGCTGGCACAAGCACCAACATAGCATGAAGTGGAGAGATAACACATAACACACATAGAGATTAGCTATATAGCTCAGCAGCTGTAACAGAATCATTTTTATTCTGATTTATTTTGATTATTAACGTTTCAACAGTGTCGAAGTATTCTCTGTTATTTTATTAATACAAATGTTTTTATAAAGAATGTTCCATGTTCTGTTCTAACATTATATTCCATAACTTTTCCTGATGTTCTAGGTTTTTTGCCAGGGTACAGTTTTAGAATCGGTATTGTGATACTTATCGGTAGTAAAAACGTTGGTATCGTGACAACACTATCACCGAGGGTTCTCTCTCTGATTTCTAGCTTTAGGAGAGAGTGGTGCGTGTTCACAAATACTGACTGAACTGTCCCGGGGCGCAGTAAGAACATACTGTAAATTCTTAAAATGGGTCCATTCCCCTTTAAGACGTTTTCCTCAACTCATATAAGCACAAAATAAACATACAATTGGAACCAGAGCATGTGAGCGGAGCGGCGCGGCCGAGAAATCCGCTCTTCGCTCTAGACGGCTTGTTCCGCTCCGCTAATCGCTCATGTTGATCCCGCCGCCACGCCGCTCAGCACTCCGCTCCACTCACCTTAATTTACGAATCAAGCGCTCCCCGCTCCACAGCTCGCTCAGCAGAATAATTTTTTTTGGAGCATGATGTAAATTAGCTTGATTTGACCAAACTACAACAGTCTGCACCCCCTGGGCCCCTTAACAATTGTTTGTATTGAGCCATATTGTAAATGTACCCATTCTGCAATGTTAAATAACGTTTATCCATTCAACTAGCTCTACTAAGCGATGGTAGCTAGCCTAGCCACAATGCTATGGTCGCTGCCATTCACGTTAGCATGTAAGCGAACAACAACAACAATGGCGGATTATACTTTGGTCTAGCAGGATGTGAGTGACGGTTCACCCTTCTCATTGGTTGAAAATGGCCTTCATGTTTTGTACATCGCCACCTGTTGCTTTGGCATTGTACTACATGTATATTACATCAGTTTCTGAGCGGCCCGGAGCGGATTGGAGCGGAGGAGAGCTCTCGCTCCGGAAGTCGCGCCGACCCATTTTAAAACCCACTCCGTCGCTCACGTCAAAACCGCCCGCTCCGCTCACATGCTCTGATTGGAACGCAAATAAATCCAACCATAACATGATGAACCACCTACCTTGAGTATATCCCCGTAACCATGGACGTTACAAATATTCAGATGGTCGTCCTCTGCCTCCTCCTCTTCCTCGGTGGCCTCGTAGCCTTCGTCTGGGCAGGCGTCCCTCTCAGCCATGTTGGTCATGAGGGCGATGAGCTGCTCCAAGGGAGGGCTGAGCTCTCGCTCCTCGTTCTCCTTCAGACCGTAGTCCAGAGCCTTGTAGATCATGATGCCAAGGGACTCTATCACCTGGAGGGCAGATGGAGACAAGTCAGTCAGAGACGGCCAGCCTGATATATAATAGAACTCTTTGAGCCGACCAAGCCTGCTAGACACTAACACCTGTCTGACTGACTTTTGTTACCGCTCTTATTGGTTGAGTGGGCCACATTGCCTTCCATCAAACATAAATTAAGTTGTAATGGTCTCAGTGAAGAGTTTTAGTGTCTCACAGGGTCTCAGTGGAGTGTTTTAGTGTCTCACAGGGTCTCAGTGGAGAGTTTTAGTGTCTCACAGGGTCTCAGTGGAGAGTTTTAGTGTCTCACATGGTCTCAGTGGAGAGTTTTAGTGTCTCACAGGGTCTCAGTGGAGAGTTTTAGTGTCTCACAGGGTCTCAGTGGAGAGTTTTAGTGTCTCACAGGGTCTCAGTGAAGAGTTTTAGTGTCTCACAGGGTCTCAGTGGAGAGTTTTAGTGTCTCACAGGGTCTCAGTGGAGAGTTTTAGTGTCTCACAGGGTCTCAGTGAAGAGTTTTAGTGTCTCACAGGGTCTCAGTGAAGAGTTTTAGTGTCTCACATGGTCTCAGTGAAGAGTTTTAGTGTCTAACAGGGTCTCAGTGGAGAGTTATAGTGTCTCACAGGGTCTCAGTGAAGAGTTTTAGTGTCTCACATGGTCTCAGTGAAGAGTTTTAGTGTCTCACAGGGTCTCAGTGAAGAGTTTTAGTGTCTCACAGGGTCTCAGTGAAGAGTTTTAGTGTCTAACAGGGTCTCAGTGGAGAGTTTTAGTGTCTAACAGGGTCTCAGTGGAGAGTTTTAGTGTCTCACAGGGTCTCAGTGAAGAGTTTTAGTGTCTCACAGGGTCTCAGTGAAGAGTTTTAGTGTCTCACAGGGTCTCAGTGGAGAGTTTTAGTGTCTCACATGGTCTCAGTGAAGAGTTTTAGTGTCTCACAGGGTCTCAGTGGAGAGTTTTAGTGTCTCACAGGGTCTCAGTGGAGAGTTTTAGTGTCTCACAGGGTCTCAGTGGAGAGTTTTAGTGTCTCACAGGGTCTCAGTGGAGAGTTTTAGTGTCTCAAAGGGTCTCAGTGGAGAGTTTTAGTGTCTCACAGGGTCTCAGTGGAGAGTTTTAGTATCTCACATGGTCTCAGTGAAGAGTTCTTTTTTTATCTACTTTTTTTCTCTAATTTTTTAATTTTTCTCCCGTCCCCAATTTCGTATTGATCAATTCTACCCCTCCCCTGTCTCGAGCGCTGTTAAGCCATGCCTCCCACAAGCCGGCTGCAATGTGGACGAAGCCTTGCATCACGTGTCCCCTCCGGTACTCGAGGAGGCAGCCGTCGCATCTTTTCACCTGCACAGCGCGATCTCTCAGCGGCGAGGGTCTGCGTGGGAGGGACACGCCGCCCTCGTTGCTTCCTGATTCTACTGCGCAGGCGCACCAACCGACCTGTAGGAGTCGCTGTCCACAACGTCCGATCCCCACCCACCAGCTTCCCACCCCCTAATACTGCCAATTGTATTAGTATGAACGACCAGCCAAGCTGGTAGCAACGCCGAGAGCTGGGCTCGAACCCAGCATATCCTGCGTTGGTGGCGAGCGCCTTGCCCACTGCGCCACCTAGCCGCCCGCAGTGGTGAGTTTTATACATGCTCTTTAAAATGCCGTCAGACCAATCCTGGCCAACCCTGTAAGAATTTATCTGGGCAAAATATTATCGTAAAAACCGTGTGAGAATCTTATGATTCAATATTATAAATGTAAAAGCCTGCAGCCAGACAACATGGCAGTATGATAATGATATATGATATACATGATATGTGACAAGCGATGAAATAGTTTGTTTTAACGACACAGACCTTTTCTCCTTCCCTCGTTTCTAAGAAAATGTGTTCACATTATTGTATTTTTGAAGGCCGCTCTGAATCAATAACTGGGGCAGAAAATCCATAAACCATTTCACAACGACGACGCGCAAGATTTCTGAATAATTCCCCTTGATGTAGCCTCGTGATATGTCCTTCAAACGTTAATCTCCTGGGCAACAAAAACAAACATTGATTTGTAGTTCTGTAATATCATCCACTTCTGTGTGTAAAGCCCAGGGCCATCTGTACTCTAACAACCACATGGTACAAACACCTCTAATCTTTTCTATATTATGTAATATGAAAATTTTCTAAGAGCTATATTAGAGATTAGAGATACATTAGAGATATTAGAAGCAGGAGTTAGCGTTTGTTTGTGTGCAGATGTAAGTCAATTAGGCTAAAGCTTAAAACAAACAAAAAACAATACTACTACTACTACTTATGTAAACTATAGCACGGCTGTTGCGGAGCACGAGTTCACAAGTTCAAATCT